>NW_026575135.1:36507500-36962500 GCF_905146905.1 Nyctereutes procyonoides | reverse complement strand
ATTAGAAGATTTTGTGTGTGTGTGTATATATATATATATTCCTAGGATTCTAGGATTTTACATATATATAAAAAGTATATATATATATATATATATATATATATATACTTTTTAACATGTATTCTATACTTTTATACTATGTCTCTTTCCAAGAGGATTTGAGTTCATTTTCAGAGAACAATTTTTTTTTTTTTTTTGAGAACAATTTTGCAAGATGTCATTTTCTCTGACACATATGTACCCAGGTTAGATATTTTATATACACACACATATTATAGATTTTAAGCACATGTGTATGTTTAATGCATGTTTAATCTTCAGTGAGATTATTTCAGGAGAAATTCTTTCTTTTGCTAAAGTATCATGCCTTTTAAATGTTTTTGTTTTATAGTAGGCTACATTATGTATTAACAGGTTTGGAATTTATAAATTTCTTAAATAAGCAAGATAATATGTGTGAAATGCTTATCTACAGCTAGGACCTCAATATTTTTTCACTAAATGATAGTAACTATTATTTTAATGTAGTAGAAAACAAATGAATATGTTTAATTAAAACTTACCAATAAGGGAAAACAATTTAATTTAGAATTCTTTGTGATCATTATAACTTTGAAATAATTTTCTATTTATTAGCTATTATTTACTCAGCCTCTAATATATAATGCTATATGATATTGCTTGAAATTAATGCAAATTCTTAATAGTAATATGACAACATGTAATGTATTTTCCTGCCCCTTTCTACTGTACATCTTCTACAGGACTTTTTTAATCAAAATTACCTCTGTGGATCAATGTGAAAAAGAAATTACATATTTTTTTAAAATATTTTATTTATTTATTCATGAGAGACACAGAGAGAGAGAGGCAGAGACACAGGCAGAGGGAGAAGCAGGCTTCCGTGTGGAGAGCCTGACTTGGGACTCTATCCCGAGTCTCCAAGATCACACCCTGGGCCGAAGGTGGCACTAAACCGCTGAGCCACCTGGGCTGCACAGAAATTACATATTAATAATGATCAATTTAAAGATATTTTCAGTTGGAGGCATTTGGACACATACTCCACTGATTACTTTGAGAGTCCATCAAGATTAAGTGTGGTCTAGCACCATACCATTCATTATGTCTCTTTAAAATTTTTTTTAAATTTTTTATTTTTTTTAAGATTTTATTTATCCATTCATGAAAGACACGGGAGAGACAGAGACATAAGAGGAGGAAGAATCAGGGTTCCTGTAGAGAGCCTGATGTGGGACTCGGTCCCAGGACTCTGGATCATGCCCTGAGCCAAAGGCAGACTCTCAACCACTGAGCCACCCAGGGGCCCTATCATTCATTATCTCTTAAGACTGTAAACTATAAGGGTAAATAAGAATTTTTTATATTAGAGGAAAAATACCACTGATACAATACTAATAATTCTTAGCAAGAAAATGAAACTTTTCAAAGATTCTAGGATTTTTTTTTCTTAAAGATTGATTGATTGATTAGAGCAGAGTAAGCAAGAACATCAGTAGAGGGAGGGAGCAGACGGAGAGGAAGAAGTAAGCTCCCCGCTGAGTAGGGAGCCTGATGCAGGGCTCAATCCCAAGCCCTGGGGATCATGACCTGAGCTGAAGGCAAATGCCTAACCAGCTGAGCCACCAAGGTGCCCCCAAAGATTCTAGGATTTTAAGGACAATAGATAGAATGAACTTTCCCAGACAGGGATGCTGGTTGTCTTGATTTTGTGAAGCCTTCAAAGCAGCACTTGAAAGGTTAATGACAAGTAAAGATATACATGTTTTCACATATTATACATAGTTCACAAAGCACACTGAATATAGTATAGGTGGGGGATAGTGGGGTGACCTGAAAGACACTACTTTATGTTATGGAGGTCAACATCAAGGATTAAACCATGTTGATACTATGTAAACTTGACGTGATATAATGAAAATGGTACTCTACCTCTGTGATCTTCCTTCCCCAAACTCATAGCCCCAGTCTAATCATGAGAAAATCTCAAATTCCAGTCGAGGAGTGCGCAGCAGTGCACCTGAATATCATTCTACTCATCAAAACTGTCAGGTATTATCAAAAGTAGGTGAAGTCTGAGAAACTGTCACAACCAAGAGATGCTGGCAGGACAAGTAAATGTAATGTGGTATCATGGATGGGATCCTGGAACAGAAAAAGGACATTATGTAAACATTATGGAGATTTCAATGCCTTATGGACTTTAGTTAAAAATAATTTTGAATATTGGTTTATTACTTGTAACAAATGTACCATAATAATCTCAGATGTTGATATTAAGAGGAACCTGGATGGGTGGGAGTGGGGGGTGTATAGGACTCTATATAGCATCTGCTTAGATTTTCTGTAAGTATAAAACCATTCCTAAAAATTAAGTCTACTAACTTTGAAAAGAAGGTTAAAAGGCAGAATTATAATGGCTTTCCTTTCATTTTTAATGTCTTGGTAATATAGCCCAAAATTAGCACCAGCAAATTATAAGGGATGAGATTATAGAAAGAGTTTCATTTCTATTTCTCCTATAAATTCTGAAGATTTTATATTCAAATCTTATTCCTTTTATTTGAAGAAAGAGTTTACATTTTGAAAAACATTTAGTGACATGTTCATTGTAAAATTTAAGGAAATTCAAATAACTATGAAGAAAATAATTCACATATAATTGTTCTATTCAGAAATAACACTAAAACATTTTAGGGTTTTTTTTTTTCCCATGCCTGTTTGGCAAAATCTATTTCTATACAATATATTCTTTGGTGACCTACTTTTCTCATTTAATAGTTTATCATGGATATCTTTCTGTATCAACTCTTGGCATGACTAGAGTGCTAAGCCAAAGGCACATTTTTATGTGCTTTTATGCATATTTCAGAATTTCCCTAGAACTTTTTTTTTAAGATTTCTTTATTTATTCATGATAGACAAAGAGAGAGAGAGAGGCAGAGACACAGGCAGAGGGAGAAGCAGGCTCCATGCTGGGAGTCCGACACGGGACTCAATCCCAGTACTCCAGGATCACGCCCTGGGCCAAAGGCAGGTGCCAAACCGCTGAGCCATCCAGGGATCCCCTCCCTAGAACTTTTATAGCAGTTTATATTCCCACAACCATGTTCTCAAAATACAGGAGTCATATAAATGGAGTCTAGTCAACATTTTAAAATTAGGAGATTTTCCTTAGAAACCCTAATTCCTTACTTCTTTTGAAAAATCAGTAGCTCTGGCAGCAGTGGGCCACATTCATTCCTCTAGGAAAACAATTGGCTGGAGCTGAGTAGCTACTGCCACAAAAACCCTCCTTGTGTCCTTAGGTGAGGCCGAGTGTCATTGGACATTTCATTTTCCCTATGCTTTGGAAAATGGTAGTATTAAGAAAAGTATGAAATACTTACTGTGCATATATCTCCTGCAAAAGCGATAAAACAAGAGAGGGAGAAGGTCAGATTTTAAAAACCATGGGAGCATGCATAATATTTTTCTGGAGGTAAACAATCTTATCCATGTGCAATATGTCTACAAAGTATCTACATTGAATCAATTCTAAAGCTGTGATTTTAAAATATAGTAAACACAACCCATTTTATTTATTTACTTACATCATCTTTCCCACTCCTATATGAATTTGAGTTAATCAGTACTTTAATAGTATTTTATTTTTGAAGTTCTGTTATTATTTGTTGAAGAATTTTGAAGGACTGTTGCCTAAATATTGCCTAAATATAAATTCTTTATTAAGATGATGACAGTATCCACAGTTGGAGCATTTCTAATATCTTCATGAGTATTTGAATTATTTATCATTACAGCTTCTTGATTGAATGTTCCTATTTTTACATTCTTATCTACTACATTATAATTCAGTGATAACTTAGAAAACTCACTTGTGAAAACTCATTTAAAGAACATGGGATTGTTTATTGGATATACCAGTAAAACTAAAGTTATGTTATTTCCATTTTATTCTAAATTTTTGTTTGACCTTGAACAACTTATTTAAAATTTATTTGGTAAATGATGGGACTAGTATATTCCTAATAATTGTATTTAAAGGAACCTGGATAAGAGCAGGTGGCTTTTGAACACTGTTTAGATAGGTGGCCTAGCCAAAGGAAATAGTTATAAACATCATAAATTCGCTTGCATGATAGGAGGAAAAGTGAAGTAAATAATAGTAATATGGTGATTAAAAGTGGGAGGAAAGAATAGGGCAAAATCATTTAGGGTTTGGAATAAAAGTACTTGAAGCATTTTAATTTGATATTTTTTTATAAATTAATTTTTATTGGTGTTCAATTTACCAACATACAGAATAACACCCAGTGCTCATCCCGTCAAGTGTCCCCCTCAGTGCCCGTCACCCATTCACCCCCACCCCCCGCCCTCCTCCCCCTCCACCACCCCTAGTTCATTTCCCAGAGTTAGAAGTCTTTATGTTTTGTCTCCCTTTCTGATATTTCTCACACATTTCTTCTCCCTTCCCTTATATTCCCTTTCACTATTATTCATATTCCCCAAATGAATGAGAACATACACTGTTTGTCCTTCTCCGGTTACTGTGGCCAAGTTCAAAAAGGGTGTTGCCTGAGTTCTCCTCTGGGATTTTGATGGAATCTTGTCTCACATTTAGATCTTTCATCATCTAATTTGATATTTAAAGAAAAGTAATGAAGTAAGTATTTAATGTATGGTAGGTGTGGTAAGAGTACAATATAAATAGTTCTGAGGAAGATATTTAGCCATATAATAGAATGAATGTTGGGAAACAAATCAAGTGTTTTAAATAGACGAAAGTGTTATAATATAAATAAGTCAAGGATGACCTCTCTTCTAATAATTAGAAGTTAGGACAATTTTGCCTATTCCTTAAAGAAAAAATTTAAAACTGGAAAAGAGTGATTATTTTCCATTGTTGTCTCAGAAAAGTTAAACATATGTATTTCTTCTGATAGCCCATTGGAATATCATTTAGGATGGGTAGGGTTTTCCACATTTTAAACGAAATTATTTTCAGGGCTACTAGTTTTATATCCAATATTAGAATTTTGAGATTTGATTGTCTTTGCTGGAAATCAACCAAAACTTTGTTTCATTATGATTTGGTGTTTTTGTTTTTTGTAAGTGGAATGGTTAATTTAAAATTTGATATATGCATAGGCTTTAGTGGCCTCAAATGTAATCAGTTAAGATGGTAGTAGAATTTCACAGAATGCTGGTTTTTATGAACTAACATTTCTTGAAGGTATCCTACATGCTTAATTTTTCTGTGATTTTTTTTGTCATTATAATGTGGTGCTTACCATTAGCAGGTTAACTGACATAGTAATACATTTCAAAAGAGAATACAGTGGATTGTATTGAGTTTAAAAGTATCAGTGTTTTGTGAGTTATTAAATGATGATACATTGAAAGATAATTAGACTTATAGTGCTCTTGGTTTCCTTTTCCCAGGTTTATATTCAGTGGTATTGCATGACTCTTGGTGATCAAATGGTGGATTGAGTATTTCAGGAGGAAATACATATGTGTGTAATCATATATTTGAAATAATTATTTTATAGATGAGTGGTATGTTTCATGCAACCATGTTGTAATTTTTTTCTCCTATAAATCTGTGTGGCAGTATATTTATGAAAATATTTATACAGATTCTTGGTTATTTTATTGAAAAATACCATTCTACTAGGATGATATTATTTTAGCTAATGCTAGTGTATAGTTTATTATTGAAATGAAATTTTCCTTCTCTGAGTACTTATTATTTATATAATGTAATAATATTATGTGTATTTTCACATCTATAAATAGCATACAAACATGCATATGTTTTTACACAATATACTTTTTAAAAATAGGTATCTCAACAGCCATCTTTATCGAGCTTAGAAACTTTAATGGTCTCACAGAAGTCTGAAATTGAGTATTTACAGGAGAAACTAAAAATAGCAAATGAAAAACTGTCAGAGAGCAAATCTACCAATAAGGGTTCCTCAGAGAACAGCATCTGGACAAGTACTGAAGGAAAACATAAGGTAGGGACATTTTGTCATTTCGTGAATTTGTCAGGTGAGGCTGACAAAGCAAGCGATGAAATTAAAAAATAGCATTTACTTCTCTGCTTATATTTCTGGAAGCTTTGAAAAACATTATGTGCCAAATGCTTAATAAAAAATTGTTGTAAATAGAGAATTTTCCCTTTTTAAAGACTAATATATTCCTAACTTAATTAGATTAGTAGTATAGCTGTGTTAAAAAGTTTTGCTAAACTAGGTGTTATATAAGACTGATGAATCACTGAATTCTACCTTTGAAATTAATAATACATTATATGTTAATTGAATTAAAATAAATTTAAAAATTTTTAAAGGTTTATTAAGTATCCCTCATATATCTAATCTATAGATAAGTTAATTGAAGTAAAAAATTATTTTAAAGTAATATAGTTGTTAAAAGAAAAATATATCTTAATGTTTCTATTTCATTCAGATATGATATTTAAAATACTGCCTATGTGGATATAAGCTATAAAGTGGAAGTTAACGTTAATTTATACAATTATATAATTTTGGATTTAAAGGTGTAGCAACAGAAAAATAAGCATTTTTTTATCAAATGTTTATTAATGTTAGCTTTTCCTTTTTGTAGCATTTGTATTACAGTATATATACTATAGTATATATTCCTGTTATGCTGCAAAACATACTAAGCAAAATAAAAATTTTATATTACATTGTAAATATGTTACTATGTAACACTATTAATATGCTATCTCAGATAAATAAAAAGTAAGGAACTTTAGATATATTTTTCTCACATTTGTTACTTTAGCAGTAGAAAATAATGTTTTTATAAACAGAAAAGTGTTTTTCAAGATACTTGTTTTTAGTTCTTTCCATTTTTTCCTATGAGTAGAACTGTCTTAGTAAAGGAAGAATTTAAAAATAGACTCATGTTTTTATTATAGTCTTATTTACTCCCTCTAATGTTATTAGTAATTTTCAGAATGAGCTTTATGTATGTATATTGGTTTATTTATGTAAACATAACTGCATTCATGATACACTTCTTGCCATTTTGGAATAGTTTCTAAAGTATTGAGCTTTATTTATATGAGAGAAAACATTCCTAAAATTGAGATACATTATATGGCCTAATTTGGTTGCTTGCTACATTGCTGAATTTAAAAAAATGTACCACTCTGATGTTTTGTTGCTTTTAACAAAAGTCAAGAAAATGAGAGGGATATTTGGAATGAAATTTTCTTTCTTTTTCATAAGGACATGTAGTAAGTATGAACAATATGTTGCCCAGCTTTTAATAGTTGCTTTCACATATTCCTTCTCCAGATTGGTATATGAAGCTGTACATAATATAAACACACATTCTTGTCTCTAGTTAGCCACATTATAGTTAATGACCATATGGTCATTATGGTATAAGATCTACTGTCTGTTGTATTTATATTCCTCAAGCATATTGTTCCTTCAACTTCACAGTGTGTTAAACTATTTCAAAGGGAAAAAAATCCTTTCCCTCTTGTTTCTGGTTGTCCTATCAAGTGTAACCTTGGACCCTTATAGAGCAATTAGACCAGCCTCTATCCCCTCCTTTGTAATGAGGTTTCTTGCAATTCTGAGTCTATAACCCTTTAGTCTTCCCTAATGGGACATCATTATTCTGAAAGAAACAATGTAAATGTAAATGAATATTCTCATTAACGAGTCACAGAGAAACCTTTAGCGGTAGCACTGTGGTAATTCCGCTTGTTATTTCTCTGGTATTCCATGCAGGATTTTTTTTTATAATTCATTATTAGTATTCAAAATTACTTGTTCTTTAATTTTGCATGTCTTTCATAATCCAGTGTTCCAACTAGTTCAACCATGTCCTTGTTTTATTCTCGAGGAACCACCTGTGAAACGTTCAAGGTCTTTGTCCCCAAAGAGCTCTTTCACAGACTCAGAGGAGCTGAGGAATCTGAAGAAAGCTGAAAGAAAGATTGAAAACTTAGAGAAGGCACTACAGCTAAAGGTGAACATTAAATCTTTTTTTTATTAATAACCTCACAAAGATAAAGATATACCAAAATAAACATTCACTTCACAAATCACTGCTTATCATTTATCTTTCCTGAATTTAATTACAGGTGTAAAAGTGTCTCATTGGTTGGCCTTGTTTTTCAGATTTCTGAGGATCATAAAGTAACAAAATATTTGCTGTTTGAATGTAAATATTTATTCATGACTTTAAAATTGTTGGGGAATATTTTAGCTTAATATTGGGAATAAATTCTTACACTTTTTCAGAGACAAAAAATAGAACTATAGCAAAGTAGAGAATTTTTCATAGTTCTTTATATCTGATAAACATATAAAAAAGAAAAGTGAGTTAAAAATTATACTCACCTAGCTCAAGTCACTTATAATTGTCCTTTATAGAAAAATTGTGTAGTCAAAATTATAATTACATTATTTTTTCCATTTGACTATATTGAGACCTTTTATTTTTTTCTGAACTTAATGTGGCTAAACTTGTCATTCATTAGTCACCACTACCCAAAGGCCTGCACTATATGAGATTTAGCCATTTAATTGAATCTCAAATAGTTTTAAGACATTTTATGACAACACCAATGTTTTATATGTGGTTAGAATCCAGTATATTTAAAGCTCAGATTCTTTGTCATATAATATAGATTACTCTTAAGGAGAAAAAGGTTCAACTTACATTTTGTGTGCTATAGAATAAAATAGTTTAGAGATATGGTTAACCTAAACTATAATAATTTTTTCTGCCTTTTCACTAAACATTAAGTTAATTTATACTTATGTAGAGTTAGACTGTTAGTGCTAAAAGAAAGGAAAATTATCATATGTTGATTGACAGAGATTATCATCTGTCATCTACCAAAAATAAAATGATCTGATGATATCAGCTTGCTAGCATTTAGCCTACTTGAAATGTATACACCTGGAGTTATTTATTTATTTATTTATTTCATTTATTTCATTTTAGTAATCTCTACACCCATTGTGGGGCCCGAACTCACAACCCCAGGATCAAGAGTCGCATGCTTTTCTGACTGAGCCAGACAGGTGGCCCACACTTGGAGTTATTTGCTCATTAATTTGTTTACTCAGTAACAACTTACTAAGCAATGCAGCTAGCCAAACAAATCACTTGTACAACAGGAGACAAGATAAGTGTCTATCATTCAAGACCCTAGTTAAGAAGATGCTGCATGAGCACTTGGAACCTAGTATCTTAGTGTAAACATGGGAGTACACACAAGATATTAAGAGCATGTTTAGCAAGCCAGTTTATCATCTTCCTCCTTTTGCATAATTCTTGAAATTCACATCCTATGTTAATCTGGTTTCTTCAGAGAAACAGAACCAATAGGATATAACCCTTTAGTCTTCCCTAATGAGACATTGCTACTCTGAAAGAAAGATAAAGGTACCTATATCTATGTTGAAATATCTATCTATCCAGAGAGACAGAAAGATAGAGATTGATTGATTTACTATAAGGAATTGGGTCATACAATTATAGAGACTGAGAAGTCCAAGATCTACAGTTATGAAACTGGAGATCAGGAGACCCAATGGTATAGTTTCAGTCTGGGTCCAACGGCCTGAAAATCAGTAAGCTGATTATGTAAATTCTAGTCCTAATCTCAATCTGAGTCCAAAGGGACAAGACCAAAGATCTTTCTTATGCAGCCTTTTATTGCTTTCAGGCCTTCAGTGATTTGGATGAAGCGTATCACATTGGGAAGGGCAATATGCTTTACTCAGTCTGCTGAATGATGTTTTCCTTTTGTACAGAAACATGCTCACAGATACACCCAGGAATAATGATTAACTAAATATTTGGTCAAGTTACACATAAAATTAACTACCACATATCCCATTCAATAATAACAGATCTCCATTCATTTGCCCCCAAAAGTCTGTGAGTCTTTGACAGTCCCTTGTTTGGGGCAGGAAAGAGTAGAGCAATTCAGTCATTTTTAGAGCTATCTCTTTCCACTTTTTGAATTTTTAGTTTCATAAAGAGTCTCAGAAATATATTAATTTTTCATTCCTTTCTCTTAATAACAGCTCTTTTGGGTGAGGCCCCAAGTTTATTTTCAGAGTAAAACTCTTTCTTCATACAGTTTCTTTTTCATTTATACTTTTTCTGTATTCCTATTTCAAGTCAGTTGATGATAATATGAATTGCAAATGTATGTTTTTTTCACAAATTTGCAATGTAAGGGGGAAAATGTGCGCAAATTTTTTCATTATATCTTATCTTTTAGTAGGAAAGGGTTTCTTATTTTATTTTTTAACGATTTTATTTATTTATTTATTCATGAGAGAGACACACACACACACAGAGAGAGAAAGAGAGAGAGAGGCAGAGAGAGAAAGAAGCAGGCTCCATCCATGCAGGGATTCGATGTGGGACTCAACCCCGTGACTGCAGAATCAAGCCCTGAGCCAAAGGCAGGCACTCAACTACTGAGCCACCCAGGCATCCCAAGGATTTCTTATTCTAAAGGAGCAAAATAGTTGAATGAAAAAAAGCACTATGATTAAGAGCATTTATCAAATGAAGTGGGTAAAAAAAAAAAAAAAACCTATAAAGTAAAAGCAACTCCAAAGACAGTGATTGGATCCAGGATACTTTTTTTTAAAAAATTTTATTTATTTATGATAGTCACACACAGAGAGACAGAGAGAGGCATAGACACAGGCAGAGGGAGAAGCAGGCTCCATGCACGGGGAGCCCGACGTGGGATTCGATCCCGGGTCTCCAGGATTGCACCCTGGGCCAAAGGCAGGCGCTAAACCACTGCGCCACCCAGGGATCCCCCAGGATACTTTTTTATTTATGGTCTCACTTTAGTAAGTATACCAGTCCTATTTAGTGAGGACAGAAGACTTCTTCCTATATATCGCTTAATTAGGGTATAATACTAATATTATTAGTATTACTCAAGTATATGAGAATATAAGATAAGAAGGAGATTAATAACATATCCATATTCATTTCCTAGGGCTGTCATGACAAACTGGCTGGCTTAGAACAGAAATTTATTGACTCAAAGTTCTGGAGGCTAGAAAGTTCCAAACTCAAGATGTCAACAGGATTAGTTCCTTCTGACACCTGAGAGGGAGTATCTGTTCTATTTCTCTCTTCTGGTTTCCCATAGTTTCAGATATTCCTTGGCTTATGGATGGCATTCTCTCTATGTCTTCATATTTCACATCATCTTCCCTTGATGTGTGTGTGTGTATGTGTGTCTGTGTCTATGTCTAAATTTCTCCTTTTAAAAGACACCAATCAGTTGGGGTAAGACCCACCCTAATGACCTCACTTTAACTTCATTACCTCTATAAAGACCTTATCACCAAATAAAATCACATTTTGGGGTAGTAGGGGCTAAGATTCCAACATATCTTTTTGGAGGGGATTCATTTCACCCCCTAACAATGTCTTATTTTTTTTAAAGATTTATTTATTTATTCATGAGCGACAGAGAGAGGCAGAGGCATAGGCAGAGGGAGAAGCAGGCTTCTCACAAGGCTCAGTCCAGTATGGGACTCGATCCCAGATCCTGGGATCATGCCCTGAGCTGAAGGCAGTCGCTCAGCCTCTGAGCCACCCAGGTGTCCTTCTTCTGGTGTTTAATATGCATTTGTTGATCATGGTGCTGTATTTGTTGACTGTTACCCATTAATACATGTTGAATTTTTGTCATGGCTTTCCCATATTGGTATTCTATTGGACACTGCTCTGCCAGAAGCTAATGAAAAGGCAGAGAGAAATATTCTGTACTCAATTATCAAAGGCAATGGATTAAAATATTTCACTTTTTGTGAGCTATTAAGATATCAATATGCATTATGAATCTATAGAAATGTTTAGATATCTTATTTCCCAAGTTTATTTGATTATATTATACCCATTGATATTTTCTAAAGACTTTTGTTCCATGGAAGATACTGTTGAAAACACTATATTAAACACAGGCTCCATGGCACAGTAGATAGCTTTGGGTCCCAAGTTGATCACCAAGGTGGACTGAAGGGAGAGAGTGACAAATAAGCCTCACCAGATAACCACCACTATGGAACATATATAGATGCACTTTGGCATATTGAAATGATGGCTTTATTATATCATCAGTAAATCATGCATATTATTCCAATACTAGTGGTGAATTTTGTAAAAATATTAATACATTATCTTGCTTAGCTTACTTTTGTGAATAGTTGTACATGTTTTCAAGGTGGGTGGTCAAAGTTGTAATAAAAGAGCCGATAGTAATAGAAGAGATGAAAACTATTATTTTAAAAATCCTACCCATTTCTAAATCCTGACTTCATAAATGTAGTGTACTAACAACTTATAAAGCATACTTTGGAAAGCAATGCATCAGAGCTTTATGAAATCCTTCACTCTCCTTGGGATCACTAATGCCATGAATCTCTGCTTTATGAACTTTAATGCATTTAGCAACTTGATTCTATTAGCACTTTTCTATGCCATTTAATCAGTATGTCCTTTGAAATTAGTTTAAATGTCTCTTTTTAATGCTCTAATATGCATTCTTCATACATTCAATTTTATACACTCTGCTGAAATTAAACATCCATGGGATCCTTGGTATTTTATAAAAGGTTTTTTTTTTAAAGATTTTATTTACTTATTCATGAGAGACACAGAGACAGAGAGAGGCAGAGGGAGAAGCAGGCTCCATGCAGGGAGCCAAACATGGGACTCAGTCCCAGGTCTCCAGGATCACACCCTGGGCTGAAGGCAGCGCTAAACCACTGAGCCACTCAGGCTGCCCAAAAGGTATTTTTTTTTAAACTTTTAAAAAATTTTGCTATCATTCTGTGAAGATTGAACCACTGTTTAATTAACAGTAATTAATGTTCTTAGTTTGCCTTATGCCTGTCAAGGAGCCTTTGGCCAAACTAGTAGATTAGATCAAGAATCATTTTTTGTTCTTATGAACTCATAAGTGGAATTGCAAATGTCATTGATGAAAATCAGTTGATACAACCTTTCTATTTTCTATTTTCTAGTGTTTTAGTCATTCATACTTGTTCATGCACAGAAATTAGAGTCTCTAGGTTAGCTAGTTTAATTGCAAAACATAGGGAAGGTAGTCAGTAAGTGTTTTATTGAATGATCTAATATATAGACCTAATTCAGTGACTGCCTTTGGGGTATTTTGATGTATCCTCTAAGGAAAATATAGTTATTAATGATATTAGTTATTAATTAGTTATTAATGATATTATATTATCCTTCAGTCTTTACATTTAAATTTATTGTAAGATCTTTGGGTACAGTATTTCCCAAATGAAGTCCTACCGTTTTGACTTAGGCTATTATGTGGGACTTAAAGAATCATAATCTACACTATTATTAACTTGTATTTGTTAGAATATTATGAAAAATTTTTTGATTACTCTTTTTACACACTAAACATTTCTTTTGAGATCGCTAACTATTGCCTAAAGACTCCTGCTAAATCAATTCTTGCATTAGAAGAGGGAAATATATTTACATTTCCATAAAATTTTGTCTATTTCTGAAGCAGACCAAAAAACAATAATCTGTAGGACTAATTTAACCCATAAATTACAGTTTGATAATAGCATTTGCAAAGGACAAATCTGTACATGAAACTGCATTTTAAAATAATAATTATTGTAAATTATGACAAATCAAATTGATTTGTCAGACAATCTCTAGTTTAATTTTTAATGGTTTAGATCTTATAATTTTATAAGAAATATGTAAACACTCTAGCATTAGGTGTAGTAAATTATGAAGCATGTAAAATTAAAGCAGAAAGCTCATCTCTAAAACTACTTTTCTATAATCACTACTTAATGGAGGGAACCACCTATTTCAATTACTATGGGAAAATCAAAACTATTTGCTAATATTAAATATATTACACTAATGTTTTAGGAAGAAGAGGTGCTTTGAGTAAATATTTTGCCTAGTAAAGAGCCTGGCACCTTGTGAGTGAACAGATCTCAGGAAATTTTTATTGAGTATTAATCTTTAGTGTAATTGCATAAGATAGTTGATTTCTATTTGAGAACTAGGGAAAACCTTAGGTATAAATTCAGTGATAAAGTAGCTGAGGCAGTACTGAAAAATGCTAAAATAATGACCATTAGTTACTAACAATAAGGAACTCAATTCATTCCATTGATTTAACAGAAGATTTTTGTGAAAGGCAACAGAAAATATCTGGATATCTCATTTTATTAATTTTTATTTCTTGGACAATCTTTTAGGTTCTATTTACTCAGAGTTTGTAGGGACTCTTAACACAGACTTTTAATGATTCCAAAACACTGGATTTGTATGTGATAATATTTAAGAAATTTGTTGTAAAGTAAGAGTTTGTGGGGAAGGAATTTCATTCAGTGAAGAATAATTAGAGAAAGCCATTAGAATTTGACAAACTACTCAACTATGTATATTTGAAAATTGTATTTTGACATAAATCTTTTCTAATACCTGTACATTTCTTATAATTAGGTTATTAATAAATTTATAATATATCCTGTTTAAAATCCTAGTAAGTCTTATTAGTTCTTAAGGAATCCTAATAAACATAATGAACTTATGTTCGTTTATAAGAAGGTAACATTATTAATTATTAGTTTCCCCAATTTAAATTATTTCACGTATTTAAGATTAGAAAGCTTATTGTTCAAAGAAGTGAAGTTATATTTGGATTGTTTACCAACAATAGAGAAAATTCAAGGTCAAGGTTAAATCAGTCATTGGTCTTAGAGGAAGAGAGATATAATTAGCTTTTATTTTAAAGATGGAGAAACTGGTATATACTGAATTTAAACAGCAATGTCAAGATAAAATTTACTAACTTTGATCAGCAAGACTTGAACTCTTATCAGCACTTAACACTCTGCAAGTAATATATATGGCTTTTAATATATGGTTCTTCAATTGATGAATGAAGTTCAATTCAGTATCCTGAATTTTTAACCATAGTATTAAACTATGCTTCTCTTTAACAAGTTTGCAGTACCTGTGATCTGTATATCTTCTAAAACTCTTCAGGATAACATTTATTGTGATTATCCCTTTCAAGTGATGCCAATCTCATACTTTTTCATCAAGCACTTTAATTTCCAGATGGTATACAGACACTTGGTACACATAGAACTCAAATACTTTCTAGTAACTACTTAAGAGTTTTATTGAAGTTATCCTACTAGATCTATATTCAAAGTAGAATGATAAAATATCCATATTGTTGAAACAGGTAGAATTGCTGTTAAAAAATACAAACTGTATTATCTTACTGTTGAGATGAGAAGTTGATGGTCCCAGAAAACTGTGAATTTGGCTTCTTAACAATAAGGACATCAGTTAATATCTGGGAAGAGGAAAAGGAAGGAAGCTGACTTTTACTTTGTGCTGCTATAAGGCAAGCACAGCGCCAGGGGCTTTACCTGTATATTCACTCATTTAGTTTAGTCATCATGATTTAAATCTCTGTTTTCCATATAATACAGAAAAAGGAATTAATTTAAGTAATGTTCTTAAGATTATGCAGCTAACATGAAAGAGCTCCAAGAACAGAATTCAGATTTTTCTGTCATGTGTCTACTCATCTCACCTCACTATAATATTAGAGTACCTGTTACCTCCACTAAATAAGTATGCAAGTTCCTTCATATAGAAATATAAAAAGTTTAAAAAGCAAATTTGAAATTCACAATAGCTAAAAAACTCAAGAAGTTACTTACTTTACTTTGAGAAACACAATGCATAAGTAGTATAAATACATCCTCTAAAAACTGAAAATTTGTCCTTTATAAGTTCATTTTGTAGGTATATCAAAAAATGAAGACCTACTTCATGTACTCTATTTAGAACATTTAGAAATTGTTGACTTTGTCTAACCTAGTAATGTTTTTATGACCTCTTCAAGACTATGAAGCCTAGCCCTCACATTTCAATTCTATATAGTATAACCCAGAAGATCAAGCTCTGCTACTTCAGATTTAGGTCCAGTTTTTTTTTTCTCCTGTGTAATCCTTATGCTTTATACTAAACTAATCATGAATCCATGAGTGGAAGCATTGATCTTACTATGATTAGTGTTTTTACACCAATTACATATGCATTTATAATTAACAAAATAATCATGTGTTATGTATGGACAAATCCTTTTGTTGAAAAAGAAAAAAAATTCTGTAAAATTGGCTCATAAATATTGGTATGTGTACTAATTGACAAGGGAAAGAATGAAACTAATTTTAAAATTACTAGCAGCTTAAAAAATGCAGTGAGAGGATTGATTTTACCAAGCAAACCTATTTTATGACTTTAAGAATCTTTCCCCTTCTTCTGCTTAAATAAGTATTATAAATTAATTTATATTTACTATTTTTTTCAAATTTCATATTTAGATGAGTAACCTTTTTATTTGCAACATTATACTAATACTTTCTTTAAACTTGTGTGTACTTGCCTTTTTGTGTTCTACAGAGCCAAGAAAATGATGAGCTAAGAGATGCCCATGAAAAACGCAAGGAAAGGCTACAGATGTTACAGACCAACTACAGAGCAGTAAAAGAGCAATTAAAACAGTGGGAAGAAGGCAGTGGCATGTGAGTTACATAGCTCATAAAGGCATTTCCCTAAATATTAAATGGAATGGAGTAGCATAATATAGGTGTTTTAATGGCTTTTGTTTGATTTTAAAGATATTATTTGCTATTCATATCTTTATTGTGAATTTTTAGATAGATAATATAAGTGAAAACAGATAAATATGCTAGCAATAACTAGATTTTCCTGTCATTTGCAGAATTCATAATGTAGGTGATTGTGAATTACTGTATACATTTTCAATATCAATAGAGTAGCTTAATAAAAGTAGATAATGCAAAAATAGTTCATATCCATAGGATTGAAAACATTAAATAAATAAAATAATGGTATTACAGTTTGTAATTCAAAAACTATTTAAGTTTTAATTAAAAGACGAGAAATATGAAATTCACATATTTACAGTTAACTATCAGAAAACTACTTCAACCTAGTATGCAATTTGAAAATCTTTACTATCCATCAGTTTGTTCTGCAGCTTATCTGAATGAATTGGCGGTCTCAGTTCAATTGCTCTGAACAGGTGTTCAGATCTTGGTTAGTCGTAAGTGGCTCCCTTGTTAACAGTATCAACAGAGGGCAAAGGACTGAATGAGTACAGAAAATCTACTACCCTCTCATCTTTTGAGATGGATCCTTTAGGGCAATGTTGATGATACACATTGGTCTGTTCTATGGAGAAATACTGTTTCCAAATTGGCCAGTACAGCACTTTTACAAGATAAAAATGAATAGTTTGTTTTATGTACAGAAAATGAAAACATAAAGGGCATTTGGCATGTTTCGTAGGTAATTGTCACATCTAATTTTTTCCTTTGAAGAATGGGAAGTGTTTCACTTGTCAGTAAAGTAGTGATAAAGCAATTTGTCCTGCATTTAGCCTCTGCTCACCTAACTTCAGTAGTCACTAGAAGTGTGAAAACTACTTTCTGATATATTTACTGATAATAGCATGTTTTAAGATAGAGCATATGTACCACATTCAGATTTGTTGACAACAAATTCTAGAGGAGTTCATTGCTTATAAACCTTTTTAAGAAACTGACCATCCTACATGTTTTATTATTACTAGAATGAATGAGAGAAATAGACCTAAGCCTATTATGTATCTGCCTAACAGTTTACTTTCCAAGGTAAGAGTTTTTAGCCTTTTGGAAATTACAATATAGGATTTTAATTTCTACACACTTAAGTTTTAGGACATTTATTCCATAAATAGCTTGAATTAGGGAATGTATAAATGAATTTTCATTGCATTTTGAACATACTAAGGAAGAATACAACTTCATTTTAAAAATAGGACTCATGCCAGAAGAATAAAGAGAGCAAATCCTGAACAACTTCGACAAGAAGATTCTGATGCTGTATGGAATGAACTGGCCTATTTCAAAAGGGAGAATCAAGAGCTGATGATTCAAAAGTGAGTTTCCTTTTTAACAATGTAGACTTAGATAAATATTTGGGAGAATTTTTTTGTGGCTTAAAGGTCATGAGAGAAATATAAAATTTGAAAATGAAATAATCTGGTTTTTGTTAATAAAAATAAAGAAAAAAAAGGAATAGCATTTTAAATATATATGTGTGTAATACAATAACAAGTTGCACATTTGTTAGCTCTAGCTGAAACTGTATAATATGATCTAGGGATTGTGTTAATTAATGTGGCTCTCATCTGTTGGAGGTGTCGCTCTTCATTAGCCTGTATTTTAGACACTGCCGTGCTTCATTTTTGGAATGAGGTGGAGAGGGGATAACCTAGCCAGCCATCCTTGTTTGATCTCCTAGATACATACGCAATGCAGAATGCCTGAGCTCTCTTGGTTCCCTGCCCTGTCCTGCTAATCCCAGCTGAGCTCATTATGGTGTAGCCTTGCTGCTACTCTTGGAGCCAGAGCTGTCCAAGCTAATTACTGGTAGCAGCAGAACTGCCTGTTAAGGGTCTGGTATGGATCTGCTAACATGGTCCTTGGTAGTGACCTGCAAAAGACACGAGGGAATTGCTTTCTTTCTTGCTGTACACTGCCTGTCCTTTGGGCTTAATGCTGATCCCTCCACATAGGTCTTTTAGCTGCCCTAAGTATAAAACTTGATGAAGGATACTCATATTTTAGAAAACATACAGTTTTCTTCCTTGATCTTATAATTCACAGGCTATTATATTCAGCTTGGCAAAGAAAGAACACTTTTTTTTTTTGGAATATAAAGAGTTAGACCAACATAATTAGCCTCTTTTGCTACCTAACTGTTTCTTCATTTAGAGCTAATTTTTGACATCCAAACCATGCAATTTTTTTGAAAGCCTGATTATTTGAGATTACTAGAATTTAGCATTATGTGGCATAATGTGATTAAATACCATTGAATCTTTTTAGTTGTAAATCAGTATCTTACTTTGAATATTATATAATAACATGTGTAACTTTATATTTCACCTTTTCCATGTAATGGTGTAATGATAAACTTTTGAGTAAATGATGTATCAGATTAAAATGTATACTTCCAATGATCTCTTAAAGTTCACTGTACTCTATTAGTGCTAAAATCTGATGCTGATAATAAAGTCCCTTATCTTGAAAATTATTTATAGATTTGTCCAGAAATGGTCCCTGACAATTCTTAATAGCTTTATTGAAATATAATTCACAGGCAGCCCCAGTAGTGCAGCGGTTTGGTGCCGCCTGCAGCCCGGGGCGCGATCCTGGAGACCTGGGATCAAGTCCCATGTCGGGCTCCCTGCGTGGAGCCTGTTTCTCCCTCTGCCTGTGTCTCTGCCTCATTCTCTCTCTCTCTGTGTGTGTGTGTGTGTGTGTGTGTGTGTCTCTAAGAGTAAATAAATAAAATCTTTAAAAATATATATATAATTCACCATATAAAGTGAATACTTCAGTGTCTTTTAGTATATTCAAAGAGCTATGTGTATCAACTATCACACTAAATTTTGGAATATTTTTATTTATCTTCTCTCCAAAACCCCACACCACTTAGCCCAGTTCTTCTACTACCACCACCACCACCCTCCCTTCCTTAGATAACCAATGATCTACTTTCTGTGTCTATAGATTTATCGATTTTGAACACTGAGAAAAATTCATTAGATGATGTTATAGTTTTTGCTTCAGGTGTCAAACATAATTGTAAAATTCAAAAGAAGGCTATCTTTAACCTTTCCACTGTTATTTCTTTACATCTGACCTTCCAAATTCTCTTTCACTCATTTTTTAAAAATTATTTCCTTTCTGTTTGAAGAGCTTTCCTTTAGACTTTTGTTTAGGTTAAGTTGGCTAGGAACAAATCCTCTAAATTTCCTTTATTTAAAATGTCTTAATTTCAGCTCCATTCCAGAAGGATGTTTTCAGTGATTAGAGAATTCTAGGTTAGCAACTTTCTTCTTTAGAACTTGAAAAATATGCCACTTCTGTGGTTTCTGATGAAAAATACATTGTTATTTGAATTGTTGTTCCCATAAAGGGAATGCATCATTCTTTTTAGCTGCTTTCCATCATTTTTATTTGTCTTTACTTCTAAGAAGTTTAATTATGATATGTCTTGGGATGGATTTCTTTTGGTTTGTTCTGTTTGAGACTCTCTAAGCTTCCTGAAACACTAAGTTTGTGCTCTTTTTCAAATTTAGGAAATTTTGGTCATTATTTCTTTAAATATTTTTTTTCAGCCCTACATTCTTTGTTCCTCTCTTTTAGTATATTCAAAGAGCTATGTGTATCTGAAACTCGAATTTCATGAATATTAGATTTTTTAATATTGTCCTACAGTTCATTTTATTTTTAGCCTATTTTATCTCTGTTATTAAAACTGAATAATCTCTATTGTTCTGTCTTCAGGTTCACTAATTCTTTCTTCTTTTATCTGTTACCTTTGCTATTGAACCCATGCATTGAGTTTTTTATTTTGGTTTTTATAATTTTCAATTCTAAAATTTCCATTTTATTCTTCTTTATATCATATCACCTATTTATTTGCTGAGACTTTCTATTTTATTTGTTTCAAGATCATAATTGTTCATTGGAGCATTTTATTATTTTAAATCTTTATTTTTAAAAAGATTTTTATTTAAGACAGAGAGCATAAGAGAGAAAACATGTACAAGTTGGGGGGGAGGGGCAGAAGGAGAAGGAGAGGCAGATTCCCTGCTAAGCAGGGATCCCTACACGGGGCTCAATCCCAGGACCCCAGGATCATGGCCTGAGCCCTGAGCCGAAGGCAGATGCTTATCCAAACTGAGCCACTCAGGCACCCTTATTGGAGCATTTTAATTATTCCTACTTGAAAATCTTTATTAAGTGGTGCTTGCCTGGCTCAGTTGGTATAAGCGTGTGACTCTTGATCTCAGAGTTGTGAATTTGCCCCTTCACAATGGGCAAAGAGCTTATTTTTAAAAAATAATATAAAATCTTTGTCTAGTAATTCTGACATGTGCATTATTATTTGGGTGGTGGTGTTTTTAAATTACGATTTCTCCTTTAAGTTGAGATTTCCTTTGTTCTTTATAAGATGAGTGATTTTCAGTTGTCTCCTGTACATTGGAGGTATTATGTTTTGAGACATTGTATCTTATTTGAATCTTTTAACTGATCTCTAATGGTATCATGCCTAAGGGAGAAGGGATAGGAGTCTTAGCTCCTAACGTGACCCCTACTGACACTGCATTAAAGGATGTGTGAAGGGGTACCTTATTACTACTTGATGAGGGTGGAAGACCAGGCTTCTCATTTGAACTTTATTGACAGAGGTAGCAAGGATGCCTTCTTTTTCTTTCTTTCCCTTTCCCCAGTGATGTGTGCCTAAAGTAGGATGGGTATTGTCTATTAAGATTCCTGTCCTGCCAATTTGCCCATTTCTCAGTTCTTTGGCCAGGGAGAGGAGAATTTCCTTGAGACTCTTGTTTGTATGTTTGTTTGTATCTATTGGCATTCCTGGATTATGGATTTCTCCAGTACCTACTTTGAGGTATTTAGGAGGAAAGAAGAAAGAGAATTTAGTACTGTGGGTTGTTCTTCTATTCCTATGGTCTCTTTCATGTCCTTCTTCTCCCTGCCTTTCAGAGTCTTCTTATATTTGTTTTATGTATCATATTCAGGGTTTTTATATTTAATTAGTGGGATGAATGGATGTAAACAGGGAACTAGAAGTTCTAAGTTGTTTTTCTATGGACAAAGTTGTCTTATTTTTGTGCATACATTGAAATCTAGTTTTTTTAAAAAATTATTTATTTAAGATAGAGAACAGAAGGTAGAGGAGCAGAGGAAAAGGGACAAGCAGATTCTGTGCTGAGTGCAGAGCCCAAAGCAGGGCTTGATCCCAGGACCCTAAGATTATGACCTGAGCCAAATCAAAAGTTGGTCACTTAACCGATGAGCCACCCAAGCACCCCTGGCATCTAGTTTAATACTTAGTCCTATTTAAGTGTAGAATATATAAACGAAGATGTTCTACAGATTTGAATAGTATTTCCAAACCCAGTTACAATCTATGAACTAATGAATTGGCTTGTTCCCTCAGTATTTATCTAACAAATATTCATATTTTTTTTCATTAATTCACTATTTAAACAAGAGCCAAGAATTAAGCTAGGGATTGAAATATTGAAGAAGAACGATTTCAAACTCTAATAAGATTTATTTATTTATTTATTTATTTTTAAAGATTTTATTTATTCATTCATGAGAGACACAAAAAGAGAGAGGCAGAGACACAGGCAGAGAGAGAAGCAGGCTCCATCCAGGAAGCCCTATGTAGGACTCGATCCCGGGACTCCAGGATCACACCCTGGGCTGAAGGCAGGCACTCAAAACCAGTCGTCCTAAATGAGGTTTATTTTAGGGCCATCTGCCATGTGCCAGTGAGGTGAAATCATTATTTGGGATTATAGATAGTAAGAGGCAAGGAAAGCTTTCAGAAAGGCCAGCCAGGCTCACTCAGCTTTTCCACTTAGTTGTGGATCTTGCCTTACCATTGCTAAGTTAGATTTATGAACCAAAAAAAAAAAAAAAAAAAAAAAAAAAAAAAAAAAAAGTCATGTTAACTTTTCCTAAGTGAACAAATAAACATTTTACTAAATAAGAACATTAGTATAAAAATACCTGTGTACATTATTTCTTAATAGTGATATAAAACTATAAAAAGAGGCTCAGATGCCACAGGATATTAAGTTTTTCTTATAATAAAATCCAGCATGTCCTTGCTAAGTACCCATCAAGTCAAGGGAAAGTGTGCTGACACTTACTGCATATTCATCTGTATCTTTGGCTAAATAAATCAGGGAGGGACCAGCATGGAGCCTGGCACAGGGTTTTTTTTTATAAATTTATTTTTTATTGGTGTTCAATTTACCAACATATAGAATAACACCCAGTGCTCATCCCATCAAGTGCCTCAGTGCCCGTCACCCAGTCACCCCCACCCCCCGCCCACCTCCCTTTCTACCAACCCTAGTTTGTTTCCCAGAGTTAGGAGTCTCTCATGTTCTGTCTCCCTTTCTGATATTTCCCACTCATTTTTTCTCCTTTCCCCTTTATTCCCTTTCACTATTTTTTATATTCCCCAAATGAATGAGACCATATAATGTTTATCCTTCTCCGATTGACTTATTTCACTTAGCATAATACCCTCCAGTTCCATCCATGTCGAAGCAAATGGTGGGTATTTGTCATTTCTAATGGCTGAGTAATATTCCATTGTATACATAGACCACATCTTCTTTATCCACTCATCATTCGATGGACACCGAGGCTCCTTCCACAGTTTGGCTATTGTGGGCATTGCTGCTATAAACACCGGGGTGCAGGTGTCCTTGCGTTTCACTGCATGTGTATCTTTGGGGTAAATCCCCAACAGTGCAATTGCTGGGTCGTAGGGCAGATCTATTTTTATCTCTTTGAGGAACCTCCACACAGTTTTCCAGAGTGGCTGCACCAGTTCACATTCCCACCAACAGTGCAAGAGGGTTCCCCTTTCTCCACATCCTCTCCAACATTTGTAGTTTCCTGCCTTGTTAATTTTCCCCATTCTCACTGGTGTGAGGTGGTATCTCATTGTGGTTTTGATTTGTATTTCCCTGATGGCAAGTGATGCGGAGCATTTTCTCATGTGCTTGTTGGCCATGTCTGTGTTTTCCTCTGTGAGAATTCTGTTCATGTCTTTTTTTTCTGTTCATGTCTTTTGCCCATTTCATGATTGGATTGTTTGTTTCTTTGCTGTTGAGTTTAATAAGTTCTTTATAGATCTTGGAAACTAGCCCTTTATCTGATAGGTCATTTGCAAATATCTTCTCCCATTCTGTAGGTTGTCTTTTAGTTTTGTTGACTGTTTCTTTTGCTGTTGAAAAGCTTCTGTCACAGGGTTTTATCTCATGTCACTGAGATCATGACCTGAGCCAAAACCAAGAGTTGGATGCTCAACCAACTGAACCACCCAGGCATCCCACATTAGTTTTATTTTAAGGCATACAATTTAGTGACATTTAGTGTATTTACAATATTGTGTAGCCATTATCTTTATCCAATCCAAATCATTTTCTTTACTTCAAGAGATCCCATACCCAGTAAGCAGTCACTTCCAATCTCTTCATTTCCACCGTCCTCCAGCTCCTCATAACCACTAATCTACTTTTTATTCCTATGGGTTTACCAAGTCTGAATGTTTTATATAAGTAGAATCATGCAATATGTGACCTTTTGCATTTGGCTTCTTTCACTTAACATAAAGTTTTCAGGAATCATTCACATTGTAGTATGTATCAATATGTCATCCTGTTTTTTATTTTTTTAAGATTTTATTTATTTATTCATGAGAGACACACACACACAGAGAGAGAGAGAGAGAGAGAGAGAGAGAGAGGTGGAGGGGCGCAGAGACACAGGCAGAGGGAGAAACAGGCTCCATGCAGGGAGCCTGACTTGGGACTTGATCCCGGGCCCTCCAGGATCACACCCTGGGCTGAAAGTGGCGCTAAACTGCTGTACCACCCAGGCTGCTCATGTCATCCTGTTTTACAGCTGAACAATGTCCCACACTATGTGTTTGTGTGTGTATATATATACACACAATTTATTCATTCATCTATTGATGGCCATTTGGGTTGCTTCTACTTTTTGGCTATTGTGAATACTGCCACTATGAACATTTATGTACAAGTATTTATTTGAATACTTGTTTTCAATTCTTTGGGATATATACCTGTGAGCAGAATTTTTGGATCATATGGTAAGTTCATGTTTAACTTCTTGAGGATCTGCCAAACTGTATTCATAGTGGCTACCTCATTTTATATTCTCAACAGCAATCTACAAAGATTCCACTTGCCCCACATCCTTGTTAGCATTTAGTATTTTTTTGTTCTTTCTTTTTTAAAACAATTATTGCTGTTGTTTTAAAGATTTTATTTATTCATGAGAGACAGAGAGAGACAGGCAGAGACATAGGCAGAGGGAGAAGCAGGCTTCCTGCGGGAAGCCTGATGTGGGACTTGATCCCAGGACCCCGTGATCATGACCCCAGCCAAAGACAGGTGCTCAACCACTGAGCCACTCAGGTGCCCCCCCAAATTATTATTTTTATAAAATATTATTAAATTTATTAAATTATCCTAGTGAGTGTGAAGTGCTATTTAATTGTGGTGTTGATTTGCATTTTCTTAATGATTAATGAGCATCTTTGCATAGGTTTATTTGTCATTTGTGTTTCTTTGTATAATTATCTATTCAAGTCTTTGCTGTATTAAAAAATTGAGTTGCCTTTTTGTCTTTTAGTTATCGGAGTTCTTTGCATACTGTAGTTACTAGACATTTGCAAATATTTTCTCCCATTCTGTAGGTGATCTTATTTTCTTAATAGTTTCCTTTGATGAACAAAAGTTTTTAATTTTATGAATTTCTTTTTTCTTTTTTCTTTTTTTGCTTTTACCTTTGGCATCATGCCCATATTGCCATCACCAATTCCAGAGTCATAAAGATTTACCTCCCATGTTTTTTTCTATGTGTTTTATAGTTTTAATTCATATTTAGATCTTTGGTTCATTTTTAGTAAATTTTAAATTTGGTCTGAAGTAGTACAGTGTAGCTCTTTTACATGTGAATATCGTTGTTCCACATATTATTTTTTATAGCTTTGAAGAACAGGCTGTATGGTCACATGGAAGAGTTATAATGTTATGAATTAATAAGAATTTAAATTTATTAGTCCTTGAGAAACCAATCCAACATGAAACAGTACAGGCTGTCAGAAGCCAAGCGCAAATGAAAATGTGAGTTCTGGGATATTAGTGTAATCAAGGGTTGTACACATTATCAGTGTCTGTTGAAAGGCAATGGAGTTCAAGGCTATGTGGTAATGTGTTTTGAATCTCACTTTAAAATTGAAAATCAGAGACAAGAAATTCAGCCCCTGATACTGGAGACATAGAAAGTAAACTCATCTACCTCTTAAGTCTTCATAAGTAAGAGTGAGAGGTTTCAGAACAAGATCAGCTTCATGAAACCTAATTCATTGCTGAGTTAGAGCCCCAAAGCCTAGGATCCCTTAGCCTCCTCTTTTCTATCTCAAGAATGTTTCAGAGTGTGATGCTTCTAGAGGCATCTAGATAGGCTTTTAGAATACAGTCATGATTCTGTTAAGGTACCAGGGTCTGGAAGCAAGTAGACTTCCATGCTTATAGCTAAGTAAATACTATGTGAAAAGAAAGCTTTTAAACTATAGAGGGTTTTTTTTTTTTTTTACGATTTTTTTTTTTTTAATTTATTCATGAGAGACAGACACAGGCAGAGGGAGAAGCAGGCTCCATGCAGGGAGCCCGATGCGGGACTTGATCCCAGGATCCCAGGATCCCAGGATCCCAGGATCCCAGGATCACGCCCTGGGCCAAAGGGAGGCGCTAAATCTCCGAGCCACCCAGAGATCCCCTATGGAGTTTCGTAATATTAGTTACATAGCACTAAATCTGTGTGACCCTTTGTATTGCGCTTTCACTCATTATCTTAATAAATATGCTAGACACTAGAAGTAAAATATTGAGCAGAACACCTACGCTTTGATCTCACAGAGCTTCAGCTTCTTGGAGAACACAAATAATAATCAAGAAATACCCAAATATCTAATGACAGACTTTGAGTGATATGAAGATACAGCTCTGCTATGCCTTCCTATGTTTGCATTTTCCATGCTTCTTTCCATTTTTCCTCTTTGTCTTTCCTTCCCTCTTGTATGCCTAAAATATAAAAAGAGTTTATACTTTAGTTTTTGGTGTTATCAACTAAATTGGGGGCTATCTATTTTTTATTGCAGTAAAATTTACATAACATTTAATTTACCATTGTAACCATTTTTAGGTGTGTATTTCAGTGCCATTAAATAGGTTCACATTATTGTCCTACCATCACCATCATCCATGTTTAGAACTTTTCATATTCTCAAAATTAAACTGTAACCATTAAATAGTAATTCCCCATTTTCCCTTTTCTCAGCCTTTGTCTTTTCCTCCTTTTGTTCCTACAAATTTGCCTATTCTAGGCATTCTATATAAATGGAATCATACAGTATTTTTATTTTTGTATCTGGTTTATTGGTCCTAATGTCTTCCATGTTTTTCCGTGTTACGGTTTGTGTCCTAATTTCTTTCCTAAGGCTGAATAATAAATACTCTCTTGTATGTATATACCACATTTTGTTCATCCATTCATCCATTATTTTTAAGTTGTTTCCACCTTTCAGCAATTGTATTTTTCTTGTATTTTCATTTTATTTTACTATACAGTTAACAAGAAAATTAAGAAAAAATATTTTGTAACCATTGGGAGATAATTCTCTGAAGTAAATGACAGTGTATTTTGGAGTTTTATTTTCTAACTATTGAGATTAACTTTTGATGCTGATTAATTAGTTGAGACCATATACATATGGTATTTGTTTTTTCAGATTATTTGTCTTAGTCTGGTCAGGCTGCTGTAACAAAATACCACAGAGTAGATAGCTTATTAGCAACAGAAATTTTTCGCAGCTCTGGAGGCTGGAAGTCTGAGATCAGGGTATCAGCATGGTCTGGTGAGGGTCTTCTCTCATGTTGCAGATGTCTTATCCTCACATGATGGAAGGGGTGAGGGGGTTCTATGAGGTCTCTTTTTAAGGACACTAATCCCATTCATGAGAGTATTACCCACATGACCTAAGAACATCCCAAAGATCCAACCTCCTACCACCATCATCTTTGGAGGTTAGAATTTCGACATGAATTTTAGGAGAACGCAAACACTCAGATCATAGCACCATGCATAGTATTTTTAATTTAATTGCTTCTTTCATTTGTTTTCATACATTTTAGGTTCAATATATATTAAATTTTTTAAATTACTTAAGGAATTGCACAGTGTTCACTTAAAGACTTACATAGTATATCTTAAGCATTTAGTGAATGATCACTTGATTTTTTCTGCTAAAGATATTAAATTATTTTCTGTAAGTGTGTTTTGTCAAACTAACAGTCTATTTTAAAATACATTTTCTTTAAAAAACAAAACTGGAAGTGTTACAATTCTAGACTTCAAGTTATATTACAAAGCTGGAGTAAGCAAAACTATATGGTACTGCCACAAAAAAAGATACATAGATTGGGGCACCTGGCTGGCTCAGTCAGTAGACCATGTGACTCTTGATCTTGGGGTCATAAGTTTGAGCCTTGTGTTGGGCATAGAGATTACGTAAAAAAGAAAAAAAGAAAAAATAGACACATAGACCAATGGAACAGAATAGAAAACCCAGAAATAAACCTATAGTTATATGGCCAATTAATCTTCAACAAAGGTGGAATGAATATTCAATGAGAAATGGACAATCTCTCCAATAAATGGTGTTTGGAAAACTGGACAACTACGCGGAAAAGAATGAAACTAGGCCACTTTCTCACACTGTACACAAAAATAAACTCAAAATGGATTAAGGACTGCCCAGAGTATCATACCACATATTGCTAGCCCAGGAAAAGAGCCTTTTAGGTAAAGTGAACTAGCATGCATGAGTAGGGTATTGCAGTATTTTTGTAACAGTGAAGAGAAGCAATCAAAATGACCATTAGTAGCTTATGAAAGTGCATTATAATACATTAAGATAATGTGATACTATACTACATTTAGCATGAATAAATTTGATCTATATTTATCAAAATGGAAATGTCTCAAAAGCAAAAGTTGAGTTAAAAGAAGGAATGAGTAATAGTATTTCATATATCATAGTATATTTATCTAAAATATAAAATTTTAAATCACATATTAGTGTCATATTTTTGTAGATACATGTTTGCATACATACATACATATGTATCCACAAAAGTATGTATAACTATACACACACTCACACACTATTAAAACACAAAACAGAAATATACATACCAAATCAAAGAAATGTGTTATATCTGGGGAGGAAAGAAATGTGGAATATTATAAGAGGTAATATTATTTACAGGACATTTTATTTTTTTCACAAAAATAAAAGCTTTGAATTAAGTATGGCATCTAATCTTAATGTTTTTAAACTCAAATATTTGGCACACTAATGTTGGTTATACTACTTTTCATACTTTTGTTACATTTGAAATATTCTTTCTGTTTTCTTAAGTATGTGCTCAAAGACCCAGTAAAACCACTTCCAGCTGAAAATCCTAAAGAGATCTTGTGGATAGGCACATATGTTCGCTATAGAATTGTTTATAATTATGAAAAATGGGAAATAACCAAAATAACAGATGATATAACTGTATAGCTAAAAGTTCCAAGAACTTCAATTTAAAAGAAAACTATTTTAATTAGTATACTATACCATATTCTCATACCATACACAAAAATCAATTCTAGATACTACAGGCCTAATTGTGAAGGGTTAACTAATAAAGATTTTATTTATTTACTTTTTTATTCTTTTAGAGGAGGGAAAAAGAGAAGAGGGGAATCTGAAGCAGGCTCTACACCCAATGCAGAGCCCAGTGTGGGGCTTGATTTCACAACCCTAAAATCATGACCTGAGCAGAAATGTAGAGTCAGATGCTTAACTGACTGAGCCACCAGGTGCCCCGTGTGAAGTAATAGAACTGTTAAATGAAAACAAAAGAGAACATCTATTTGTGTAGTAGGCAGAGGCTTCTTAAAATAGATTAAATATAAACTAAAAATTGATAAACTGGGCAATATTAAAACCAAGAGCCTCTGTTTATCAAAAGATGTCATTAAATGACTTAAAAGACAACATTTGGAATGAAAAGAGATATTTGCAGTATATATGTCCAACAGAGGACTAGCATCCTGAATATCTGAAGAATTCCTATGAATAATAAAGGACAGTCAACCCAATAGAAAAACGAGCAAAACAGTTGAATAGATATCATAAAAGAGCACATCCACATGGTCAGTGCACATATGAAAAAGTGCTCTATGTGATTTTTCTTCTTTTTCTAGTTTTTATAATTGGGAGCTTCATTGTAGATCTTTTTTCCTAATATAAACATATAGTGCTGTAGAAGGCCACTTAAGCACTGCATTAGCACCTCACATTTTGAAATGCAGTGCTTTAGTTTTTTATTTTTAAATTCCTTTTGGAAACTTCCTCAAGAGAAAAAGATTTTAAAAGGTTTAAGTTGGGGGACTTCTCAGACATATTTCTGGTTATTAATTTATAATTTTATTGTGGCCACAGAAGATACTTTTCATGATTTAGATCTTTTTAATTTTACTGAGAATTGTTTTATGGTCCAACAGGTGATTTTATCTTAGTGAAAGCTCCATGAAAGCTCTTGAAAACTGTTATTGGGTGGAATGTTTTATAAATGTCTATTAGGTCAGTTTTTTTCATAGTGCTTTTCAAATATTCAGTGTCCTAGTTTCCATTCACTTTCTCTATTGATTACTGAGTCAGGTGTATTTAAAATCTCAGGTTAAACATTTTCAGGTTTTTAAAAAACAGTTAGCACAGATTTCAACTATCCTTTATCAGAGATTTGCTTTATCCCTACTCATTAGATGACTCTTGAATTATTTGTTGAATGCCTGTGGTGATCAACAAAGATTCTCCTCTCTAGCTGGTCAGAATTCAGTGTCTCCCAGTCATGTGTAAACCCTTGGAATAGCTCTTTAATGGCTCCAGTTGTACTTTGCCTGCCTTGTTGAATTTTGTAGTACATATATGCTACAAAATATTTAACCATTCTCAAAAGAATTCTTATGCTATTTCTTTTTGTAGCTCCCTCCTCTGTGGGTGCTGTGTGTCACAAATTCCATCATTTTAGCCTTCCCAAACTCCAGTCTTTTTTTGCTCATCTCAGCAAGGCCATCATGTTTTTCTTGGGACCCCTCCCTGCATCATGGTCTGGAGAGTGGCTCCTGACAGAAATCTGGGCTATCATTAGGGCTCTCTTTGTTAATTTCCTTTCTCTCAAGCATCACAGTTCTCTGCTGCCTCTTGTCCAGCATCCAAATACAGTCATTTCATATATTTTGTCCAGTAAGAAGGAGATTCTGGTCCTTCAGAATGTTAGAAACATCAGAATAAGTGGGCAGTAAATCAGAGTCAGTAAATACCCAATGTTCATCCTGCTCAAGGATGCTGATTATGACAGCCCCTCCTCCAAACATCCATTAAGATGTGGTCTGTTGGTGCTTAGTTTGACTCAAGAACAATTGTTTCCCGATATTTATGTGTACTTATTAAAAGTAAGGACTGTGTAAGTTCTTTCCTTTTTTAAATAGTTCTTTCAAGACAAAATAAAAAAAAATAAAAAAACAAGATATAAGTATAAAATGCCTCTAAATAAGCAAGAAGTAATATTTGCAATAATTAGAGCCCTGTGTTCTGCTATGTTAGTGATCTGAGAGCCGAAGAAAACTAAGTTGAGATGAGCTACATCTGTTTTTTCTTTGTTGGTGCCATCTTATTTCAGAATGTTCCATGTTCTTAGTTAGACAAAGCAGGAACTAATACAAACTTAATTGCTGTGTGGATGGGTGTATGTGTGTGCATGTTTGTATGCTTCTCCCATCAATCTGTAACCTACATGAGAAACTGCAGTAATCACAGAATCCTAATTTTTAAAATCCATACATGTGTATTTTTACGTTTATATTAAAAATATATAATCATCAAACTGTAAACATCAATTTTTTCAAGAAAGAATCTGAGGAAAAGAAAAGCAGAGACTACTTGTTTTTTTAATATTTATATAAACTATATAAATATAAAAATATTTCTAAGTATATATGTTATAATTTAATAAATTTTTGATAAGATAAAATATAAGATTATAATAAGATATACGTATATTTCTTAAATTGTTGAATATATAGCAGTTTAGAGCTGCTGTATATTCCTGGTAAATCATTCATTTGGTCATTATGTAATGACCATCTTCATCTTTAATACTGGTTTTTTTCTTAGTGTACATTTTATTTTTTATGCTCCTTTAAAAAATCCTTCTCTTGACTTATATTGAACACATTTTATTCATTTCTTTTTTTGACTTCTGATTTGTAAATTTTATGTTTGTTTTCCATTCTTTAAATGCTTTTTTCTTGAAATTATACTTCATTTATTTTACAAACTAAGGTTCATCAGCACCTGTATCCTCTCCAACAATATAGGATTCTTAAAATACTGTAACTCTGATCATTTCCTTAATCTTATATCATTTTATGTTCAGAATTTTAGTTCTATCATATTCTATTTCTACCTTCATTTAGATATATTAGCTTACATGATAAATGTTGGTTTACTTCCTATCCTATACACATTTATAGATGTCTTTCATCATCATTGCCTATTTTGTTTCATACATTGATTTTGAGGGTTTTTTTCTACCTAAAACATATTCTTTAATAGTTCTTTCATCTAATATCTATGAATAGTAAACCTTCGAATGCTGAAGATATTACTTATTTTTCTTCCAGCTTTCCTTACTGCTAGGAGAAGTCTTCTGTCACTCTAAAGCTCTTTAGTTCTTAATTAACATCTCTTCTCAATATGGTTGATTTTAAGATTGCCTCTTTTTCTGTGGTGTCCTGCAGTTTTCCTCTGTTTCTAACTGTGAATAGTTTTATTTATTCTGTTTGCAGTTTGTGATACTCTCAATCTATTAATTCACATTTTTATCAGCTCTCAGTTTTCAGTCATTATATATATAATGTTTTCAATCAATTATTATGTTTTTAAAAATATGTCTTGTCACCTCTTTTTCCTTTTTTTCAACATTTTTAAAATTCTAATTTTATAAAAACTCATTTTGAATTGTTCATAATTTCTATTTCCTTAGTATACATTCTCCCATTTTGGTTGAGGTGATATATATATACTATCTTCATGGCTTTGAACTTATTTATACAATTATTATCTGCACATATAACTTCTTTGAGGTTCTCTTTCTCCTATCCATTCTCTCAGTTCTGGAAGTCTGTCTTATAATAGATGATTGTGTCTGCCTGAACTCTTCAGTGGACACTGGCCATGAACCAGTTTTTATATTATTGTCAATTCTTCGGATCTCTGTAAATGTATATGGCTCAATTTTGAAACCAGTAATATAGGCTTGCCTTGTTTTAGTGAAACTCTGACCAAATAAAGTCTGATAGTTATGTTTCATTCTGCAATTTTTTTGTCTCCATCTTGCTATATTTAGCCCACTTTTGTCTCTCAGCCATGAAGGGCCTTGGGCATAAACATCCATTCCCATTCAGATCTGAAGGTCTGGGGTCTCCATGGGCAGTATTTGATCCAATCTCTCACCATGACAGCTCAATTCCATTTTAGTAGTAAGGGTTCTTTGTCTTTTCTTGGCATCTAGAAATGTACGTTCTATGTCTTCAGTATATGTATTAACATTTTTATTATGATTTTTACGTAGTGTATCTGTGGTTGGGTTGGGGTGCCTGGCTGGCTGTCAGTATAGCATGTGATGATTGATCTTAGGGCTCTAATTTGAACCCCATATTGCGTGTAAAGATTACTTAAAAATAAAATCTTAAAAAAATAATAAAAATAAATAAATAAAATAAAATCTTAGAAAAAAAGTGATTGGGTAACTTGATACATTTTTTTATTATATAGACTATGTTTTAAGTATTAAACATGTTTATTTACATAAATTAAAAATCACTTAAAACATTTTACTTTCCAGATTCTCATTAAAATTTAATTTTAATTATTAGGATATGTTAATAGTGGTATATTTTTCCTTTAATTTACTACTATCTAATTCATATTTTATTAAATATATTTACTACCTTTATCTGTTTGCTACATTATTCCTTAACTTACATGTTTTAAATAGTCATTTATTGTGTTAATTTTCATAGGATGAATCTTCAAGAAGAACTGGATAAACTTAAAGTACATATATCTATTGATAAGGCAAAAATACAAGAATTGAATACATGTATGGCAGAGAAGAGAGAAGGTACATTTTTTTGTGAGAATAAATATTTAATACAGGGATTTAAAAATTATCTAGTCCTTGATGTTTTATTTTCAATTTATATAAGAATCTTATCCTTTCCTCCTTCTTTCTAGTGCTTTACTTATTGATATGTTATTAACATTTTTACTTTTCACAAGAAAATAAAATAGGACACCTAAATGTCAGCTTTATAATTCATAAAGGTGTTTGTTTTTTATTCATAGATAAGATTTACTAGCTATGTTTGTTTCTATAAATTATATAGAATTATTTACTCAATATTACTAATTCATTTATATTTATATTTTTGTTTGACATTACATTTTTCTGGAACTCATTTAGTTCCTATCTATTTTCCTGGAATCAAAGTCATAGAGGTAGAAGAAAACTTAGAGATCTGCAAATCTCTCAACTCCCTGACCACTAGCCTAAAACTGTTTAGTAGAGGGAATATATCTGTTTCAATTAAAGGATTTTTCCTTTGTTAAAATTAAGTTAACTATATTTACTCTAAGACTTCAGTCCTTACTGTAATACCTTATTAGAAAAAAGTAAATAAGATTAGGACAGAATTTCTCCTTGTTTAACTTTACTAGAGCTTCATTGTCACCACAATACTTTTTAGGTGTTGACAATTTAACAATTAACTTAATTTGTACTTAATAAGTTTTCATATGCCACTCATCTACCCATTGTCCCAATTACTGTTGTTACTCCATTTGCTCTTAGTTAGGTTGCTGGTGACTTATCAAAGCCAATGTTTGAAATCTTTATTTTACACCACTGATTTATATCATATCTCAAGCTTACTCTTTTTTTTTTTTTTTTTGCTTCTGAAACATTGGTTTTCCTTTTTTTTACCTTCTACTATTCTACTGTGCTTGCCTGTATTTTCACTGTTCTTCCACTGGAACTTCCTTTCATTTATTCCTTCACTATTGGAGTACTCTCAAATTATATCCTTGGCTTACTTTTTAAAAATAATAACTATAGTTCCTGGAAAATTACACATACTTGTATATATTCAAGCAGTAAGAAAGAATTTAAAAAGAAAAGCATCCTAATTCACACTTAAAAATCAAAATTTCAATCTTAATTATCAAGTGAAATTTCTCTTAATACTTATATAGAAAGAATTCTAGGGATTCCTGGGTGGCTCAGCGGTTCAGCACCTACCTTTGGCCCAGGCATGATCCTGGAGTCCCAGGATCGAGTCCCATGTTGGGCTCCGGGCATGGAGCCTGCTTCTCCCTCTGCCTGTCTCTCTCTCTCTCTCTTTCTCTCTCTCTCTCTCTCTCTCTCTCTCTCTCTCTCTCTCTATCATGAATAAATAAATAAAATCTTTAAGAAAAAAAAAGAATTCTAGTCAGATAAATTGTGCAAAAAGAAAACCATATGTATGCTATTTTTAAAAAATTATGTTTACATAATTTACATATTTTATGTAATTTACGTAATTTACATTTATTATGGAGAGACATCTGGTTTTCCCTCCTTATTGTATGTCAGTCTTTAGATGTGGCTTGATTTTTCCATGTGAATTTTTAGTTTATTCAACTTGATGTTCTAATATTTAAAGAGTATATATATGTCTTGATATACTTTATTTTAAATCATAATTTTGGATTATCCATGTAATTTATTACTTTTCAATTAAGATTTTCCTGCATTACAAGGAAATGTATTTTTGCATATTCCATTTTTTTATACACTCTAATTCAAGGATATCAGTTGTCTTTATGTTTGGTTACTTTTTGTTTGACTTTCATATCTGTTTTCTTCTAATTCTTTAATCTTTGTCTTTTTCTTTTGCATACAGTTTATTTAAACACTTTTCCTTCATCAGTAATTCAATTTTGAACTATACACACACACACACACACACACACACACACACACATACATATATCTTCTTTCCTTTGTTCTTTCTAATATTTCTGTTAAATCTATAATGATGTTTTCTGGTTCTCAGTTTATTTCTTCTGCTCTTGAAATTCCCCACTTTATTTCCTTTGTATATTTTATTATTTTCTAAGCTAATATTTTATTAAATTCAGGGTTTTGGCAAGTTCTTTTCTTCTATTTTCTTCCAGAAAGGATTTTAAATCTGTGTTTTGTTAAGTGTCCATATCACTCCACCTACTAGAGAGTGTTTCCTATTCTGGAAGGGGTGATCCCAAAGATTTATTTATTTTTTTTAAAAGATTTTATTTATTTATTCATAGAGACAGAGACAGAGAGAGAGAGATAGAGAGAGAGAGAGGCAGAGACACAGGCAGAGGGAGAAGCAGGCACCATACAGAGAGCCTGACGTGGGACTGGATCCGGGTCTCCAGGATCACGCCCTGGGCTGCAGGTGGTGCTAAACCGCTGTGCCACCGGGGCTGCCCCCAAAGATTTAAACTGGTATTTGACTTTACATATAGCAACATGGTGGCTCTTATTTTCACTAAGAACCATTTCTTCTGCTCTTCATTCCTCCTGTAGATCCAGATTTACTTTTGGTGTCATTTTCTATTTTCCCAAAGGATTCCTTTTAGTATTTATATAGTGCACATCTGCTGGTGATGGATTCTTTCCACTTTTATACCTGAAAAAGCAATCTTTATTTTTGTTTTCTTTTTGAAAGATATTTTCACCAAGTATAGAATTATGCATTGGCAGTTTTTTTTTTCATTCAATACTTAAGAAAATTTGTTCTACTACTTCTGGCTTAAAATGTTTCCAATGATAATTATATCATTCTTATCTTTTTTTCAGAGGTATGTAACATTTCTTTTTTTTTCCCACACTCTGGTATTGGGAGAATGAACTATTCTTGGGCCTGTGTGAATTTTGAAGTTTGTTTCCTCTAGTCTTTTTAGGGGATTCTTTTTTTGGGTCATTTACACACATTCCTGTGCTGATCAATATTTAGGTGAAGACTTGAGAAGGAACCCTTTATAGATCTTCAGAGCTCTCCCTCTCTCTGAGCAGATTTGTGTTCTTAGACACTTTATCCTGCACCTCAATCTTCCTTGGACTCTGGGATCCCTAGACTCTGGGATCTCAAGTTCCCAGTTTGCTTCAAGCTAAGAAGATCACCAAATTCCATTTAGTCCCACATTTTTGTCCTGTAGCCTGGAAGGTCTCTAGGCAGTATGCAGGAGCCATGATTGAGTTCATTCCTTTTGTTTGACCACTCTCAGGGATGACTTCCTCTCATTGTTTTATGCCCAATGTCTGACAACCATTGTTTTCATCTGTTTTCTCTAGTTTTAGTTGTTCCATGTGGATGGGTAAATCTGGTGCCTCTGCTACTTACTTTTATTGTCATTAAGCTTGTTTTCCCTGGATGAAAATCCCAAATCTATATGAATAGTAGCCTTTTTCCATGTACCAGGTATATTTTTCTTATTTCCTGCTACCTGTTTTCCCCTGGCTATCTTTACAATGATTTCAAAAGTTCTGCATATTTTTTTAAAAAACTCATTACCTTTCCTAGCAAATCAGTTCTGCCTCCTCTAACTTCCCACATGAGCACTGTAAGCCCCTACCACACTAAATTTCTCTTTATACTAAAGATTGCAATTCATGGTGTAGTGAATCTGCTACAATCCCACAGTATCTCTGTTAGGAGCTTACCTGAGCTGAAAAGCTGAGCTGCCAGGTGTCCACATAACTGACTTAAGATCATAAGCCAAAATGAAAGTAATAGTCAAGCCTTTAATCACTTACTATATAAGCAAGAGGCTAAAGTAGAGAAAGTGCCAACTCCCTCTGTTCTGTCTTCCCCCTGGAACTGTAGGCCAGTTGAGGATCAGATGGATCAACACAGAGCTGTTGTCTTACAGCCAAGGAGCCCTGAGCTAAAGTCTCCTGCATTTTTATTGACGTGGGTCTTTGGGGAGAAAAAAGGGCAGGGCTAGGAGAGGAAAAGTACTGAGTACTGAGTCAGATGGAAGAACAATATTTCAAGGTTACCTCCACCCCGGCTACCAGATAAGATCTTGGCAGGGGGATTTGAAGAGGCCCTCAGCCAAAGGGCTGCCAGGCAGTAAGGAGATCTTCACCTGCAGCCTCGTGGAGGCACCTAGGCTAGGAGCACAGATACAGACATAAATATGGTTGGCCAGGGGGAGCCTGGGTCCTTGACTGTAACTCCTTCAGGGACTGGAGTCCATTGGCTGTGTACCGGGTCTGTCTGGGGAGGGCAGCTTTTCCTCACAGGGCTTTCTGGGTAAAGAGTGTAATACATATGGTCAGGCCTGAAAAATCACATATAGGATTAGGTTTGGAACAGGAATCCTCGATCTTTACCACAAATGCATGAGTGTGTTCATAAAAACACTGTTAATGGCTTCATTGAAAGCTGAAGGCCTGGGATGCCTGGGTGGCTCAGTTAGTTAAGCATCTATCTTTGGCTCAGGTCATGGTCCCAGTGTGCTAGAATCCAGCCCCATGTCAGGCTCCCTACTCAATGGGGATCTTGTTTCTCCCCTCCCTCTGCCACTCCCCTACTTGTGCACGCACGCTCTCTCTCTCTCTCTTTCAAATAAATAAATAAAATCTTTTAGAAAAAGAAAGGTGAAGTCCTGCTTATTAATAAAAGAACAAAGCAAGCAAATGTGAAAACTCACAAACAATAGCAAGCTTTCTTTTCTTTTCTTTCTTTCTTTGTGTTTGTGTGTGTGTGTGTGTGTATGTGTGTTGTGTTTGGATTGGCTGAAGCAGCTCTCTTTGCTGCAAGTCATCTGGTCCAGCTCTTTTTCAGACTGCAAGTGGAGTTTACTTCTGCTCCACTGTCTATTTCTTGGCTACAGAGGGACAAATATAAACGTACAGAGCCTCTTAAGCCTAGATTTGGAACTGGCACATTGTAACTTCTATTCACATTCATTTTATTAAATACAGCTAGCAACAATTTGTGTGTTTTATCCATTTGAGTTTCTTTGGAGGGATGGGGGACTATTTCGGACTTTTTAGACCCTCATCCATAAACTTTCTAGAAGTCCTTTTGTCCAGCTGAAAGGATCTACTAAACATCATATTACTTTTAGAGATTGTCAAGAACAGGCCTGACAGTCACATCCAGGGCCATGCCTTAATGTCAAAATCTCAGATTTGGCCTTTCCTGCCAATGTGTCAGTGGTTGCTCATTTGATATGGTGAGAAACTTTCATTTCCAACCCTGAAAGTACTGGAACGTATGCACTTCTGAATACCTATGGCCGCTCCTTTCTGAGCTCAGTTCTTTCCTATAAACCCAGTCAAAATCAACTCCTTCTATCAGCAGAACACTGGAACATCCTCACTCATTGTTACAAATTAATCAGCTACATTTTTGTCTTCCATGTTATGTCAGATGGCAGTTTGCCAAATGTTTGCCACTACATAGCATGGGTCACAGTTTTCTCAGCCTCCTGAAACATTCTTTGGCACCCACCACCTAGTCCCAAAATCGATGCCACATAATTTTAGGTTTTTATTATAGCTGTACCCAGCAGCTTTTGCTATAGTGTTAACAACCACAAAATTTCAGTGACTTGCAATAATGTACATTATTTTTTTGTTCATGGTTTCTGCAGATCAGCTGGAGCATATGTGCTTCAGGCTGAAGTTCTATTATTTGTTTGGAGCATATGTGGCTCACATGGTTCTACATGTCTCAGTCTTAGGCCTAGGTTGAAGGAGGCAGTGACTATCTGGACATATTCTTTTCAAAGCAGATGCTGGAAATTGCCAAGGGAAGAGGAGAAATACCTAAGTTCTAGGTTTATAACAGGCACTCTCTTATTTATACTCACATTCCTTTGGTCAGTACAACTCATATGACCATGCTCAAGCTCAGCATCAGTGGAGTAGGGGTCTCTACTCCACCCATAAAGGTAGAGAAGAATGGAGTAAGCATTTGCTGACTAATAATCTACCATAGTGTGATATCAAAGTATGAACCAAAAGCATTTGCTGTTTTTCAAGGTTTTTGAAAGGTATATTTTTCAAAAACCTATATACTGCTCAAAATAATAGTATACTATAGTGGCATATTTTAGGGTGGCAACCCTAAAGGTATTTTCTTATGGCAACCAATCATAATGAAAATAGATTTTTAGAAATAATTTGATAAAATAGCTAAAAGAATCTACAAGGGGGAAAATTGCAGAAGAATTTAGATTAATTTGCTAATGTAATCTAAGAGAATTAAGAGAAAAAAACATAGAAAGAAAGGTAAGTTTATCTGTTAGGAGAGAATATGAATCAGAATGAATTTTTATAGTAGGAATAAAAGTGAGGCATTTAAAACCAAAACATTAAAAATAAATCTCTAGAAGTGTGAAACATGTGCTCACATATCTAATATAGGACAAAAACAGAACTGCATATTTCTAACTAGGTCTTCTTGGTTCATTTCTCAAATCCTGAGACCCTTGAATGAGAGGAGAATCAAAGGGCAGAGTGGCTTCCTTGTTCCCCTCTATCACCTGGGCCTAGCTACTTGGCTATTCTTTATGAAACCTGTTAAAGTAAGAAACTAAAGTCTTCCACAGAAGTGAACATGGTCAACCAGTCCACCAGTGGACTTTGCACACACCCGGGAGCACAAAGCAGCAACCAAATTCATTTTTGAATCAGTCTTATTTTATTGGAATTATTTAGCTGTTTTTAGCATTTTATGCTCTTTGAGCATAGAACTATTTTATTCTTATTTTTTAAGAGTAAATATTTCAGTTAGAACTATAGTAGATATTTAAATGACTTGAACAGCTGAATTGTATTTGCATATTATTTCTATATTGCTGAAAGAGTGTTGTAAATGAATTCAGCACCATGGTGTTAGGGGACTAGAAAAAGAAACTTGGGAACCAATAGACTATTATCAAGGTAAAGGTACATATTCCCCAGGTGGCAAATTCTACCTATTCCAGCTTTTATTATCCTTAGGATAGTGTTCTATTTATTTCATGAGTACAGAAGTTTTAATTGAATATGTCATGTTTCAAAGACAAAAGAAATGCCTAATTCACTCTAACAAACTTGTTAGTCACTGTTTATACCAAGAGGATTTCTACTCTACAGAGAATAATATTGTTTTTTTTTTCCTTTGTTGATGAATCAAAGTTTTACACTGACCTACAGCAGCCAAGCATACTTTAAAGCAAAATCACCTCAGTCTAGCACAGATACGGATCCTTTTAGCTTTATATATTCTTGTTTGCCCTTCTTTTTTGATTCTTTAAGAAATGTTGTATCTGAAAAATAATTCAACAAGGAAACATTAAATTTGTCACAATAATTTATCTGATTAGAAAACATTTATGTTTTAATGTATTTAAATTTTGATAGTATTAACTGAAATTTTATGATTATTTTTTTCCTTTAATTTTGATATGTTGTAGATTTTTGTTCGTTTGAAAAGATTTTAGTAGTCATATGCATGGAGAGTATAGGAATCATTTGTGGAAACAACTTCACCTGTTATCTGGGTTTGTACGTGTTATAAAGTGACAGTTTTCCTGGAAATGTGATTTTTATGATTTACTCTGCTCAGTGCATGATTTTTTACCTGGAAAAGAGGTGGGGGTGGGGGGCTGTTACAGTTTCAATTCACCCTAATTCGGGTAGTGTTTGCTTTGTTCAGCAATCACTCTGATCCTCCTGGCAGGGAACAAGATCCAGAGAACAAAACTAGTAGTGACTAGATAAGAAAGCAGCGAATTCTGCTTTTAAGGCAAAGGAGGAATAGTCTACAAAAGAATGAAAATAGGAATAAAAGTATAGCATTGTTAACCTGAAGATCTGTTGTACCTTTGAAAATCTTACACTGGGAAAAAAAGACACTACAAAGGTATGTAATTATGTGACTGAAATCTTGGAAAAGGTTACCATTTAGTTTCCAGCCAAATACTTTGACAATAAAATAGATTAGATTATTCATAGTTGAGAAAACTTAGAACCCTTTTCCTTAAAATGACAGGACACTGTTTCAGCAGTATATGATGTACCATAATATATTATTTATTCTCTACCAGAACAACTCTGTAGAAACGATGAAGATGATGGGGTCAAGAAGAGTACTCCAGAGAAGAATGGGAAAGAAATGTCGGAGCAGACATTGCAGAAGGTAGTCTAATCTTTAAGATATTGAGCTGAGGAAGTTAAATCTGAATTTTAACATAAAGGATTATATTTTAAAAAGAGGGCTCATGAACTTAAACCTTGTGTGAATCCTTAATTTAAATTCATAATTCAAAATCATTCACTTGCCAAATGGGTTAAACAAAATCAATGTTAGTGAAATAAATGTGGAAACACTTGTGCTTCTATTGACATAGATTAAAAATATCTTCAAAGATGAAATGAAGAGAATGATAATAGAAATTATAAAAATTTTTGCTATATGTGCTTATTAGCAGTTTAAAATGTGACATGAGACTTATATTAAAAAAGCATATAGATTTGCAATTTTGAACTATTAAAACTGAACGTAGTTTTAGCTTCAGTAAAGTAAAATGGTAATATGTTTATAATTTAATTTTAAACTTAAAAATATACATGACTCATTTCATTTTAGATAGAAATTTATGCCCACATAATTTAGAATAGTTTTGCCTGTTTTAATAGAATCACTCATACAAACCCTGCTGCCACTTTACATTAATGCCTGTAATTAACAATAAAATGTTCTTTAAAAATCTTAACACTTACCTTTACAATTTTATACTTAATTCATATTTTTGTGTATAAATACATTCCTATCAAGATCAGTTAAGTTGGCTTGGTTGCATTTTAGCACACTTTGTTATTGTTATAAAGAAAATATTTTTTAATTGGTTGTAATTTGCTATGCTAGATATTTAGATAAAGCTGGAAATACACAAATATATAAGTAAAAATATTAATGAGGCTACTTTATATTTCTTAACATCTGTGAAATGACTTATAGGAAATCTCGTGACTTAGAACAGATGATGTGATCCCTTATACTTCTAACACTTGCTATACATCAGGTAACAAAGGCTGTCATCTCATTATTACTGAATAAAACATAGCAGGTTAACACAATAACATACAGAATAAATGCTCACAATCCTTTATCGTAAGGTAAAACGAGTAACTGAAAGAATATATGCATTATCAGCTGGAAGGCCATACAGTTTACACTAGCTTATCTTCTTTGTTTCAGAACAGTATTTTTATTTGTTGGGATTTGTATAATTTTTCTCTCTATGGCTTATAATAGTATATTACTATCTACTACTTCCTTAGGGTAGAAACCCTAAAGAAATCCGTTATTTAATTCTAACTGCCGTAAATGGCTACTTCCATAGTGGATCCAGAAACCCATTTTAAGTTCTAAAAAGCCAACAGGAATTATTTGCACTGGACCGTACTAATTTGTCACTTTTTAAAAATGTTAACGTAATGTACTTATGTGAGTCATGATTTAACCTTCTTTAGTTGGGTTTCCTGATTTTAAAAGTATGTATTGTAAAACATTCAAAATAGGTTTAAAAGATAGTAACAATATGAAAACATTTGTTTACATAGTAGAAATGAAACATATATAATTGTTTTAAGTAATGTATTAACATTTTACACTGTTATGGCATGAATTGAGCTCCCCCCACCCAATATTATTATGTCAAAGTCCTAATTCCCAGTATCTCAGAAGGTGACTGTATTTGAGGATGAGGTCTTCAAAGAGGTAAAGTTAAAATGAGATTATTGGGGTTTAAACTACCCAGTCTGTGATATTTTCTTATGGCAGCCCTAGAAAAGTATTACAGACACTTTACAAAGTCAGGTGTTTTATCTCCATTTTGAAAGAGGCCATCTTTTTTGGTAAGTTATTATGATCAGTACTAGAGGAAAAGTATGCACATGAGCTGATTTACAGACAAACCAAATGCCTTTAACAAATCCCTAGACTTTCCTTCTCAAATATATATTGAAATTTTCCTTTTGTTTCTGGAGGTTTAGTATCAGTTTAACAATAATTTTTAAGAGTATACCTTTCCCTTTCTAAAGAGTTTAGAAGTACTGTCTCTATTTTATTTTTCCTCCATTTTAACTTAAATGCAAATAATTTTGGCCAGTTTTTAAGATTAAACATGGATTCACATTAGGCAGTTAACAGACTTAAACATTTTAAATGTTAACAGATTTTAAAGATATTTATCCAATGGTATATAAAATTATGAGTTGCACCCAAACTTAAATGGATTTTAGTCAAAAGACAAAGATAATGCTCATTTCTAGAATTGAAATCTCATATTTAAGATGTTTGTTACATTTGTTCATAACCTGTTATATTTTAATCAAAAGTACAAAGTTGATTTAAGTGCTAATTCAACAATGTTTAGTGCAAGTAATCTTATCTCAGTTTAAGTAATTTTATTAAGTAGCTGTCATGATAATAATAATAGAGACAATAATGGTGATGGTGATGGTGATGATAAACTGTTTAGAACTGACTACCCGGAATTGTGGTGTATGATCATATTTAATACTTATAATCTGCAAGACAAGTCTTATAACTATTCCCATTTCACAAATGAGGAAACTTTAAAATAGGTTACATATTTTACCAGGTTAAGTTAACCTTAGCTGGAAATAAGGCAGAGACCAGAATGAAATTCAGTTTCCCCAAGACCACACTGTTTCCTAATATTTTTGTATCAGCACTGTCAAAATCAGTTTTTAAAAAAGGGAAGTGTAATTGCTTATTTACGTAAAATAGATTTTAAAAAATACAGTCTATTTTACTTACTCCATCATGAAGTCTAACATGCTAAAATATTTTTGAAATACACTGTTGTTTGCAGTGATTAAAACCACTAAGAAACTGAAGAAACTGTAGAAAGGTGATATTCTCTATTCTATAGTATTTTTTACTAAATAGAGAATAAAATTTGACATAAAATGATTTTGAAAAAGTAAGCAGTTTTTAGCTAGAATTCATGTGTTCTTGAAAATGATGTTTAGAAAACAACTTACATCTTTCCCACCATAACTAAATTCAGTAAACTGGAAAGTAATAAGAATATTTGTAAGTTTCATCTTGTAGACTTCTGGAATATTTTAAGTTACTGGTTGTCAATACATCAAGTACATTTCTCCGTGGAAGAATTGTCTTAAAAGTAAAGTCAGTCCATATAGTGTTCCAATCATTTAGGTTTCTTGCTTTACCCCAGTCCTTTGTTCATTTTCCATATGTATCTATGGCTTGTAGAGTAGCCTGAGGGGCACAAAATCTTGAATTTGAATTCCATTTCAAAGCAGGAAATGTTTACCTCTCTGCATTATTTAAGTTTTCAGAGACTCAATTCCCTCCTCTGGAAAAATAATTATTGGCTATACTTACCTCACATGGTTTTGAGGTGATCTGAAGAGATCATGTTTATGAAACCATCTTATAAATGGTAAACTGTACTTTACAAACAATAGTGATTCTTTATTTTTCAAGATTTAAATTGAAATCAACTCTTCCTTGAAGTTTTCATACTCATGGCTTAGAATTAATTGCTCTGTCCTTTTTGCCCAGACTTATGATACTTAGATCCTATCCTTTATCAGATTTATTTATGCAAGTGTCTTTCTTTCAAATAGTTTTTGAAATTTCTTAAAGTCAGAAATTTTATGTTTTCATTTCTATGTCCTACAATGTGAACAATGTGTACTGAAATAAATGAGTGCAATCTTGGAATAACTATAAATTTAAGTTGTTGGGGATGCCTGAGTGGCTCAGTGGTTTGGCACCTGCCTTCGGCCCAGGGTGATCCTGGAGACCTGGGATCGAGTCCCAAGTTTGGCTCCCTGCATGGAGCCTGCTTCTGTCTCTCTGCCTGTCTCTCTGCCTGTGTCTTTGCCTCTCTCTCTGTATCTCTTATTAATAAATTTTTAAAAATCTTTAAAAAATAAATAAATAAATAAATAAATAAATAAATAAATAAATAAATAAATAAATTTAAGTTGTTAGACTTTTTTGGGTGTTTCTTGTATAAACTAAGGACCTCATGACTACTAAAATTATATTTTTCTAATTTAGAATAATGCAGCCTTGATAGATTATATTTTATATAGGTAATCATTTTTTCATATGATTGTTAGATATTGAAGAAAATTATTTTATTAATGAAGTTTATCTATATCTATTTTTAGACTTTTTGTATAAATTGCTTTTCTCTGAAAATAATTTTTTTCACAATAGTCTATATAGCCAAAGCATTTATCTCAGAAAACTCTGCAAAGTTTATTAGTATACTTAGTTCTGTATCACTTTGTGTAGAATTTTAACTTCTTTTACCATCTGTCCTTCATTCAACAGATGTATTATTGCATTTTATAATGTATTTATCTACACCGCCTTAGAATTATTTAGAAATTAAGTACTTTAGATTTATTTTGTCCTTGTGCTAAGTGTAATTTTACTTTCATAAATTAGAAATGATAAAAAATATACAGCAGATTATGGTTTTGGACTTTTAAGAGAATAAATTAAACTCTTCTGTTTAGGTCGTTGAATTGGAAAATCGGCTACAATCTTTTGAGAAAGGGTCAAGAAAATTAAAAGAAGGAAATAAAAAATTAATGAAAGAAAATGACTTCCTGAAATCACTCTTAAAACAGCAACAAGAAGATGCAGAGGACAGAGGAAAAGAGCTAGAACAGCTACAAAAGGGGAGTAAAGAAGTAGAAAAAGATAAAGCTGAACTTCAGGTAAAAATCAGTGAGCTGGAGAGAGAAGTCACTTCCCTAAGGAGACAAGTGGCAGAAGCTAATGGGCTGAGAAATGAAAATGAAGAGCTGATGAATTCAATAGAGAAATTGCAGCATTCAGCAGACAAAGCTAAATCTGAGATGGCCACCACGGAAGCAAGATCTGGACAATACGATTGTAAGACAACCACTACCAAGGTTAAATTTAAAGCTGCGAAGAAAAAGTGCTCTGTGGGTCGTTACCACACTGTTCTCAATCACTCCATCAAGGTTATGAGCAATGTGTTTGAGAACCTCAGCAAGGACGGCTGGGAGGATGTGAGTGAAAGCAGGTAAGGCTCTCATTAACTTAGCTCTGTGGTGGGGACACTGTGCATATGTAAAGCACCAGCAAATGGAGATTGAATTTCAACTACTGTCGATTTGGTATTCAGAAAAAATACTGTCAGATCCTTTGAAATATCTTGGGAGGTCTTGTTCTGAGCTTATTGACTGAAATTTGCATGCAAAATTAGCCACAACTGCATGAGTATTTGAATAGGTGCCAGGAAACCCAAAAGAAGGCAATGCTTGATTTCTTCCAGTGATGCTATTTTCATGCAGTCATGAGGCTTGAAATTGACAGTTTGGCAGGTTGATTTAATTTGCTGGCCCTTTGCATATTCACCACTGACAGCTAAGGATTCCCAGGCAAGCCTACTAAGTCGGTTTAGTTATCTTGTGACATGCCAACCTGGGAGGAGAAACATTTTTCCCCCTTAATTTAGTTAGATAAATTTTGAATGACCCATTTCAGCTTGTTACCAGATGTCTACAAGCTGTTTAACATCCTTTAAATTAAGAACCATCTTCACTAATTATTTCATGTATGTATTATGCAAAGTCATTGTACTAACTTTAATTGAATGGTAGTTAAAAATTAGTTCTTTAAAGTTAAAGCCCTATAAATTCCTAGTCTTAAGTTGTATAACACTTAGCGAATAGCAACAGGAGTATACTAAAAATCTGTAATATATCTTTTCCTCACTCCTGGCTATACATTACTATACGTACTTGAAGCACATCAATAAAACCACAAAGGCAAATGGATAGTAGAACACTTCTTTCTATACCTAGATAATAGGGAAGTTCAATGTTGCCAGAATTGCTAACAGACAAATTGAACAATTTTCCATAATTCTGTCTTGTTTTGTAATAGCATGTATTTTATTTTTCTAAGCTGTCTTTTTTAATCCCCAGAAGAGATCTGTTTTAGGTTTGGATGTCCGTAGATAGTGTAGGGGTGAAAGAGTTTTCCCTTCTTCCTTTCTAGGTTCTTGGACTGGTCTAAAAATGAAATTGATACAATACAGATTAACAGGAAGAAAACAAATAAAAGTTTACAAACATGCATGCCTTCTGTATACATGGGAGAGACCCAAGGAAACTGAATAACTCCCCCACATGGCCAAAACCACCACCTTAAATATGATCTTCAGTGAAAGACAAAAGAAGATGGGGTCAGAGTCATTATGGGAGGTTATCAGGAAAAAGTACAGTAAAAAAAGGGGGAATCAGATTGTTATATAGATTTAAGTTATTGTCTTCTTTACAAGAATCTTTAGAGGTGTAGGGTCATCCATTTCTTCCTGGTACAAGGAGAGCATCACACTTGCAAATGGAGATTTTTCTTAAACACGTAAATGTCTCTTACAAAAGGGTAACTTCTACTTGTCCTATATTTACAGTTGCCAGTTTGCAGCAATTCTTTTCTTTTTTTTTTTTTTTATTTATTTATGATAGTCACACACAGAGAGAGAGAGAGAGAGAGGCAGAGACATAGGCAGAGGGAGAAGCAGGCTCCATGCACTGGGAGCCCGATGTGGGATTCGATCCCGGGTCTCCAGGATCGCGCCCTGGGCCAAAGGCAGGTGCTAAACCGCTGCGCCACCCAGGGATCCCCAGTTTGCAGCAATTCTTATGTCAAAGAGACATATATTGGGGTGGCAAATTCTGCTCCCCTGTGATCCCACCTTTGAAACTTCCCCAAGAAATATCACAGTCCAGAAGCCAAGCTGATAGATTGTTCCATATCTCAAAGATCCAGCCTCTGTCCTGAGAATATGTCATCTTAAACAGTTGTGTTTTATTTCAGGAGGTGGGTCCTGCAGGTGGGCTCCCAAAATCAGACCTATTTTGTGTGAGACATCAAGCATTTAAAAAGACATTCTTATAGAAGCAAAATAAAAACAAAGGTTAATGATTGGAGCAGATTATAAACCCAATCAGAGTCTTGAGGGCAGCCAGTAGAAGGAAGACATTCATAAGATAGGAGTTGAAGCACTTGAATGTGTCTGATGATGTTGTTGGTTGTTTAGGTAAATTTCTGAGTGGCCCATACAGCAACAGACATGAAGACCATCTAAACCTGAGCTGTTGTGGTGGTTTCTCTGATGTTTATAGCAAGTGACCTAGCTTCAGTTTGCAGGGCTTCTGGAGAAAAGGCAGCTTGAGTTCTCAGTGATTCCAAGTCAAAAGTAGAAAGACTTGGAATTTGTTTGGAGAGTCATAGCCAGATATTTGAGGAAACCAGAAGAATTCATGGTTCAATCCAGATTATAGACAAACAACAAATCCTCAAGGCAATTAATCAGAATTAGAATCTAATATCCATAAAGTATGTTATTGAAACATAATTATTCTCTTTGAAATCACCCTAATTTCCACTAAAGATAGCTAAATTAAGGCTAATTTGTTTGAGAAATAAGCTTCATTTCAATAAACTTGGTCTGATTATTTATGTAAGTCCAACAAAGAATAGTGGTTTACTATATTTTAAATCTGCTTTACTGGAATTTTTCATAAAGAGTTTCAGACAGAACTTTTCAAAGCTTCTCAAGGCCAAAATGCCAATCCAAGGTTGCCACTAGCAATAATTATACATTTGGGTAAATTTCTCTCTTCTTGAGGTTCCCAAAATGTCCTGAGGTTTATTCACCTGCTAAGAAGTGACCTTCCTTACGGGGTAAGGCTGCTGGGAACCCTGTAAGCAGGGTACTAGGCTCTTTTCCCAAAAAGTTTTATTGGCTCCATAAAGTCATCTTAGTTCCTAAAAAGCTGTCTGTCTGGTCATATCTGAGTCTGCATGCTTCTCTCAAACATTCCAGTCAAAACCTTGGTAATATACCCAACGTTTCCAATTCTGTCATGTTAAAGAGAACAGATTCATGTAGAATTTATGCAAAAAAAAAAAAAAAAGATTTCTTGAAAATATAAGAATACCTACTAAGAATTCCCAAATTCTGTAGTGATCACCTAGGGCAAAAATGATAAATGTTTCCCTTTGTTTGCAAAGATTCATTTTACCAAATTGTTGTAAGTCACTGTTAGCTTAAGAGGAAAAAAGTTTTCTCAGATCTAGAAAAACAAAATAGTAAAAAAAAAAATTAGTGATAAAATAAAGTCACAAAAATTATAATCATTCTTATTAGTTCACTGAGTCCCATGTGACTAATTTTTGTTCTGCTTGAATCCAGTTTTTCTGTTAATTCTGGAAACTCTTAACAATTCAGTTAAAGTTATCAGAAACCCATATTTTGGAATATTTTCCATGAGTCTCCTTGGAGATCAAGCATATCCCAAACATTTTTGCAAAAGTTTTAGAATAGGGGCTCCTGAGTGGCTCAGTTGGTTATGCGTCCAACTCCTAATTTTAGCTTTGGTCATGATCTCAGGGTTATAACATCAGGCTCCTCGCTGGGCATGGAGCTTCCTCAAGATTCTCTCTCTTTTTCTTTTTTTTAATAATAAATTTATTTTTTATTGGTGTTCAATTTGCCAACATACAGAATAACACCCAGTGCTCATCCCGTCAAGGGCCCCCCTCAGTGCCCGTCACACATTCTCTTTCTCAATCTCTCTCTCTCTTTCTCTCTTTACCCCTCCCCTCTCCACAGGCTTGTGGTCTCTCTCCCTTAAAAAAAATTATTAAAACAATTTTATAAGTAAAACAATAACTATAAATGACAAAGAGTTAAAAATGGCCGTGGTTAAAGATCTGGTGAGAGTTTATTACAATGGAATTGAGAAGGAAAAAAAAAGATAAGGAAATCTGGTTATTTCTGTGATATATGTTCTTCAGAATAATAACTAGAAGTATAAGTGATAACATTATTCCAGGACAAATCAGATTTTAAGGAATTTCATGCAACTTCCAGAATATTAAAATTAATGCACATATCTGCAAAAATATTATCAAGTAGGTTTAGCATCATTTTTTAAGACATTTCTCATGACTCAAAATACTAAATCAGCCTAATTAGGTTAAAAACTCTTTTGAGAAACTCTGCAATATCTCAAAATTTCTTCCAAGTCAAAAGACTTCATTTAGAATTTGACTTGGGGAGGTTTATCAAAAATATCAAAAGGTATTGGACACTTGACTAAATGGGATCATAGTTCATTCACTATGATATAATACTTAGTTTTCTATTTAATCAGTCTTTAACAAAGACTTCACAGGCAAATATAGAAGTTTATACAGTTGCCAGTAAAACTTAGCTGTTTTTATATCAAAAGGACTAGGTTTACTTAAGTAATCAAAAACCTGATTATAAAAATAATGAAGCAGGGGAATTGTTTTGATAAAAACAAAATCTTTGCTTTCAATGTAAATTAGTTTAAAAAGTAAAGAAGAATCTCTTCAAGTCTCTTATCAAGAATACACCAATAGTCAAGAAAACGTCCTTTTACCAAAGACAAAATCAAACTGTAAAATTGTAGCAGCTTACTTTTGATGTTAAAATTCACTTAGTTAAATTAATTCCAATCTTAGCCAGTTCTGACCATGTATTAGGTTCCTTTTTAAAGATTCCTTTTCATAAACTTTCTACAAGTTTCAGATTTTGTCCTGTTCTTCTTTTTTTTTTTTTTTTTTTTTTTTTGTGGTCCTGTTTTTCCTCCATTTTTAAATAACCAGTTTTGCTTTGGGACATATTTACTTTCTTTTCCTTCAACAAAATGCATTTCTATTCTGCATACCTTTTTTTAGCTGAAAACACACATCCTACTTTCCTTGCATTTAGAGATGTTTTTCTTATTATTCCTAGTAGTTTTAGTTACGTTTATTAATTAGAATTCTTAACCCTTAGAAACATTAATTTCTAGTAAAAACTAAGCAGTTGTGAACTATGTTTTATATTAGTATTCTGTAGTTTGTCAGATTTATGAATATATTCCATAATTTTAAGAAACATATGCCCCACCTTTAAAAATAGTGCAATCTTTCATATGGTACATGTTTACTAACAGATCCAAATAGTTCTTTAATTCCTGTGTAACATGTAGCTGAAAGTAGATAAACCTATGTTTAGTAATTATTTTATCTTCCTTGGGAATGATATAGGTATTCAGTGAATTTCACATCATTGAATTTAACTTAGCAAAATTTTAAAATTTCAACTTACCAAAGGTACTTGGGAAATTATTTTTAAGTACGCATACTGCAAAATATAATTTCCATTAAAAAGTTTACCTTAAAGCTGTTACCCCACTAACATCTGTCTAAATCACTCACTTCCAATAATTATGTTTAGATCACCTATGAAAACTTCATGAGACATTAGGCACAGCCAGATATCATCCCAAGTTATTTTTCTTGCTGACAAATTTTGTAAGAGATATAACAAGAAGTTATTTGACTAGTATGCCTAGGCAGAATAAGTTGTATGTCTGCATTATATTGAACATTGATAACTCTAATATATTACAGTTTTAATTAAACCAATGAACTTAAACTAGCTTTTTTTTTCTTTTTAAGATTTTATTTATTTATTCATGAGAGACAGAGAGAGCGAAGCAAGCTCCATGCAGGGAGCTCAATGTGGGACTCTATCCCGGGACTCCAGGATCACGCCCTGGGCCGAAGGCAGGCGCTAAACTGCCGAGCCATCCAGGGATCCCCACACTAGCTTTTATTTACCAAAGATTATCTCAGATCATGTGAACTTGAAAAACATTTGTGTCCATTTTTGCGAACTCAATTTATCTAAATGTTTAATTTTGTCAATTTTTTAATTTTTTTTTATTTTATAAATTTATTTTTATTGGTGTTCAATTTGCCAACATATAGAATAACACCCAATGCTCATCCCGTCAAGTGCCCACCTCAGTGCCTGTCACCCAGTCACCCCCACCACCCGCCCACCTCCCCTTCCACCATCCCTAGTCGTTTCCCAGAGTTAGGAGTTTTTCATCTTCTGTCTCCCTTTCTGATATTTCCCACTTATTTTTCCTCCTTTCCCCTTTATTCCCTTTCACTATGTTTTATATTCTCCAAATGAATGAGACCATATAATGTTTTTCCTTCTCCGATTGACTTATTTCACTCAGCATAATACCCTCCCGTTCCATCCACATTGAAGCAAATGGTGGGTATTTGTCGTTTCTAATGGCTGAGTAATATTCCATTGTATACATAAACCACATCTTCTTTATCCATTCATCTTTCGATGGACATCGAGGCTCCTTCCACAGTTTGACTATTGTGGACATTGCTGCTATAAACATCGGGGTGCAGGTGTCCCGGCGTTTCACTGCATCTGTATCTTTGGGGTAAATCCCCAACAGTGCAATTGCTGGGTCGTAGGGCAGGTCTATTTTTAACACTTTGAGGAACCTCCACACAGTTTTCCAGAGTGGCTGCACCAGTTCACATTCCCACCAACAGTGCAAGAGGGTTCCCCTTTCTCCACATCCTCTCCACATTTGTGGTTTCCTGCCTTGTTAATTTTCCCCATTCTCACTGGTGAGGTGGTATCTCATTATGGTTTTGATTTGTATTTCCCTGATGGCAAGTGATGCAGAGCATTTTCTCATGTGCGTGTTGGCCATGTCTATGACTTCCTCTGTGAGATTTCTCTTCATGTCTTTTGCCCATTTCATGATTGGATTGTTTGTTTCTTTGCTGTTGAGTTTAGTAAGTTCTTTATAGATCATGGAAACTAGCCCTTTATCTGATACGTCATTTGCAAATATCTTGTCCCATTCTGTAGGTTGTCTTTTAGTTTTGTTGACTGTATCCTTTGCTGTGCAAAAGCTTCTTATCTTGATGAAGTCCCAATAGTTCTTTTTTGCTTTTGTTTCTTTTGCCTTTGTGGATGTATCTTGCAAGAAGTTACTGTGGCCGAATTCAAAAAGGGTGTTGCCTGTGTTCTCCTCTAGGAGTTTGATGGAATCTTGTCTCACATTTAGATCTTTCATCTATTTTGAGTTTATCTTTGTGTATGGTGCAAGAGAATGGTCTAGTTTCATTCTTCTGCATGTGGATGTCCAATTTTCCCAGCACCATTTATTGAAGAGACTGTCTTTCTTCCAGTGAATAGTCTTTCCTCCTTTGTCGAATATTAGTTGACCATAAAGTTGAGGGTCCACTTCTGGATTCTCTATTCTGTTCCATTGATCTATGTGTCTGTTTTTGTGCCAGTACCACACTATCTTGATGACCACAGCTTTGTAGTACAACCTGAAATCTGGCATTGTGATGCCCCCAGTTATGGTCTTCTTTTTTAAAATTCCCCTGGCTATTCGGGGTCTTTTCTGATGCCACACAAATCTTAAAATAATTTGTTCTAACTCTCTGAAGAAAGTCCATGGTATTTTGATAGGGATTGCATTAAACGTGTAAATTGCCCTGGGTAACATTGACATTTTCACAATATTAATTCTGCCAATCCATGAGCATGGAATATTTTTCCATCTCTTTGTGTCTTCCTCAATTTCTTTCAGAAGTGTTCTATCATTTTTAGGGTATAGATCCTTTACCTCTTTGGTTAGGTTTATTCCTAGGTATCTTATGCTTTTGGGTGCAATTGTAAATGGGATGGACTCCATTTCTCTTTCTTCAGTCTCATTGTTAATGTATGGAAATGCCAGTGACTTCTGGGCATTGATTTTGTATCCTGCCACGTTGCCAAATTACTGTATGAGTTCTAGCAATCTTGGGGTGGAGGCTTTTGGGTTTTCTATTAATTTTGTCAATTAAATAGAGCTCTTTTACTCAATAATTTTGGTAATATCAAATGGAGGCAGATAATTGTCACATATCTACAACATACATATGCAGAAATACAGAGACCTTAAAATTTTAGCTGTTAGAAAGGTATGATAATGTAAAATTTACTAGTAAAAGAACAGTAGGAAAGAATTAAGTTTATCTGTTCAGATGGCTTTTGTTTGTTTTTACTAATATTTGTGGAGAAGACAGGATTTTTCAGTTGCCTAAATTTCAAATGAGCTTTCCCTCTTTTGTTCTCCTTCTGATTAGAATTACCTTCTTGAAGTTTGTAGAACTTTTATGTCTCAGAGTCACAGGGAAGGAATGCAAGTTCCTCTAAAAAGAACTTTGGTTTCCTAAGGCTAATATTTACAAGCCTTTGAAATAAATGGAAGAGGTTTGGGGAATAGTAAAAAGAATTGGTGGACTTTGAATGGTTTCTGAAGCCACCTCTATGGTCCTGTAAAGATTAGATGAGTAAAACAAGGACAGCTGTTTCCAATTCCTTAAAGAATTGGGTTGTTTCTTAAATGTTATCAAGAAACTGTCACATCCATCCAAGTATGTTGAATGTTTTTCTTTCCTTTCTGGGTACCTTTAGCTTAGGGGAGAAACCCTTACAAGTTTTTTTTTTTTTTAATTGTTTTTCTATCAGGCACTGAATATCAGCTTTCTTCACAAATTTAGACTGGTAGCTTCTAATTTTCTGCCTTTTTAAACTATCCACTAATCTCAAGGGGTAATCCATTTATAAAACTTTTTGAGGATCCTTTCTTAGTTTAAGAAATTCTTTAGCTATGGCCTTTAGTTTATCCTTTGGCCAACAATTGAAAGAGAGATGAGGCACATTTCCCCTAATCTCAAGTGGTTATTTTTAAAAGGCAATAATCTTTTCATATTAGAAAGGCAGTTCAGACAGATTTAGTAAAACAAGAGCATTCAGGTAAAGAATGATAGAGAGGAGCAGTAGGAGTCATGTCAGCCTTAATGACTTTTGTTTTAGATACCTCTTGGATCATTAGTTTTTCATGTCCCCAATTTTCCAAATATCCACCCCCCGCTTTTTTCTTTTTTGATGAGAAAGCTCTCCCCAGGTTTGCATTTTAAAGAATGGTTCTTAGGTCCTACAGAAGATGAGGGCAGAAAACTTGTATCACAAGGGCATAAAAACTTATTCAAAATAAGGATTCTCCAAGATGGGGTTTTGGGGACATATTTCCCTATTATTAGAGCTCCAGGTAATTTAAATTTTAACTTTTTTTCTTAAGTGGAAGACACTTCTGTTTCCAGTGTCTCAATAAGCAGTTTGAGGTGAATAGGTGAGGTCTGAGGATTAGTAATAATGTGAGCTTTGAATTGCTTTTAGAACCACATTTTGGGTTTTGTGGAGATTTGCAGAGAGGTAGGGAGTTTTAAACAAGGGTCCCAGATATCCAAAAGGTCTTCTGAAAGGGCAGAGAGAGGGAGTTGGAGCTAGGTGGGTGTGGAAGAGGGTAGAATTTACATTAGATACAGATCCCAATTTTTTTAATGTAATTTCTATTATTTCGTATTGTCAAGGGAGTCCTTAGGGCTGTTATACTTCTTTGTGTCTACTTTTTTGTTTTTTTCCATAGATACCAATAATACAATTGTTTAGGATAAGAGCTTTCTAAAAAGAAAAAAATTCAAATACAGAAGTTTTTCCAATTCAAAGGATTCCTCCTCTGGGCATTGATGCATAGGATCTATAAATAGTGATTTAAAGACAATGGACATAAAGCCAAGCTCTGAAGACATAGAACGAGATGATAGACACACACAAAAAAATTATCATCTCTGAGAGGAAAGGAATCAATAGAAAGCAAGAGTACTCATAACAAATTTTTACCAAAGTTGCTATACCCAAGGACCTAGCTCCACAAATATTTTCTCTTGCTAATCTAAATTTAGATAAGGAGAAGGACTCTCACTATTCTTACTTCCATCAGACTCTACAGGCAGAGGTCCAGGAGACTGATGGGGTAAGAATTCTTACCTTGTGCCAGCTTGTATCTTAGGATCTGGGGTCTGTCAGCTGTAGCATCTCTGGAGTGAGCAGTGATGGTCTCTTTAAGGTCCCCAGAACTTTAGGGGCAGAAATGTTTTCCTTTCTTCCTTTCTAGGTTCTTTGGCTGGTCTAATAATGAAGTTGATAGAAGACAGATTAACAGGAAAAAAAAGTCTAATAACATGTACACCTCCTGTATATATGGGAGAGATCCAGGAAAATTGAGTATCCCCCAAAATGGCTAATTGCTTCCACCCTAAAGTCATGTTCAGATAAAGACAAAGGAAGATGTTGGGGGTGAGGAGTCAGTTGTAGGAGGTTATCAGGAAAAGCACAGTAAACAAGGGTAAGGTTGTTCTCCATTGATAACAGTTTCTAGGGAACGAGGTCATCCATCTCTTCCTGGTATAGTGAGGAAGGCATCCTTACAGATGGGAGATTTCTTAACCATAGACATAGAACTGAAATATATCTTAAAATGTCATTCTCAAGCCTATTTGCCTCTATTATAATTACCTTGATTTTATAAAAATTTCCAAGCTTAGACTTTGGGGGATCTGAGGGATCTCCCGATTGGTTGGGGGCCACCAAATGTGGGGTGACTTGATTAGGTGGATGCCAGTGGTACTGGCAGTAAAGAATTCACCTGAGGCAGAACAAAAGGGATAGAAATTTATTGTGAAATTTATTGGATACACTGCAAGTGAGTTTTGGGCAGAACCACAGAGGAAAGACTGTCCGACAGGAGGCAATCGGTGGGAGACTGTAGTTAGAGGGAGAAGTTGAGAAGGTATGGAAACAAATGTAATTTTTTTTTTTTTTGGTACTGTGTCTGGGTGTAAGTAATCCATTGGTCAGCCATGGCTTACGGATGTGGTTTTTTAAAATTATTTATTTATTTATTTTTATTGAAGTTCAATTTGCCAACATATAGTAGAACACCTAATGCTCAGCCCATTAAGTGCCCTCCTCAATATGGGTGTTTTGAGGCAGGTCGCCCAATGGTCCTCATATTGAGTCACTGTGGGCCCTTCTACTTTACTCAACCTTCCAGGGTTCACATTGGGTGCCTAAAAGCAGCCTTTATACAGACCACACCCCAGAACAATTAAATCATAACTTCTATGGTGGAATACAATCTTCACTAGTTGTTGAAGCTCTCCAGCTGATTCCAATAGTAGACTAGTTTGGGAACCACTGTTTTAAATGGTCATTGGGTCAAGCCTGTCATCTTTCGGCAGGTAATAAAAATTTAAAAACAAATTTATGAAGGTTAGGAAGAAGGACCAAATGTGCATTCCCATTTATTTTTTACTTCTTCTAAGGTTTTCTTCCTCATTCTCAAAAGCTGTTAGAGAGAAAATCCTATTCAGCTGAAAACCCACTAAGCATTTATCTATGTCTTCAAGGAAATTCTAGTTTCAGCTACTAATTATATTTCAGCCGGTGATACTACCACACTCTTCATAATAGAAGTGGTGCAGTTTTCTCATGTGTGAGTATGTATATATGAATAAATACGTGAAAGCTAAGTAACACAGTCAGTTCTAATTTCATCATATTAGTGCATGTGCAGATGGTCACATATTTTGGGAGATGTATCACAGTATCTCTTGAAACATAAGATTGTGATTTAAGTTGCTTAGCAGTGAAACTTGATTTTACACTGTGTGGATTAAGTGTTATATTTCCTGCCTGACAGAATAGTCTCCGGAATCACTCAGCTGCAGAAAATTCTCAATTAGAAATCCCACAGTGGAGCTTCAGGACTTTAGAACATTCTATTTCTTTTAGCTTTTTGTAGTCTGAAATACAAGAAATTTATTTGAATACTGACAAAAATAGAATTTTGTCCTTTATATATATGTATGTAAAATACTACATTATATAACTATTGGCTTATTAATATTTATTTATATATTTATGAATACTTATTTCTCATAATTGAACAGCATTATAAAAACATGCTGTCAAATGACAAAAATAGTACAATTTAGTAACAAGTTTGAACTCCTTTATTCAAGGGAAAACAATCCAACGGTTGGGGGAGTACAGTGCCTAGCAAGCTGTGGCACACTCTTTCTAAAGATTTTGGGCAAGAGGGAGTTTTATAGAAGAAACAGTGCAGAAACAGGACATGGTTAGATAAGATGTCAGGGTTTTGTGGGTTTTTTTTTTTTTTTTTTTTTTTTTTGGTAAGGCCAGCATGTCCCATTCTCTAGGGTAAGGTAAGTTAGCTGATGTGATTGGTGTATATTAGGCTTCCTTGATGATGAGGTATTTACTATAAGTGCAGCTAACTTAATTCAGATTTCTGATGGTCAGGCCCCTGGCACAGCTGGCATTCTGCGGGTCCCGATATACAAATAATTTTTATCAATGCCCATTCAGTGATGGGTGATCATCGGGAAGATTTGTTAATACCTTGCAAAGACAAAATGATTTCAGCAAAGCATGCTTATCAAATTTGTGGATAACATGACATTGAAAAGGATATAAAATGCTTTACAAAATAGTATAAAAATCCCCAAAGATAGCAATAGACTGGGAAGATAGAGTTCCACAGAAGACTACAGGGACCATTACTTACCTGGAAAATGCCAATTGCAGAACAATACAATGGGAAAAATACAATACTTTGCAGTAGTATACATAAAAATATTGTAGGAGGTTTTAATTAAATTTCGTATGAGTCTACAGTACATTGTAATAGGACAATATACATGTTTAAAACCTTGCGTAATTTTAGTCTGCATCTACCAGCTGTTCTACTATGTAATTCACATAGTGTACTTGGAATATGAAACTGAATTCTGGGCACAATGCTTCATGGATATAAGGTGGAGCATATTCAAGAGTGACCAGGGTAAAGAAACATCTCAAAAAGACATAATAGGATTATCTGAATAAGCGAGGGATGTTTTTCTTGAGATGTTTCAAGCATCAAATAACCATATCCAAATAGTTAAGAGATCGTTCACGTGGAAAAGGGATTGGACTTATTTGTATGTTCTACTCAAACTCAACACTTTATTTTCCTTCTCATTCATAGTTTGTGTAAACTATAAATATAATATAGATTTTACATATTTTATTATCTGAACCCACCCCATTAGGTTGAAATCTACATAAGGGCAGGGATTTTTATCTCCTTTATTCACTTACTACTTCGTCTTTTGTGCCTAGAAAAGTGCCTGGCACCTAATGGATGCCTACCAGGCATTTTATTGAATGATGAATGGACATAAGAGATGGAACTGGGATCGTGGGTGAAAGCCTCAGAGATTCAGAGTTTGTCCCAAACTAAGGGAAACTATTCTGTTAGAAATGTTAAAGCTTTCTCCCCTAGCTCAGACAGTAATAAGTGCTCCAACCGTGGCGTTGTTGAAACATGTGCTTCCTGAGTTAACACTTAGTAGAAATACTACAGAAGTGATACTACTAGGCACTTGATACTAGATATTGTAATTTCCTCATGAGATTTTACAATTTTGGAAAACACTTTTTTTTTAACATTTAATTTCTTCTCATTTGGGTGACAAATATGACATTGAATTATTTTTCAGTAGGCATATTCTTTTTCTTTGAAAGATACACTTTTCAAATATGGTATATATGGTGTACATAAGGGAATTATAATAAAAAGGATGTTTGTGAAAAAAAATCAGGACTGTTACAATATAACATTTATCAGATGAAGATACAATGTCCAGAGACAGTAAGTAATTGAAAGAGCCATATAGCCAGAACTCAAGTCCCAGGCCAGTGCTTGCTTGCTGAGTCTGCTTATTCTACTGCAATAGTGGGGCTCCATTGAAGTGATATTCAAATTCAGTCACCAATATAGATGCCCCAGCAGGTTAATTAAAGAAGTACTACTTGTACTTTATTTATTCATCTTAATAAGTTAGAGACCCTATACAGAATCCACAGAAATAGCAGACTATATAACATATTTAGACTAATTTTCTTCTTAACATAGAGAACCAATAAATGCTCAAATTAAACTTCTAGCTTTATATACAATATGTGCTATATTAGTATTTGGTCTTGAATTTAAAAGTGGAATGTTTAACAACTCTTCTTACTGGATTTTATGTCCCCCCCCCCTTTTTTCCCAAAAGCAGTGATTCTGAAGCACAGACCTCTCAAAATTTAGGAACAATTATTGTAGAAACATCCCAGAAAATAAGTCCTATAGAAGATGGAAGAGATCAGAAAGAAAGTGACCAAACAGAAGATAGCCAAATGCAAGGAAAAGACATGGTACAAATATATTCAAATACAGATGGCAAGACCCCAAAGGTATATGACAGTGTTGCTTAATTATAATCTATATTTTTTATTTTATTTTATGCTTCATAACTTAAATTTCATTGCCAGTGATTTAATTTGAATCCTTAGAAAATGTTTTTCTTTGAAGTATACAGTGGAAATACTCAACTTTTTAATAATTTTTAAGTACCAATTTGTTAACACACTTTTGTATAGTTGAAAAGAAATAGATATTATTTTCCTAAATATAAATCTTAAGGTATTTATATCTTAGCCAAAAAAGTAGGTGATAAATCTTAAGGTATTTATATCTTAGCCAAAAAAAGTAGGTGATAAAAGCTTATTAGTTTTTAGGTATTAGTTTACCACATGAAGAAACCTGTTTTCATATTAGCCTTTGTGATGCTAAAGTTATTGTCTGACTAAATCTTTAAATTTCTAATTTCTAAAAGTATCTTATTTAGTTTTAAAGGTTTTATTTATTTATTCATGAAAGATACAGAGAGAGGCAGAGACATAGGCAGTGGGATAAGCAGGCTCCCTGTGGGGAGCCTGATGCAGGACTTGATTTATATCATGTTGTCATTACTAATATTCTATAGCAGTCTTGACTGATAATAGAGCAAGTCCTCCATCTTGTTCTTTGAGCCTCTTTGGTATTTTTGATACTTCGCTCTTCAAAATAAATTTAGAATCAGCTTCTCAAGTTCAATAAAAAATCATTTGGGATTTTGATAGGGACTGTAAGAATATAAAGTAGTAATAAAACAGTAAGAATACACTGAAGGATAGAGAAAAGACAAACCACCTAGGAATCACAAGACTCAAGGAACAATATGATGGGCGAGTTTTCTGGGTTTTCATTTTGCTTCACATATTTGGCCTGGAAGCTGAAGAAATCTGCCACCTGGAAATACCAATAGGTCAAATGATGAAAGGCCCCAATAAAACCCTGCTATCTCTAGTTAAAGGACCAAGACAGGGACAGCCCAGCAAAATAGAAAATTTTTACACAATAATCATCCTACTCTACTCAAACACCATGGAAAAAATTGTAAACCTACCTCAACCCACATTGGTAAAGACCCAAGGGGAACCTAGACTTTAAGTCTCCCATGGCTCTAAGGAGTTACCCCTTGCCTCCCCTCTTCCCATAAGGGTAATGTTAGAGAAAAAATGAGGAGCCAATGGTCATGACTCCCTCCCATCCATGTTATCAGAGGCCACATAGGGAGTGAGACACCCATCTGCATCCATCAGTGAAGAAATGACCCTCTCCCTTCCTAGAAGGGTAATTTCAAAGGCCAAGTGCATAAATGGGGATCTTCATCACCCCCCATATGTATAAAGTCTCTCACTCCCCCCTACCCTACTATGTCAATGGATATTACGTGAGGAGCAGAAACAAGACATGCTTCATCTCCCAGGTAGGATGGCATCAGCAGAGGTCTTTGGGGAGCCAGAACTTCCACCTCCACCGGCAGTAATGAGGTATCCCTCCCCAACCATGGTGTCAGCAGAAACTGGACATGCATCCCCAACTAGCTGTAATGAATCGTGCTCCTGCTCCACCAATGTGCTATCAGAGGAGGCTTGCTAAAACAGAGGATATAAATAAGGTCCGGAGTCTTCAAGTATAATGCCCAAAATGTCCAGGATACAATGGAAAATTACTCATTATACCAAGAAACCAGGAAAACTTCAACTTGAATGAAATGACAATCAACAGAAGCCAATAACAAGATACACAGATGTTGGAACTACATGACAAACATTTTATTTTATTTTATTTTATTTTTAAAAATTATTTACTTATTTGAGAAACAAAGAGAACACTAGCCAGAGGAACAGAGGGAGAGAGAGAGAGAGAGAGAGAGAATCTCAAGCAGACTCTACACTGAGCCTGGAGCCTGATGTGGGGCTTGATCTCATGACTCTGAGATTATGGCCTGAGGTGAAGCCAAGAATTGGATGCTAAACCAACTGTGCCACCCAGGCATCCCATGACAGGCATTTTAAAGAAACCATCATAAAAATGCTTCAACAAGCTGTATGAACAGACTTGAAATAAATGAAAAGATAGAACATCTCAAGAATGAAATGGGAAATCTCACCAAAGAAATAGAAGATATAAAAAAAAAGTAATATGGAAATTTTAATCAAAATTTAAGTATTTTGTGAGGATTCTGGCATCAATTCCCACTACTCAGTTTGAGGTCAAGACTGATGACACCAAACACCCACCAAGAGGGGAAGAAAGGTTTATTTTTTACATAATGGAATACGGAATCTGGAATGGATCCACAAGTATGAACAAGTGATTTTTGACAAAGATACAGAAGCAATTCAACAGAGGAAGAATGGTCTTGAATGGTCTTTTCAACAAACAGTGCTGGAGCAGTTGAATATCCCTAGACAAAAAAAAAAATGAACCTATACTTAAGCCTCAGACCCTATGCAAAAATTAACTTGAAATAGATCACTGATAATAAATGTAAAACATTAAATCATAAAACTTTTAGAAGGAAATCTAAGGGAATATCTTCAGGACTTAGGGCTTGCTGAAGACTTTTTAGATATGTTACCAAAAGCATGATCCCTAAAAGAAAGTATCAGTAAGACTTAATTAAAACAAAGAAATTTGGTCTATGAAAGGCTCTCTTTAGAGGATAAAAAATATGCTATAGACTGGGAGAAAGTATTACAAACCATATATGTGACAAAGGACTTATATTTTGAATTTATAAAGATTTTGTCAAAACTCAACAGTAAAAAAAAAAAACAAAAAACCCTCAACAGTAGAAATTCAGATAATCTAGTTAGAAAATGGAGTAAAAACATGAACAGACATTTCACTGAGAAGGATAAACGGAAGGCAGGTAAGCATACATAAAGATGTTCAATAATACTAACCATTAGGCAAATGCAGATTAATAACATGATGAGATATACATCTTTTGGAACAGCTAAAACTAAAAGTAGTGACAATACCAAATGCTGGTAAGGATGCAGAGAAACTGGATCTCACATTTAATGCTGGTATGAACATAAAGTGGCACAGCACTCTGGGAAACAGTTGACAGTTTCCTAAAAAAAAAAGGAACTAATCATACATTTATCAAATAACCCAACTATTTCCCTCCTGGACACTTATCCACAGGAGCCCATGCCTTGATCACAAGAGACCCCTGGGTTTCTGCTGCAGGTCAGCACCCACCCCCCGTCCTCCTATCTTTCCTTCCTCCTTGGACATCAGGAAGCCCAGGACCTGCCCAGACAGGCTGAGGCTGGGCGTGGTGGATGGGGTAATGGCTGTGGGAGCGGCTGCCATTCTGCAAGCCGTGCTCCCTCCTCTGGGCTCTGAATATGGGACCTAATGCCAGTGGCTAGAGGACAGGGAGTCTCTGCCAACCGAGGACTCCATCCAGAGAAAAGAGAGGAAGGTGCAGGGTGGGCCAAGAGGTAAATGAAGGTTATTGGCCTACATCTGGGCCCAAACTCAAAGGATGTCCCTTCTCTGCTGGAAACTCTAGCTTCTTGTCAAAATAGATAGGAAATTGTCCTTGGCCCTTGAAGTGGGCTGAAGCCCTTGGCAAGTGATTAGGAAGTCCTCGCGTCTTGCCTTTCCTTGTTGCAGAGGGTAGTGGGTCACAGGCAGCTGAGAAATGGCAGCCACGGAAGGTCCCCTCTGGGAGAAGCAGCTCTGCCCTGGTGGCAGGCCCCTGGGCCATGCTGCAGTGGTACTGGGAAGTCAGGAGGGAGCTGCCTAGAGGAGGGGACTCCCACCTGCCTTTTATTTAAGCCAGTATTCTTTGTTCCTGCTTGTAATAAAATTTTTGTTACAAGCAGAGAAATGGAAATGGAAATTTATTTTTACAAAAAAAATCCTGTACATGAATGGTCATAACAGCTTTATTTCTAATAACTGAAAACTGGCAACAATCAAAATTTTCTTCAACAGCTGAATGGTTAAACTATGATACATCCATTCCATGTTATACTATTCAGAAAAAAAAGAGGGAGAGGAGAGAGACAAACTATTGCCACACACTATATTCTAGATTTGTAACCTCAAATTTCTCATCTTGGGTTGGGGGCCTAGGCCATCTCTCCTTGTCTTTTGTGTTCTGTGTTGCTTTTTACATGGAATCTCAAGGTCAGAGGAGATTATCAGTTGTCCTGTATTTTGCTGGTCACTTTGTTGATCTCATGTGTCTTTAGATTCCTGCTTTCACCTCATTTGTGGCATCAGAATTTCCTTTAATGTTTTTGCCACGTTAAAAAGATACTTTAAGTGTGCTGATTTCAAAGTTTAAAATTTTCCTGAATTTCTATAGGGGCATCTGAGTGACACAGTCAGTTGAGCATCAGGCTTTTGGTTTCAACTGAAGTCATGATCTCATGATGGTGAGATTGAGCCCCATGTCAGGTTCCACTCAGCACGGAGTCTGCTTAAAACTCTCTCTCTCTTCCTCTACCCCCTGTGCATGCTTCCTCTTTCTAAAAAAATAAAATCTTTTAAAACAAAATAATTTTTCTGAATATCTAGTCAGAAGTAATCCTGGAAATGGAAGCCCAATTCCTTTTTATTTAAGGTCCAGTTAATTTGATACTAAGTCTGATGACTAGTACTGGTAATTTGGTAGTTCTGCTTAGGATGTTTTTATAGTGCTTAGTACATGACTAGCAATTTAATCTTCATAAAGCTATGAAATATTTATTTTATTTTTAAAAAAAATTTTATTTTTGTATTCATGAGAGACACAGAAAGAGGCAGAGACATAGGCAGAGGGAGAAGCAGGCTTCTCGCAGGGAGTCCGATGTGGGACTCAATCCCTGTACTGATATCATGCCCTGAGCCGAAGGCAGATGCTCAACTGCTGAGCCACCCAGGCATCCCGCAATGAAATATTTTTTTTAAATGTATCTTATATACTGGTTCTAAAGAAGCTCAAGTGAAATATTTCAAAGATATTTTGAGGAATAAATAAGTTTAAAGGAAAAGTAATTGGCTTAAAGGAAAACCCTATCTTAGGCAAAATATGTGACTCATTGCCAAAGTAACAGTGGGTAATATTTATTTTTCCTTCTGTTTTTATTATAATTATTTATTCCAGAATTGGGATCTTTGAAAAAAAATTCCTTTTTTAAAACAATAATTTTCTAGATTGATAGTGTTCCTATTTCCCAGCCAATAAATTCTTAAATAGGACCACATATTTTAGTATTATGATTTATAATATTTTGAAAACATGTTCTTATTTAAATTTTTCTTTGAGGACACTCTTTTATTTTTTAATTTGCTGGCATTTTTAATTATAAATCTGAAATTCCTGAGGCAAAGGAATAATTTTTTAAATCTGTATTTTAACATATCAACATATTATCTTATGTTTCTAATATGATAAAGATAAAAAGATTCAATATAATATGAATAGTTTAATGTCATTTTTGTTCATCTTCAAGAATAACCTAGATGGAAATATCCTTAAATTTTGAACATGGTTGTTGACCATTGTTCTAGACAATAGGCTTTTGGTCACTTCCTTTTTTTTTCTTTCCTGTATGTATGTATTTTTTTTCCAGAGAACACTTGTCATTTGAATGATATGTAGAACCTTACATATATACATGTGTGTGTGCGTATATATATGTATACATATCCTAAAAAATACTGAAAATCTATAAAGCACTATATGCTTTCAGTTAGTCCTGATATTCAATATATCCTTGTGTAAATGAATTATAAAAATCTATCATATCCCAGAGTGGAACAATGACTGTGAAAAATAAAGTTGTTTTTTTCTTTTACCTTTGATTCCATTTATTCACTTCTCCTACTCTCTCCCACCCCCCTATTTTAAATCAGTGAAATATTTTGGAAGAAAAGTCATGGCTTCATTTTATTTCGCTTCAGTGTATTAGAATATCATGAAGAAAACCTACAACTTTAAGGAAAGCTACTTTATTACCATCAACATTATTTTAACTTTATTTGTCAGAAGGGTTTAATCAGTCTATGTGCAACAGATAAGAGTATTTGAGAAAAGGACCTATTTTCCCAGAGAATAAATTATTAAATATTCTTTTTTTTATTTATTCCTATTTTTTTAAACTACCTGTAGGTTGAGCTGCTACCACTTTTTTTTTTTTTTTAATTCTACAAATTTACAAGCCGGTTGATTTCGTATTTGTATCTTGTGCCTGCTAGATCAACTTCTTTTTTTTTTCTAGTTCAACTTTAATGCACATATTATGTTCATTTGTGAATTCTTGATATCAATTATAGATTTTGTTGTTTAAATTTTTTTAGTCTGCATAAATATATTTTTAGGTAAAGAAATATTATTTATTATGTTCACTTGAAGTTGTTATTGAGTAATAATCTAATTTTATAAAACCTTCAAATTTAGAATTATTTTCATTACAAGAATGCAAAAAAATCAACTTTTCAAAAGAAGAATGGTAATATACAAAAGAGCTCACATACAACAGTTCCTACCAGAGGTAAGAATGTATATGAAATTAACAATGTCTTCATAATTTGCTGTGTTTTAAAATCAATATTATGAACATTATTTTTATAGTTAACAGAGAAAAGTGGAAAAATATAACAGCCCAGAAATCAAGTAGCAATATTATTTTATTACGAGAACGTATTGTATCCTTACAACAACAAAATAGTGTACTTCAGAATGCCAAGAAAACAGCAGAATTGTCCATTAAAGAATATAAAGAAATTAATGAAAAACTCCTTCAGCAACAACAAGTATCTGATCAACGATATCAGATAAGCAGACAGACAATAAAGGTAAAGGAACTTTAGAAATTAATTATAATATTATAAAGGTAGATATTTTGTTTTACATGTGTTATTTGGTTCATATTTGTGTTATTGTGTTGTAACTTGGATTTTAAGAACAGACTCCATAAATGCATTTAGGTTGCCCATTTGCCCATGTTTAAAACTTTGAATTTCTCATTATAAATCAAATTATTAAGTAGTAATTGCCTCAGTTCCTCTTTGCAAATACTAGTATAACATGAAGATTTTAGCATAAATATCAATTTTAATATGTTCCTATAACTTATCTATGCTCTTGTTAAACTAAGGAGAATTGAGTTTCTGTAATTTTTTTAGACACATTAGAACATTGCTGGTTATCATAATTTAATCTTAAAGCAAGTAAAAAGGAAAAGATTGTTCCTTAATTTTCCATTCTTAGATATTTGCTTGTAAAAAATGATTTGTTAAAAATTTGTCTTACACAGAATAATTCATCATTTTATCAAATAATTTTTAAATCATTATCATATATAATTTTAAATTATGCTTAAATTCTCTACTATTATCTAGTGCTTTGACTCAAACAATATTTAGTAAATGTTTCAATTATAAAAGATTACTATTATGCTAGTTTTACTAATAAGAACCGTGTTCTGGCTTTATTCCCAAAGTGTCCTTATAAAAAAATCTGACCCATGTTCCAAACGTACGCTGAAAGTTACTTTCTATGACCTGGATTTTAAAAAGGTATTAAGATTTGTTTTCTTGCCCAACAGATAATATACACTATACAATATTCCATGTGCACTTGAGAATAATGTGTATCTGCTGTCGTTGGAGTGAATGTTCTGTATAAATCTATTGAGTCTAGTTGGTTAATAATGATGCTCAACTCTTCTGTATTCTTGCTTATTTTCTGTCTAGTTCTATCACACTTATTATCAGGTACTGAGAATGAAGTATTTAAATCATCTACTATTAATTTTTTTGTAATAATTTTGAGATTTAATTCACATACCACACAATTCTCTTATTTAATTCAATGATTGTGACAATATAGACAAAATTGTGCAGCTACCACCAAAATCAATTTTAGAATATTTTCATAACTTCATAAAGGGACCCTGTACTCTTTATCTATCATCCTTCCCCCATCTTTGTCAGCTCTAGGCAACTCCTAATCTACATTCCATCCATATAGATTGTAGAGGGAGAAAATTTATCCTACTTCCCTTTTAGGTTATTTGGCTTGTCTAATAATTAAATTGTCATAAGACAGATTAACAGGAGAAAAGCTTCAATTTCGTATGTATGAGAGCCCCATAAAAATATGAGACCCAACAGGCAGCTAGATAATTGAAGCTTATATAACATCCTGATCTAAGGAAAGGGATGGAGTCTGGGGAAACAAAGGGAAGAAGGCTTTTCACAGGAAGGCTAGAGGAAATATTTGAAAAACAAAGGTTGTTCTGTTACACAGATAAATTTCTTATGTTAAAAGGGGGGGTGGTGCCTGGATGGCTGAGTTGTTATTAAGTGTCCAAGTCTTGTTTTTTGGCTCAGGTTATGGGCTCAGGGTCATGAGATCGAGCCCCATGTCAGGCTTTGCACTCAGCATAGAGTCTGATTGAGATTCTCTCCCTCTGCCTTTCCCCCTGCTCTCTTTTACTTTAAAATGAATAAGTAAAATCTTTTAAAAAATAATTTTGTAGGTAAAAGTTATTTCTGGTAATACCTCTCTTCCTGGTACAGGCCTGCTTTCCAAAGTAAATTAAGGCAATTGAAAGGAGTAGATAAAGAGCTTTTCTTGAATCTGCTGGGATCTGGTTACCTCAAAATAATCTTTATGGCAAAGAGACCAAATTTTGGGGTGACAGAATCTGCTCCCCTTCAAGATTTGCCTATCCAGATATTTCATACAGATGGAATCTTACAATATGTGGCCTTTCATGGCTAGCTTCTTTCACTTTACATACTGTTTTAAAAGTTCATCCATGTTGTAGCATGTATCACTATTAGCATAAGGATTTTGAAGATTTTTTTCCTCCATAACAAAAATGAAAAAAACAAGCAAACATTATTGAGAATCAACATTTCATAACACTTTGTATAGAACCTAATCTTCTGAGAAAGGATCAATATAATAATTCTAAAACAATTGATGGATCAAGGGAGTTACAAGTTTTCTATGCTATAAATTCCTATCTTTAAAAAGATTGAAGATTGAATAAAAGCATTTTACATGAAAACTGTAAAACATTTTGAGACTCTCTATGTACATTGAGGAACAGTTATATTTCCTGTAGGAAATTCTGGAAATTAACCAAACCTGCAACAATCTAGAGAATATTATTCAAGAAAAACAGCTGAGTCTAAATAAGAACAAGAAACTTTGTGGCATTCTAATTTGCCTTGGTCCCCTTCTCTACCATTCCAGCTCAGCAGTAGCCTGGGAATAAAGATGGTCCATGTTTCACATGCAGCCTGGCAACTACTAGAAGAAGCTAAATGGAACTATAGCTCCTATAAAGCCTGATTCCCAAACAGTTGTCATCATTTGACCTGTCTGATTCTTTCATTGAGGACCCCTGTTGAAAAGATGACTCTGATCTCACTCATTTTGAGCAGCCTTCTTGTCAGATGAGGTGGGTGGATAGGATTGTCAAAACAATTACAGGCAAGTGTTTTAAGTTCAGGCTGCCTGAAGTGATAGATTGTAGTTTAGGTCAAACAATATATTACCAAATAGCTTAAAAGGAAAAGCTGGGGAATGAGATGTCCATAAAATTTTTGAAAGGCTCTTACATATTCCTGGGAATCTGGAGAATACATGTATTCACAGAGCTTTGTGAATACTCAGGAAAGAAATGAGAAAGCCTGGGCACTTGCCTCTGTTGTAGTGTAAGGCTCTGTACAACATGATAGTAAATTAAGGCAATATTGTTCATAGCAGCATTACTTATAATAACCAGAGGTAGAAACAACCTAAATGTTCATTAGTTGATGAAAGGATAAATTGTGGTGTATACATATAATGGAATATTATTAAACTACAAAAAGTAAAGAAGTATGTATATATATATATATATATATATATATATATATATATATATTAGTAAAGAAGTTTTGATACATGTTATAGCATGGATGAAACTTAAAAATTTTACATTTAGTAAAAGAAGCAAGTCAGAAAAGAACATACATGATTCCATATATATGAAATAATACAGAATAGGAAATATAGAGATACAGAAAGTAGATTAGTGTTTGCTTTGGGCTGGGGGAAAAGAAAAACATGATAGTGATTGCTAAAGTATATGGATTTCTTCTTGAGTGATGAAAATATTCTAAAATTCATTGTGGGGATCCCTGGGTGGCGCAGCGGTTTGGCGCCTGCCTTTGGCCCAGGGCGCGATCCTGGAGACCCGGGATCGAATCCCACATCGTGCTCCCGGTGCATGGAGCCTGCTTCTCCCTCTGCCTATGCCTCTGCCTCTCTCTCTCTCTCTCTCTCTCTCTGTCTATCATAAATAAATAAAAAAAAATTTTAAATTCAGTGTGATGATGGTTGAGCATATCTGTGAATATACAAAAAGGCATTGGAATTTTACACTTTAAGTGAATGAATAGTGTGGCATGTGAATTATATCTCAGTAAATTTTTTTTATTGATTTTAAATGGGAAGATATACCAACAAATAAAAGTATATGCATGACTTTATTGATAATACATTTATGGCTGACAAAATAATATAATAAAAACCATTCTCTATTTAAATTAATAAAACCTGCCACCAACATAACAATTGTTTGTGTAATATATATTATGGAAGGGGTACCTGGGTCATTCTAGTTGGTTAAGTATCTGACTCTTGACTTTGGATCAGATCATGATCTGAAGGTTGTGAGATCAAGCTCCATATTAGGCTTCATACTAGGTGTGGAGCCTGTTTGGGATTCTCTATCTCCTTGTCCCTCTGCCTCTGCCTCTGCCCCCTCTTCTTGCTTGCTCACTCTCAAACAAATATCTTTTTAAAAATGTTATGATAAAATGTAATAGCTATATACCATTTTTAGATGTATAGAAACCTACTATTAGGCAAAGCACTTCAATTATTATTAAATTCAACAAAGTAAAATGTATTTAAGGTGAATTTTCTTAAAATTAACCTCTAATTAAAACATGGGTTTTCTTATTCTAACATATTCAATTCTCTATTATAAAAGTGAACATTAAGGGATAGAAATGTTAAAGTTTATAATATTGACTAGCTTTTCCAGTTTGAACACCCAGTTCTTTGATTCAAGAGACTTACTCATAATTCATCTGAAAAGTCTGAAAAATGAGTCCCATATCTTAACAAAAAGATGTAAATGTCATCTTCTTTTATTCCAGTAACATTACTTAATTATATTATGACTTTGGAAATTCCTTTATGGCCACATATGTGTCATCATGTAGATTTAAACAGCATTAACTCATAGAAGCAAACTGCCAGAATCCATATTGTAAAAGAAAATGCAGCTTTACCTGTAAAACTACCTTTTAGAAAAAATTTTTGAATGTTTTGTATTAGGTATTAAACAATATATCAGCTGATAAGATATCAAATTTAAATTTTTGTGGAATTTTACATTGTGTAAAATTTATTTTCTAATAAGCCTTGCCCTGTAATCATGGATTTAGAGAAAGTAGAATAATCTGTATCATTTATTTATATACGGATAGATGAGTTGTTTTATTAATTTCCTTTCTGTATTTGTTTAAATAACAAAATGAATTTCAAGACGTGTATTATCACTACAGATTGAAGTGTGTTTCCCCCAAATTCATATGTTGAAGCCCTAACCCTTACTGTTATGGTTTTTGGAGATGGGGCCTTTGTGAGGTAATTACGTATAGATGAAGTAATGAGGGAGGGGCCCTCATGGTGGGTTTAGTGACCTTATAGAAAGAGAAAAAGAGCTCTCGCTTGAACCTGACCGTGCTGGCATTCTGATCTCATACTTCCAGCCTCCAGAACTATAAGATATTAAATATCTATTGTTTAAAACACCCAATCTTTGGGGGTTTTATTATTGTTATAGCAACCCAAGCAGAGTAATGCAGATTTTGATACGGGCACTTGAGTGCATTGTGACAAATATGTAAAAATGTGGAAGCAGCTTTGGGTACATGCTGTAAGAATTTTGAAGTGCATACTACAAATACAGACATTAAGGGTGTTCTGCAGAGGTTTCAGATGAAAATGAGGAACATGTTTTTTGAAACTGGAGGGAAGCCAATCCTTGTTACAGAGTGTCAAAGAACTTTGGCTGAATGGTGTTCTAGTGTTTTGTGAAAGGTAGAACTTGAGAGCAATGAAATTGTATGTACTTTTATTAAATCTTTATTTTGGAGGGAGCAGTTTTAGGTTCATAGCAAAATTGAAAAAAAAGTACTGAGATTTCCCATATATCCTCTGCCTCTACACATGCATAGACTCCCTCATTGTCAATATCCCCATCAGAAAGGTACATTTATTTCATGAACCTATATTGATGAACCTACATTGATATATCATAATTATCCAAAATGCATAGTTTACCTTATAGTTCACTCTTGCTGTTGTACATTCTTTGGGTTTGGAGAAATATATAGTAACACATATCCATGTATTCATTTTCGCCACCCTAAAAATCCTCTGTGTTTTGCCTGTTTATCCTTACCACCCCACTCTAATCCTTGGCAACTGCAGATCTTTTTTACTGTCTCCATATCTTTGCCTTTTGTGGAATGTCATATAGTTGGAATTATACAATATAAAGAGTTTTCAGACTGGCTTCTTTCTCTTAATAATATCCAACTAAGTTTCCTCCCTGTCTTTTCATGGCTTAATGGTTCATTTCTTTTTAGCATTGAATAATATTCCATTGTCTGGATATACCACTGTTAATGTATCCACTCACCTACTGAAGGACATCTTCATTGCTTTCATGTTTTGGCAATTATGAATAAAGCTGCTATAAATATACCCATAAAGATTCTTTTTTTTAATTTTTATTTATTTATGATAGTCACAGAGAGAGAAAGAGAGAGAGGCAGAGACACAGGCAGAGGGAGAAGCAGGCTCCATGCACCGGGAGCCCGATGTGGGATTCGATCCCGGGTCTCCAGGATCGCGCCTTGGGCCAAAGGCAGGCGCCAAACCGCTGCGCCACCCAGGGATCCCCTACCCATAAAGATTCTTATGTGCACTTAGGTTTTCAGTGCCTTTGGGCAAATACTAAGAAGCATGATTGCTGGTCATGTGGTAAGAATATGTTGAGTTTTGTAAGAAACTGCCAAACTGTCTTCCAAAGTACTGTACCATTTTGATTCCCAGCAGCAATGAATTAGAATTCCATTGCTCCACGTTCTCACTGGCATTTGATATTGACAGTGTTGTGGATTTTGGCCATTCTGAAAGTGTGTAGTAATATTTCATTGTAGTTTTAATTTGCATTCCCCTGATGACATATGATGTGGACCATCTTTTTAAATGCTTATTTGCCATCTATATCTGTTTGAGTCTCTTGCCCACTTTTTAATTATGTTCTTTGTTTTCTTATTGCTGAGTTTTAGAAATTTTTCAGGTTTTTTGGAAAAAGTCCTTTATCAGATGTGTCTTTTGTAAATATTTTCTTCCAACTTATAGCAGAGTGAGCCTTCTCATTCTCTTGACACTGTTTTGTAGAGCAGAAGTTTTGAATCCTAATGAAGTTCAGCTTATCCATTATTTTCTTCATGGATCATGTTTTGCTGTATCTAAAAAGTGATCACCGTACCCAAGATCACTTAGAGGTTCTCTTTTATCTTCTAGGAATTTTTTAGCTTTGCATTTTACACTTAGGTCTGTGATCCATTTCAGATTAATTTTTGTGAGGACATAAGGTCTGTCTGTGCCTAGATTCTTTTTTTTTTCTTTTGCCTGTAAATGAACAAATGTTCTAGTACAATTTGTTTGAAAGGCTATATTATCTCCATTGTATTGCCTTTGCTTTTTTGTCAAAGATCAGTTGACTCCGTTTAGGTAGTTCTATTTCTGGGCTGTTTATTCTGTTCCATTGACCTATTTGTTCTTTTTTTTTCCTATTTATTTTTTTACCAATTCACATTTTAAAAAATATTTTATTTAAATGCAGTTTGCCAACATAGAGTACAACACCCAGTGCTAATCTCATCATGTAGCCTTAGTGCTTGTCAGTTACCCCATCCTCCACCAATCTCCTCTTCTGCAACCCTTTGTTTGCTTCCCAGAGTTAGGAGTCTTTCATGGTTTGTCTTCCTCTCTCATTTTTCCCCCCACTCAGTTTCCTTGGTTTCTCTTATGGTCCCCTTCATTATTTCTTATATTCTACCTATGACTGAAACCATATGATAATTGTCTTTCTCTGATTGACTTATTTCACTCAGTACCTTCCAGTTCTATCCATGTCAAAGTAATGGTATGTATTCATCCTTTCTGAGGCTAATATTCCATGATATATATATTATATATATATATATATATATATATACACACACACATGATATATATGTATATATATACATACACATACACACACACACATATATATCCATTCATCTGGTAAAGAACATCATGGCTCCTTCCACAGTTTGGCAATTGTGGACATTGCTACCATGAACATTGGGGTTCAGGTGTCCCGGTGTTTCACTACATCAGTATGTTTGGGATAAATACCCAGTAGTGCAATTGCTGGGTCAGAGGGTAGCTCTATTTTTAACTTCCTGAAGAACCTTATACTGTTTGCCTGAGTGGCTGTACCAGCTTGCATTCCCACCAACAGTGCAAGAGGGTTCCCATTTCTCCACATCCTCACCAACATTTGTTGTTTCCTATATTGTTAATTTTAGCCATTCTCACTGGTGTAAAGTGGTATCTCATTGTGGTTTTGATTTATATTTCCCTAATGCCAAGTGATGTGGAGCATTCTTTCATGTGCTTGTTGGCCATGTGTAGGTCTTCTTTGGAGAAATGTCAGTTCATGTCTTCTGCCCATTTCTTGACTGGATTGTTTGTTTCTTGAGTGTTGAGCTTGATAAGTTCTTTATAGATCTTGGATGCTATCCCTTTATCTGATATATTCTTTGCATATATATTCTCCCATTCTGTAGATTGTTTTATTGACTGTTTCCTTTTCTGTGCAGAAGCTTTTTATCTTGATGAAGTCCCAGTAGTTCATTTTTGCTTTTGTTTCCCTTGTCTTTGTAGATGTGTCTTACAAGAAGTTGCTGTGGCCAAGTTCAAAGATTGTTGCCTGTATTCTCCTCTAGGATTTTGATGGAATCTTGTCTCACACTTGGATCTTTCAACCATTTTGAGTTTATCTTTGTGAATGGTGTAAGAGAATGGTCCAGTTTCATTCTTCTGCATGTGGCTTTCCAATTTTCCCAGCACCATTTATTGAAGAGACTGTCTTTTTTCCATTGGATATTCTTTCTTGCCTGTCGAAGATGAGTTGACTATAGAGCTTTGGGTCCATTTCTGGGTTCTTTATTCTTTCCATTGATTTATGCGTCTATCTGTTTTTGTGTCTTGATGATCAGAGCTTTGTAATATAGCTTGAAGTCAGGCATTGTGATGCCCCAGCTTTGGTTTTCTTTTTTGAGATTCCTCTGGCTATTTGGGGTATTTTCTGGTTACATAAAAATATTTGGATTATTTGTTCCACCTCTGTGAAGAAATTCCATGGTATTTTGATAGGGATTGCATTGAATGTGTAAATTGCTCTGGGGAGCAGACATTTTCACAATATTTATTCTTTCAATCCATGAACATGGAATGTTTTTCCATCTCTTTGTGTCTTCCTCGGTTTCTTTTCTACGTGTTCTGTAGCTTTTAGAGTATAGATCCTTTGCCTCTTTGGTTAGGTTTATTCTTAGGTATCTTAAGGTTTTAGGTGTAATTGTAAATGGGATTGATTCCTTAATTTCTCTTTGTTCAATCTCATTGTTAGTGTATAGAAATGCAACTGATTTCTGTGCATTGATTTTGTATCCTGCCACATTCCTGAATTCCTCTTTGAGTTGTAGCAATTTTGGGGTGGAGTCTTTTGGGTTTTCTGCATACAGTATCATTGTCATCTGCGAAGACTGAGAGTTTGACTTCTTTTTTGCCAATTTGAATACCTTTTATTTCTTTTTGTTGTCTGCTTGCTAAGGAGAGGACTTCTAATACTATGTGGAACAAAAGTTGTGAGAATGGGCATCCCTGTCATGTTCCTGATCTTAGGGGAAAAGCTCTCAGTTTTTCCAGTACCACATTTTTTTTTCAATACCACATGTTTTGATTACTGTAGCTTTATATTACGTCTTAAAATCAGTTAGTATTAAGTCTTCCAACTTTGTTTCTTCTGTGGTACTGTGTTGACTAATCTGGGTTTTTGCCTCCTCATATAAACTTTATTATCAGTTTGTCAATATTCACATGCTGGGACTTTGATTAGGATTGCAGTGAATCTATAGAACTAATTGAGAAGAACTAACATCTTGACAATATTGTGTCTTCCTTTCCATGAATATGGAATATCTCCATTTATTTAGTTTGCCTTTGATTTCTTTTATCAAACTATTTTAGTTTTTCTTACATAGACATTGTACATATTTTGTTAGACATATATCAAAGTATTTACTTTTTAGGTGTGCTAATGTAAATGGGGGTGTTTTGCCTTTACATTCTACTTGTTCACTGCTAGTTTATAGGAAAGGGATTGACTTTCATATATTAACCTTTTATCCATCAACTGTGACATAATCACTTACTTGTTCCAGGAGTTTTTTTGTTGAATCTTTCAGATTTTCTGCATTGACAATTATATCATCTGTGAACAACAATTATATCAACTGTGAAGAATTTTATTTCTTCCCTCCAATTCTGTATACCTTTCACTTCATTTTCTTGTCTTGCTGATTTAACTAGCACTTCCAATATGATGAAATGCTAGGGTGAGAGTAGACCTCTTGCCTTGTTTCTGATCTTTAATCGGAAAGTTTCAAGTTTCTTACCATTAGATGTGATGTTAGTTATAGGACTTTTATAGATATTCTTTATGAAGTTAAAGATGCTCCTCTCTATTCCTAATTTGCTGAGATTTTTTAAGTGTTTTTACTGTTGAATTTGTCAAGTGATATTCTATATCCAGTGATATGATCATGTGATTTTTATTTTTTAGCCTGTTGATGTGAAGGACTGCATTAATTTCTTTTTTTTATCTCTTGACTCCTTATATCAACTATAAGGAGGATAGTACCCTCATATGTGATGCAATTAAGATTTAAAGAATTAAAATAAATTACTTAAGATCAAGCTGAGCTGCCATTCTAGGATTATATCCTACATCTTTTAACTATATAGTCTTTCTACTTTTCTAAGCTAACTTTCTATACAACTTTACATTTAATAGTTTTAAAGTTTAACAATTGTGAATTCCATTGGCTCTAGCTGCTAATTCACTCCTCAAAGGCAGAATCCATATATTATACTTCTCTGATAACTGTCATAGACTCCTGTGTATTTAAGGTCATAGTACACTCTCAATAAAAGAATGAAGGTTGATTTATGACTAGTTTGTTTTTACCAAGATTCTGGTATGATATTGCATATTCTTATCAAGATTTTTTTTTTATCAAGATTTTTTTAAAAGATTTTATTTACTTATTCATGAGAGACACAGAGAGAGAGGCAGAGACACACAGGCAGAAGGAGAAGCAGGCTTGCAGTCCAATGTGGGACTCGATCCCAGGACCCCAGGATCATGACCTGAGCTAAGGCAGACGCTCAACCGCTGAGCCACCCAGGCATCCCTATTCTTATCAAGATTTAAAAAATTATGTTCTACTTTAAATACCTTCCTCTTTTCTTTACTTCATTCTAAATCTAACACATCACTTAAAATATGGTTCATATATTACTTCCTGCATGCAACATTTCCCAGAGCTATTCTCCTTTTCTAAGTTTAGCATAAAATAAAAGAAGAATTCTGCCTTAATTTATTAAGTTGAGGTAGTAATGTGGCATATAAGTGAAAATATCCTACAGACTTTGTGATTAGGAACTAGAGAATCAGGGGCACTTGGGTAATTCAGTGGCTGAGTGTCTTTGGCTCAGGTCATGATATCAGGATCCTGAGATCGAGTTCCACATCAGGCTCCCCACAGGGAGCCTGCTTCTCCCTCTGCTTATATCTGCCTCTGTCTCTCTGTCTCTCATGAATAAATCTTGAAAAAAAAAAGGTACTGGAGAATCAATTTGAGAGTTAGAAGAACAGATAAGTCAAGACAATGTCCACTTATATTGAAGAAGCAAAGGCATTGATAACATTGAAGGAAAGGACTAAAAAGTTGACAAATCAATTGATATCATGAAAGTGTTGGGAGTTACGGTTTTTATATGGAAGTCAGCAATGTTAGTCTTACGGTGCTTTCAAGGAGAATGAGCCATACTATCTTCAATTTGTCAAAAACACTACTAGGCTCTCTTCACTTTTTTGTGTTACCTTTCTTGTAAATAAATATAAGCGTTTGATTTTCTTTTTTTTTTTTTTGAGGCATTTGATTTTCTGAATTGCACAATGCCACTACATGTTTTCTAAAGGAAAAGGATACTTTTGGGATGCCTGGGTGGCTTAGTGGTTTAGTGCCTACCTTCAGCCCAGCGCATGATCCTGGAGTCCCAGAATTGAGTCCCACGTCAGGCTTCCTGCATGGAGCCTGCTTCTCCCTCTGCTTGTGTCTCTGCCTCTCTTCCTCTGTGTCTCTCTCATAAATAAATAAATAAAATCTTAAAATAAAAAGGGAAAAGGATACTCCCCTTTCCCCCCGCAAATGCTATTTCTTTATATTAACAACAGTACTAACCAATTCCTAGTGGTTTTTTTTTTTTTGTTGAGGAGGCATAACAGTATTTCCAAAAGTTAGAGAAGAGATGCTTTACAAAATATGGGCTAGAGAACCAGACTTTCACCCTAGACCATTGCTGCCTAATAGCCTTTAATTTGCCTTTACTTTGACTCCTCAACTGGAGTGTCCCCAAGTAATCTTAGAACTTAAGTGTAATATTTCAACCTATATGTCATAAATATACACTGCTGTTTATTTTGTGACTAAACATCAATGTCTATTCTGATATCTTGATGAATTCCTGAATCCCCTGCCCTCTGAGTCAGATATAGGTAAATTTTGCACACCAGTTTTGTTCTCAGAAACTTTTTTTTGGCAATTGCAATCTTAAAGCAGGTTCATTTTTAAGATTTGAATTTTCAAATTTGTGTCACCTCTTGTCCAGTTATGTTAACCAATTAATCTTAAATTAAATCAAAACCCAAATAAAGGACTAATCTGAAATTTAAAATACTAGCATAATTCATTCAACAAATATCTTGTGCTATTAGGTTAATCTAGCATATATACTTTGAGGATACTAAATATTAAATCTGAAGAGTGTTTTAGCAAATCCTGTAATTCTAAAAGGACTGTATTTTATAGATCTCTGTAAAACATTTTCATTTGTGTATATGTTTTCTATTGTATCCTAAACTTATATTTATCTTTGATTTATATTTATTTATATAACTCTTATTTAAAAGACGGGGGTGTTAAGTTGTAGTGGACTCATTTTTTTTTCTGTCTGGAATTGTAGAATTTTAAATAGCCTCATTTTATTTTTGTCCTTGTTCATACCTCCAGTAATAATGAAGTAGAAAACTACTCTCTTATTGTACTTCATTGCTAATCTCCAGAGTTTTCTTTTATCTTACCCCAATAGCTTGTGTAGTACACATTCCTTGTACGGTATTCGGTTTATATATGTCAGATTCTCTAGGGCCATGGCTTTTGCCAGATGAAGCACTTTTGATTTTGAAGCTGATGAAACACAGTGCTATTATTGATCTGTGCATGACACAGCCTGTCTCTCTCCTAGCAGAGTGTAGCAACATTTATCCAGGAATTTGTGAAATGTCACTCGGATCATGTTCGCAAGGTAAACTGTGCAAAAACCAGGATCTGAGCTGAGAATCCATGTGGAATTGGACGTGACTGTCTTATTCCTATGTCTTATCTCCTAGATGCACCAAGTGATATTTGTTAACAGAATGTCTGTGTCGTATATTAGACTTTGTAAGGAACTATTATTATCACTCAGAACACTATATACGGTAAAATCATACTTCTTATGTTCTGCTTTCAGATGCACTTGTGATCTTCTGCAGAAAATAGTAAGATAAGAAAATAGAACCTGAAAAATAAGTTAGAAATTTATTTTTCTGTTTGTAATGAACCAGTATTATAATATATGGCACAGCCTTACATTCCTAATAGTGTTTTTATACTTTGCATCATTGTACTTTCAGATAAGTATGCCTCGTTAATATATCAACATGCCTCAAAGTGACAAATTATAACTTTTTCCCACTATGGAATCATTGTGATATTTAATTATGCATATATTTTAAAGTTTGGCTTTACATGCCTAAAATTTTGGTTTTTACATGGATAGATAGATGTATTTGTTACAATTTATTTTAGTTTAATATACCTAACACAGGCAAGGCACTCTAATAATAAGATATTCAACAATGAATTAAACATTATCTTTGACCCCTATATAACATACTATCAGGAGAGTTAGACATGTATATCACAATACAAAGAAATTGTAATATCTATCTCTCTATCTGTCGTGTGTGTGTGTGTGTGTGTGTGTGTGTGTGTAACATATACCATGGTTATGTAGTGGATGAAAAGAAAGTCATTCATCATAGTCATTATTTAGTAAGGCTTTTGAGGAGATGGTATTTGGGCTTAGACTTACAGTTTAGTTTGATTTTGAAACTTGTATGAGTGTAACAAAAATATTGGAAGAAGGAAAGCTTGAAAAGGCCTCAAGGTGAGAAAGCAGTTTGTTGAGACTAGTGAATAATCTGGTGTAGCTGTGGCTCTCAACTCTAGCTATATGTTCTCACCTGGGGAGCTTTAAAAAATACTTATGCCTAGGCCCCATCCTAGACGAGTTATATCTGAATATCTGGTGGTGATCCTTGTACCTAGCTAGTTTTTAAAAGCTCTCCAGCAATTCGGCAGCGTGGCAGGATACAAAATCAATGCCCAGAAGTCAGTGGCATTTCTATACACTAACAATGAGACTGAAGAAAGAGAAATGAAGGAGTCAATCCCATTTACAATTGCACCCAAAAGCATAAGATACCTAGGAATAAACCTAACCAAAGAGGTAAAGGATCTATACCCTAAAAATGATAGAACACTTCTGAAAGAAATTGAGGAAGATACAAAGAGATGGGAAATATTCCATGTGCATGGATTGGCAGAATTAATATTGTGAAAATGTCAATGTTACCCAGGGCAATTTACACGTTTAATGCAATCCCTATCAAAATACCATGGACTTTTTTCAGAGAGTTAGAACAAATTATTTTAAGATTTGTGTGGAATCAGAAAAGACCCCGAATAGCCAGGGGAATTTTAAAAAAGAAGACCATAACTGGGGGCATCACAATGCCAGATTTCAGGTTGTACTACAAAGTTGTGGTCATCAAGATAGTGTGGTACTGGCACAAAAACAGACACATAGATCAATGGAACAGAATAGAGAATCCAGAAGTGGACCCTCAACTTTATGGTCAACTAATATTCGACAAAGGAGGAAAGACTATTCACTGGAAGAAAGACAGTCTCTTCAATAAATGGTGCTGGGAATATTGGACATCCACATGCAGAAGAATGAAACTAGACCATTCTCTTGCACCATACACAAAGATAAACTCAAAATAGATGAAAGATCTAAATGTGAGACAAGATTCCATCAAACTCCTAGAGGAGAACACAGGCAACACCCTTTTTGAATTCACCCACAGTAACTTCTTGCAAGATACATCCACAAAGGCAAAAGAAACAAAAGCAAAAAGGAACTATTGGGACTTCATCAAGATAAGAAGCTTTTGCACAGCAAAGGATACAGTCAACAAAACTAAAAGACAACCTACAGAATGGGACAAGATATTTGCAAATGACGTATCAGATAAAGGGCTAGTTTCCATGATCTATAAAGAACTTACTAAACTCAACAGCAAAGAAACAAACAATCCAATCATGAAATGGGCAAAAGACATGAAGAGAAATCTCACAGAGGAAGACATAGACATGGCCAACACGCACATGAGAAAATGCTCTGCATCACTTGCCATCAGGGAAATACAAATCAAAACCACAATGAGATACCACCTCACACCAGTGAGAACGGGGAACATTAACAAGGCAGGAAACCACAAATGTTGGAGAGGATGCGGAGAAAAAGGGAACCCTCTTACACTGTTGGTGGGAATGTGAACTGGTGCAGCCACTCTGGAAAACTGTGTGGAGGTTCCTCAAAGTGTTAAAAATAGACCTGCCCTACGACCCAGCAATTGCACTGCTGGGCATTTACCCCAAAGATACAGATGTAGTGAAACGCCGGGACACCTTCTCCCCGATGTTTATAGCAGCAATGTCCACAATAGCCAAACTGTGGAAGGAGCCTCGGTGTCCATCAAAAGATGAATGTATAAAGAAGATGTGGTCTATGTATACAATGGAATATTACTCAGCCATTAGAAACGACAAATACCCACCATTTGCTTCAACGTGGATGGAACTGGAGGGTATTATGTGGGGTGAAATAAGTCAATCGGAGAAGGACAAACATCATATGTTCTCATTCATTTGGGGAATATAAATAATAGTGAAAGGGAATATAAGGGAAGGGAGAAGAAATGGGTAGGAAATATCAGAAAGGGAAACAGAACATGAAGACTCCTAACTCTGGGAAACGAACTAGGGTGGTGGAAGGGGAGGAGGGCGGGGGGGGGGGGTGAATGGGTGACGGGCACTGAGGGGGGCACTTGACGGGATGAGCACTGGGTGTTATTCTGTATGTTTGTAAATTGAACACCAATAAAAAATAAATTTATTATTAAAAAAATAAAAAATAAATAAAAGCTCTCCAGTGGGGCAGTCCTGGTGGCTTAGCGGTTTAGCGCCACCTTCAGCCCAGGGCATGATCCTGGAGACCCAGGATAGAGTCCCATGTCGGGCTCCCTGCATGGAGCCTGCTTCTCCCTCTGCCCCCCTGCCTAATAAATAAAAAAAAAAATAAAAAAAAAATAAAAGCTCTCCAGTGGCTCTGATGTACAGTTAGCTCTGAAACTAAACTTTGAGAAAATACAGATGAAATGGAAGCAAGTAAATAAATGACTGTTAAAATATCATAGCAAAAGATGACAAATACAGAGAGAATACCAATGGAAAGAGAAAAAAATAAGAGATTTTACAGTGGTATAACACAATTTGATGACCAATCATATATGGGAAGATAAAAAAAAGTGAAGTATTTAAGATATCTCTCAGTATTCTAATTAAAGTGGCTAGAAAGTTGATGATAAACTATATTTGTGACAATATTATATAATAAATATTGTGGGAGGAAAAAACTCATATGAAAACATACCAGGAAAATTGGACAAAATATCATAAATATACTTATAAATGCACACGATTTAAATATATAGAACATAACAACAACAAAGATGTAAATCCCAAGGGGCTAAAATCAATGTCAGCTCACCACTATAACCAAAGGCAATTTGCCACTGAAGTGATGATATCAAGTGAGCTGCAGGATATTTGAGTGTAAAATGTAGAGGAGAGGCCTAGAGTAGAGGTATGAATTTTGAAGTTATGAGTATTCAGATCATATTTTAAAAGGTACGGCTAGATGGGATCAGTTAGGAACTGAAGGTATTAAAAAAGAGAAGAGGTCCGATGTCTGAGTTCAGGCCCTTCCAACCTTTAGAGTTTGGACAGATGAGGAAGAACCAGAAAAGGAGAGGCCAGTTAAGTAGAAAGAAAACCAAGAGGAAAGAGTATTTAAAAGCCAAGAGATGAAAGTATTTCAAGGACAAGTAAATGACTATGTCAAATGCTGCTGAGTAGAGTGGATACATGAGAGGAACTGAGAAATGGGAAGAGGAATTGGAGAGTATAGTTAAATGTGCATACGTTTTAGAGTTATTTCAAAGATTTTTGCTCTAAAGAACAGATATAAACTAAAATATAAACTTAATATATAAATATATAAATGTATATAAAAATAGGAACATTTAATAACGGGCTCAAAAAATGCAAAAATTCTAAATTTTATTACTTTTAAGACAAAGCTGACAGTCATTAAATATTATACATTATTGGAACAAAATGATAAAAAGTCTTGCTGTCTCCTGTAGAGAGCCTGCTTCTCCCTCTACCTAGGTCTCTGCCTCTCTTTCTCTATTTATTCTCTAATGAATATATATATATATATATATATATATATATATATATTAAAGTGACTGTATTTATCAAAAATATTCACATAATTAAGCCCAGAAAAGCTCCCCATAAATTTTAAATATTTTGTGTCATATAAAAAATATTGCCTAACACAAATGAGAGTAGAAATCAATTTAAAAGCTTAACTTTGGGGCACTTGGGTGGCTCAGGTCATGATCCTAAGGTCCTGGAATCAAGCCCCACATTGGACTCCCTGCTCAGTGGGAAGCCTGTTTCTCCCTCTCCCACTGCCTGCCACTTCCCCTGCTTGTGCTTTCTGTGTGTGTGTCAATAGTAAATAAAATCCTTTTAAAGAAAGCTTAACGGGATCCCTGGGTGGCGCAGCGGTTTGGCGCCTGCCTTTGGCCCGGGGCACAATCCTGGAGACCCGGGATCGAATCCCACATCGGGCTTCCGGTGCATGGAGCCTGCTTCTCCCTCTGCCTGTGTCTCTGCCTCTCTCTCTCTCTGTGACTATCATAAATAAATAAAAATTTAAAAAAAAAAAAAGAAAAAAAAAAGAAAGCTTAACTTTGAAAATTCTGGTGTAAATTTATAGAGACATTTCCAAATAGCTAATGGATCAAAGAAGAAAATAAAATTAAGATGAGAGACTACCTCAAGTTGAATGATACCAAACTTGTAGGGTGCAGGTAGAAATGTACACTTTTAAGTACAGTAAGACTGGAAAAATGTCAAAAATTAAATAAAGAGCTACCAATGTAATTGGTTACATTCAATTTAAGAATGAGCAACTGAACAATACCAAAGAAAATAGAAAGAAGGAAATATTAGGATAAGGAAAAAAGTTCATATTGTAGAAGGCAGACATTCATTAGACAAGATAAAAAAAACTAAAAGCTGCATCACTGATACTAATAAATTGACAAACAATAGGAAGTGCTAATGGGGATATAGATGAATTAAAACTTACATATATTGCTCATGGGAATGGAACACGTTGCACTATTTTGGAAAACTGTTTGGCAGTTCCTCAAAAGGCAAAATGTAGAGTTACCATATGATCTAGCAATTCCACTTAGGTATATGCCAAAGAGAATTGGAAGCAGGAGTTCACATAAAAACTACATGAATGTTCATAGCAGCATTATTCATAATAGCCCAAATGTGGAAACAACCCAAACACCTATACAATGGATAATCATTCAGCAATAAAAGAGTAGTGACACAAGCTACAACATGGATGAACCTTGAAAACATGCCCAGTATAAGAAGTCAGTCACTGAAGATCAACTGGAGTAATATTTCATTTATATGAAATGTCTAGTAAAGGCAAAGTCTATAGTGACAGAAAGTAGATTAGAGGAGTACCTGGGTGGTTCAATTGGTTGAATGTCTGCCTTTGACTCAGGTCATGATCTCTGGGTCCTGGGATTAAGCCCTGTGTCAGACTTCTTGCTCAGCAGGGAGTCTGCTTCTCTCTCTCTCTCTCTCTCTGCCCCTCACCACTATTTATTCTCTCTCTCTGTCTCTCTCTCTGTGTGTGTCTCTCTCTCAAATCAATAAAATGTTTTTAAAAAGTAGATTGGAGATTGTATAGGTACGGAGTTGGGAAAGGAGCATCTGTTAAGTGGCATGCATTTTCTTTCTGGTATGATGGAAATATTGTAAAATTAGTGTTTGGTGATAATTGCCCAACTATAAATACACTAAAAGTCATTCAATCAAATACTTTAAAAATGGTTGAATTTCATCTATAAAAATTAGACCGTAATAAAACTATTAATAAAAAAGTAATACCACATTTTGAACAGTTTGTGAGATTAAAATTTGACTTTTATATGTAAGTTCTACTAGGCATACACATTTTCCCAAAGAATACAAAAAAGGGAAATAAATTCCACCTCATTTTATGAGGCTAGTATAACTGTGACACAACAACAAGATTCTGAGAAAGGAAAATTAAAGACTCATCTCAGCTATGAGAACATGGATGAATATTCCAAAACTATTAGCAAATCTAAGTATGATAAATATCATAAATAAGTGAGGAAAATTCCAGAAATAAAAATGTTATTTCATCATTAGAAGATTTATTTATATAATTTATTACTATAACAAAGAAAGGGGGGAAATGTATTAAAGTCCAGAAAAGCTAGAGTGACATCACCAAGATGGCAGAAGTGGAAGGAAGCACCAGACCCTCCTTCCCAGAGAAAAACTGATTCAACAATACTCAGTCCAATTCCTTTTGTGAGAAATCCAGAAACTAATGAAGAGGCATTTGCACCCCTGGTAAGTGAGAAGCTAGCTATATTGAAGTTGCTTGTGGCACTCTTTCAACTTAGTCCCTCCACCTATCCCACTGCTTTTAATCCAAAGGAAACTATTGGTTTCCAGATTCTCCCAGAGGAGAGAAGGAGTATACTGGAACTTATGTCCAACATTTTGGCTTTTGGGGGTGCTGCCAATGGGAAGGGCTTTTTTCTCACCTGTCTTAGAGCTCCAGTGGGACCTGCCATACTCTACATGCCTGAAGGCCAATAAGAACCAAAAAGAGCTAGATGGCCTACTGCTATTGCAGAAGACTCATGGTATACCAGACAGAAGCTGATACAGCGTGAAGCAAAAGTTCCTCTCAGGGAGAGAGAAGAATGGAGCAGGTATCCACTGTTGTGGCTCTTCAGGGGGATAGTACCTGAGGGTCTTGTTTCTATCATGCCCATCTTCAACCTCTGACAGGACCCAGATACTCTAGAAGCCTGTGTACCACTAAGAACTAGGTGAGAGTTGGATGGCACACTGCTGCTCCACAAGGTCTTTGGTGCAGCAGACAGAGGCTGATACAGAAAGGAGAAGAATGGAGTGTGTGTAAATGTCCCAGCTCTTCAGGGGCTGCCTGAGGGACTAAGTTCTGTGTAGCCCAGCTTGGGGCACCAGTGGGACTGGGCATACTCTATGTAGATGTCTGGGGGCTGCTGAGAATTAAAAGGAGCTGGGTGGCATGTTGCTGCTTCTGAAGACCCCAGTATAGCAGACAGGCACCAGAGTGAGCAAGGGATTATGAGATCCTGGGAAACAAACAGAAATTTCTTTAGTTTACACACAGAAATTTACACACACTAGTTCAGACAAATCACATCACAGAAAAGTTTTGAGAGCCTCCAGAATCTCTAGCTGGCCTGATCATGATGAAGGTTTTTCCCTACCTGAAGCCAATTTGTAAAGATTGGAAGAAGTGGATGTTTCTTCAAGTGCGTGGATAGCAACACAAAGTTACAAGGAACACAGAGAAACAGTAAAATGACCTAATCAGAGGAACAAAATAAATTTCTAGAAACTGGCCCTAAAAAAACAAATGATCTGAAAATGATTTGAAATAACCGTCATAAAGTTGTTCAGTGAGTTCAAGAAAATGATGCATAAACAAAATGAGAATTTCACAATAAAGAGATAGAAAATATTTTTTTTAAAAAAAAGCAAACAAATTTTGGAGCTGAAGAGTGCAATCACTGAACTGAAAATTCATTTAGAGTATTCAACATCAGACTTGATCAAGCAGAAGACAGAATCAATGAATTTGAAACCAGGTTATCAGGAATTATCCAGGCAGAGGAGTATGAAATAAAAATGAAAAAGAGTAAAGAAAGCCTAGGGGACTTACAGGACACATTGAGGGGATCGATATGTGCACTGTGGGAGTTGCAGAAGAAGAACTAAGAGAGAATGCTTATTTATAATGGCCAAAGAAAAAACTGCCAACCAAGAATAATATATCTGACAAAACTGTCCTTCAAAAGTGAAGGAGAAATAAAAGTTTTCCTAGATAAACAAAAGCTGAGGGAATTCATCACCACTAAACCAGCCTTACAAAAAAATGGTCAAGGGAGTCCTTCAAATTGAAATGAAAAAAAAAAAAAAAAAACCTAAGCAGCAACATGAGAACATAAAAAAGTATAATACTCATTGGTAGAAGTAAACATACAGTAAAATACAGAGTTCTGTAAAACTGTAATGGTGGTAAGTAATCACTCTTAATGCTGGCATAGAAGTTAAAAGACAAAAGTGTAAAAAATAACTATAAAATATGTTAATGGAAAGACATAAAATATGTAATTTGTGACATAGATAACAAATGTTTGGACAGGAGAAGTAAAAGTGCAAAGATGTGTGCTATTGAAATTAAGTTGTTATCAGCTCAAAATCTGTTGTCATGTTTCACATAAGCCCCAGGTGACCACTAAGAATTTAGCTATAGAAGATGCACACAACAAAATGAAAATGAAATAAAAACATGTCACTGCAAAAAAATTAAAACACAAAATCCAGCAAGGGAGAAAAACAGGAACAAGAGAGCTACAAGTCCATCCATATCAATAATTACTTTAAATGTACCTGGATTTATATTTACTCCCCAGTCAAAAGACAAAATATAGCTAAGTGGATCTAAAAACCAGGCTCTAGCTATATACTATCTATAAGAGACTCACATTAGATTTAACAGAATAAGAAAGTTCTCTGCTGTACTTAGTTTACTAAGAGAATTTTATCATGAACAGTATATAATTGTATAACAATACCATATTTGGGTTTTTCATTGTGGCAAAAATGTTTACCTTTCACATAGAAAGTGAAAGAGTAGGAAAGATACTCCAAGCAAATAGTAACCAAAAAGAGCCATGGTGATTATGCTAGCATAAGACAACATAGACTTGAAACAAAAAACTTTTAGAAGAGACAAAGAAGGATATTATAGAATGACAAAAGGGTCAATTCACAAAGAAGATGCAACAATTACAAATATTTATGTACCAAATACCACCACTTCTAAATATGTTTAACGAATTTTGACAGAATTGAAGGGTGAAATAGACAAGACAATAATAGAGACTTAAGAACACCACTTTAATAATGGATAGAAGCAGACAAGATTAATAAGGAAATACAGAACTTAAAGAACAGCATAGACTAATTGGACCTGCCAGACATAAACAGAACACTCCACTCAACTGCAGTATTCTCCTCAAGTGCACGGGGAACTTTCTGCAGGCTAGACCGCATGTTAGGGAACAAAATAAGTTTTAAATTCAAGAAAATTGAAACCATACAAAATATTTTTTCTAACCACAATGGACTGAAACTAGAAATCAAGAACAGAAGGAAAACTGTGAAACCCACAAATATATGGAAGTTAAACAACATACTCTTAACCAGTGGGTCAAAGAAGAAGTCACCAGGGAAATTAGAAAATACCACGAGACAAATAAAAATGAAAACACAATGTATCAAAACATGGATGCAGTGAAAGCATGCTTAGAGGAATCTTTAAATACTATACTATATGCTTACAGATTGGTGAAGAGGATAAAAATCTTGTGTTATGTGATTTTTACAATAATGAAAAACCCAAAGACACTATTTTTATACAATTAAATACCTGTTCATGATAAAATTCTCTTAGTAAACCAGATGCAGCAGAGAACTTTTTTATTTTGTTTAAAAAAAGCATGTAAAAATGTAAAACAGCCATCATACTTAATGGTGGAAGTAAAAACCGTTCCTTTTAACATCAGGAGAAAGACATTTGTATCTGTTATCATTGCTTGTCTTAGACATTGTACTAGAGGACACAGGCACTAAGAAAAAGAAATGAAAGTTAAAAGTATTAGAAACGAAAAAACAACCATCATTAGTTTCAAATACTATGCTGTCTGCATAGAATCTCAAGATGATAGATGTCAGCAAGATTGCTGGATATAGAGTCGATATATCACAAGATGATGATATTTATATTCGCCAGCAATCAACAGAATATGCAGTCTTAAAAAAATACTGGGGATCCCTGGGTGGCGCAGCGGTTTGGCGCCTGCCTTTGGCCCAGGGCGCGATCCTGGAGACCCGGGATCGAATCCCACATCCGGCTTCCGGTGCATGGAGCCTGCTTCTCCCTCTGCCTGTGTCTCTGCCTCTCTCTCTCTGTGACTATTATAAATAAATAAAAATTTAAAAAAAAAATTTTAAAAAAATACTGTTTAAGTAATAGCAGGAATGATATGGTATCTGAGAATGGAAGATGCATCCCAACTTCAGTGACATTAAAATGTGGAAAGAGAATGTCTTTAAAAATCACTATGAAAAAAAAAAGAAAAAAAATCACTATGTATTTGTTTTGGAAATACACATGTATGTATTAAAAGTATAAAGAAATGTAAGGCAATGCTAAACATCAAAGGTGTTCAGGATAGTGATTATTTCTGGTGAGTCAGGAGATAAGTTTATAGTCTTCAATTGTATTGGCAATACAGTGACTTTGTTGGATGATTGATTCATGAGTGAGTGTTCATTATATTTTTCTTTGTATATCTACAAAGAAAATGTATATCACCCATATATGTATGTATATCACCCATATTTGAAATATATCATTAAAAATGAAGAAATCTGTTGATGTCATTATTCCAGGGAAAGAATGGTGAAGGTAGAACAAATTTTTGCAGCAAGATAATAAATATGGGTAAGTATCTTATATATGGACAGAAGAGGAATCAGAAGAAGTAGGAGAGTGCTGTGATAACAGAAGCAAGGGAGGAAAATTTGTAATGGGGAAAAAGAGAAGAGTTGTTCCACAGTGTAGGATGCCATAGAGGAATTATTGATAGAATAATAGGAAAGAGGTTGTTGAACCTTCCTTAGAAGCTGTTATTAGCAGAACTCTCTTATAGCAAAAATCATAAACTATACTCAAACTAATATAAGAAAAAAATCACCAAATCAAAGGATGAACTGAAGAGAAAAGCCTAGGGAAGAGTAGTGATACCTGGAACCAGGAACTTATGTCTTCAATTCCATCCTTATCTCACCTCTCTTCTTCTCTGACCATCTTTTTCATGTGTCCCTAGCCATATGGTAACATTCTTATAGCTTAGACCCCAGAAAAGAAAGGAATTCCTCTTCCTTATCTTTCAGTCTTTCCTTGACTTACATGGTTTATAAATTTCTGGCCCCCAGGAAAAAAACACTTTGTTTATATCTGATTTTGGTTAAGATTTAGATGCATTTAATTATATGCTAATTTTTCATCTACTAGGAGGAAATTTGAAAGTCATACAGGATATACAGGATATAGGACAGTTTCTGGTGGGCAAGACTGGTGTACATATTCTGGTTTATCTGGTGCTCCTGCCTCTCACCCATTCCAGTGCCATTCATCATAGCACTCAAAAGTGTCTCCACTAATTTCCAAAATACATATATCTAAGTACCATGTATTTTTTAAGAACCACTGTTAGAGGAGGAAACAGAGAAACCAGCTCAATTAATAAAAATTACTTGAGTTCTTCTACTCCAGACTACCCTCTTCCTTAAAGATCTTTATGAATCAGAATATTTCACATAGCATAAATTTATTAAGGGACTACTCTATTAGGTTAAGGGTTACTATTTGAAAGAATATGATAACAGAAGACAATTCTAGATATAAAATGGAGCAAAGGATAATGGAAGAAGTTTCTGTGTGGAATTACTGTGTTAAAGTTTCATACCATATTTTTATAATATCTAGGTTCAAGCTTTGTAAATCTTTCCTCCTTTAAAGGAAATTTCTACTTTATGCCATGATTTTTTTTAGTAATTTTTCTCAGTAATTTTCACATGTTTTCAATTTTTTAAAAAATCCCATTTTAAATGTTATCAATAACATTTTTCTTATCAGGTCCAAAGGTTGCAAAAACCATTCTTTTAAAGAAATGTCTGTGCTTTTACTCTCTTAAATCTTAGGAAATTTACACAGGAAATAAAGAAAATATTGTTGTTTCCCTTGAGAATTTTAGTAGGGTTTATTTATAAATGTAATCAAAATCATATGAATACTTAGTATTGCTGCTGTTAAATTTGTAATGAGTTGTAGGATTTTTGAAATTCCCCGACTGGCTTTCATCCAAGTAAGTTGTTTTCAGAGCTTATAGTGTAGTACAACTGAGGAAACGCATGCCATTAACTATTGACCCTATCAGTTAAATATTTCAGTTAGTATTAAGATGCTATTTACATTTACCATATACTTGGTCAGCCCGGGTGGCTCAGCGGGTTAGTGCCGCCTTCAGCCCAGAGCGTGATCCTGGAGACTCAGAATGGAGTCCCATGTCCCACGTCAGGCTCCCTGCATGGAACCTGCTTGTGCCTGACGTGTGTCTGCCTGTGTCTCTGTCTGTCTCTATGTCTCTGTTTCTCATGAATAAATAAAATCTTTTTAAAAAATTTAGCATATACTTAAGAAATGTATATCCTTTTACTAGTTTAAATATATAAAGTTGGAGCTAGAAATGATTTTTAATTTTTGGATTTATTCCCCCACAAGTCAGTAATACTTCATTTAGATTAGCATGATAATGCACTATTTCGATGAATTAATTCCAGTGTTACAGAAATAAACCTAATGTTAATATACATAAATTTTAGCACCTTATAATTGGAAATGCTTTATCTTTTGAAAATGTGAATTACAGAAATATATCATGGTCTATTATATCAAAGATTATTTTAAGGAGTATCAATGCCTTTTGGAGTTAGTATAAGCATTAAGTATTATGAGCAACTTTTAATTGTCTGGATTCTCACTTCTAGTTAGTAACAATACGATATATGAGTTAGTTTCTTTAAGCCTGGTCACAAAGACCTTTTGTGCAGTACAATACAGTACAATAAGAAGTAAATCTCCCCACTAAGATGGAAAAACAATCAACTAAAAGTATTGAAATCTGTTGTGTAGGAAAACCAAATTTCATTAGAGAATGAGGCAGTCTTCATTACACTTTTGCAGATATTCTAGATTTTGATAGCCTCTGTTCTTAATAACTCAATAACTTTAACTTCACTTGAAATTTTATGGCTGTTCTTTTCTTAGATATAGTATTAATATCACTCTGAAATTTCAACTATTATTTTTGGTGATTAGGCAAGTTCTTTTTTTTTCCTTTTCTTCATTGTTGGAATAATTTGATTGGAGTGGATTCTCTTCTTCCTGCCCCCCTTACAACTTAAAAAACTGAAATAAATATTGACAAAAGAGGTGGAGGAAGACTAGAATTTAGATGAATATGTATATATAGAAAAAGTGAGGAGTAGATACTTCTGTGTTGAATTAGCTGAGTTTAAGCGGTGGAAAGCAGAAGAGTGAAAAAAAGGGTTTAGAGAGATAGCACTCAGTTTTTTCTTTGGAATGGCATATGTACTGCCATTCTCTCTCATTTTTTCTGGGGAAAAGGAATCACAATGGAAATGCATTGCACCTTGGTGGTTATTGGTAAGCATACCATGTGTATGTCAAATGTCTAGGAGGGCTAAAACTGATCTGATAATATTACCATATTAACATTGAGAAATTCTTGCAGTAGGGAAGATGATGAATTGTCCTAGATATACTTTTGGTTCCAAATATCTCTCTCTGTATTTGGTACTTGGTTATTAAATTTGAAAAGGGGAATTTATTCTAGTAACTAGAGGATTGGAAATAATGACAAACCTATAGTTGAGCTCCTCTTACTATGACTAAACCAAATAATGATTGTTTTCCCACAAATATTGGAAAGTCAATTGTATTAGTAAATTTTCCAAATTTCATGTATAATACATTTTTACTGAACCTTTTTCCATAGTTTTGGGAGCAGAAATTTAAGTAATGTAGTTTAACTTCAGTCCAGTTAAAAGTCAGCAGTTCAGTTATTCCAATTATTTTGAAACACATTATATTGCTAGTATCACTTAGTGAATTAATACTTATTAAATATCAATAATGTCAAAATTGTTAATACAAATTAAAGGGTACATATTAAATGTTTTCAGTATTTGGGGCTGTTTTCAGAAAGTATTAGCAAACTGTTTTAAACAACTTGGCTTTTGTAATAATAGTATTGATTTTCATTTTGTGAAATCGTATTCAAACAAAATTACAAAATTATTTAATTGGGCATCACTTAGAACTCACATCACAAAGTATAAGGGCATTGAATTAATTTTACTTCTTGTAAATGTTACCAAAGAGTAGCATTTCTTTTATCCATATGCAGATATCCATACTTCTTTGATAGAATCTAATTTTAATGCATCAAGACAGATTGGCATTTCCAGTACAATAAAAAACTGCTTTGTTAATTGCAAACCATATTTAGTTATGACCTTATAACAAAGTAGCACCTTAAGTGTCATGCTTTGTCTTTAATGTGCACACTGGAGCTACGTTCATCTGTACTAGACAACTGCACTTCATGAAAAGATTTTTTTTCTTGATAGGCAATTAGCAGTAATTAGGAAGATTCACCTCAATAAGATGTCAACATGAGATTGTTTTAAAAAGTTGAATGTCAGTGACTTAAAAAGAAAGTTCTTCTGACACAGGTATGGCATGTGAAACATGAAATGTTAATTTAACTTTTCTGCTTATTATTCATGCACAATATTATTTTGTCATTCAGACACTACACTGACAGAGTGTAAAGGGTGTTAAAATAGTGCTGCTGGAATAAAAAGAGGATTAATCTTCCATTGGCCAATTAGCCAAAGGGTACTTAATGGTCTCTAAAGGCTACTGAAGTCTAACTACTAGCAAAAGCATTGGTAAAAAGTCCTCTATATTACCTTCATTTGCTTGACATTTTGTGAAACATACTGTAGGCTTTTAATAACTGCATTTGTCAGAAAATAGTTTATAAATGAGTGATGTAGTAACTCAGTGTATTTTTCATAAGAAATTTTATTACATAAATAATTCCATCTCTGCCTTAGATCTTTGTTCCTTTTTTTTTTTTTTTGGTTGATGGTTTTAATTTTTAATTCTTTTTCTTGAAGGTCTCCAGTATCATAACAAAGAAAAAAACTCATGTTTTCAATTTATAACATTTATTACTAACTTGAAAGTTATTTATCTGAACTATTTATCTTTTTAGAGAAGTACTTATGGAAAATACTCTGCGAATAACCTAGAAACCCATGTAGGTTTTTTTTTTTTGTAACTCATATAAATGTTTAAGTGACTGTGCTTTTAGTCTTCTAAATGGACAATATAGAAGCTATATGCATGCCACAGAAATCATACTTTGAATTTTGAATTGTGATCTTTTCCTGGGCTAGAGATATGTGGTACAATCCTCTCTTGTGTTGCTGGGCAGGGCAGCAAGCCACAGTTGCCGGTCAGCCACACGACATGAGGATGAACAACCAGTGCACTTAACAAACATTTTGTATCCATAGTCATTCTCTTTTTCACTATCAGTACAGTAATAAATAAAATCTTAACCTAACATCAGTACAGTCCTTTTCCCTGGAGCACCGCTCCTAAATGAGTGAATGCTCACAGTGTTTTCTCTACCCGTGCCACAACTAGCATCATATCCATTAACTAGTCAGATGTTGGCTATTTTATTCTTTGGAGACATAAATATTAAAGTATCTAAAAATACATTATTGTGGGGAATGATTAGGGAAATGATTCTTTCAGTTCTGATTTTTTTCCCTAAGTCCTTTAGTTTATTTCACTTGGACTGTAGGATATTTTCCTTGGGCCCAGTTTTATTTTTTTCTGATAATTCATTTTTGAACATTAAAATGTTTACCAAGGCTCCCTGCTGGAAAAGAGATCCTTCATCTCATCAGGATTGCCTTCAGAATACTCACCAGTGGGGAAAAAAAAAAAAAAAAGAATACTCACCAGTGTTCCAGCAGATACTTTCTCTAGAGTAAAAGTCAGAAAGCAAGGCAGTTGTAGATCTAGCTGTAGCCTTTACTGTTACAGCTAGCTTCTAGGAAAAATCTGACAGAACAGATCAGGAGGGATATATGGAAGGAAACTGGCTGTAACAGCACTTACCAGATAGGATATGAAGGCAGTAGCATTGCCATTAGCTCTCTGTTTTGTTTCTTTAGAGCACTAACTGTAGTTTATTGTTGTATATTTCTAGGGTTTATTTTTTTTAACTTTTTTTTAAATTTTTATTTATTTATGACAGTCACACAGATAGAGAGAGAGAGGCAGAGACACAAGCAGAGGGAGAAGCAGGCTCCATGCACCGGGAGCCCGACGTGGGACTCGATTCCGGGTCTCCAGAATCGCGCCCTGGACCAAAGGCGGGCGCCAAACCGCTGCGCCACCCAGGGATCCCTATTTCTAGGGTTTATATTGGTAGCTACCTAAAGGCAAGAATTGTCACTTTTTTGGTTTATCATTGTAAACAGAACTAGGACAGTCACTACTATATAGTGTGTATTTAAAAAAGTAAATGCTAGATAGTCAGTTTTGAGTATAGATATTCCCTATTAAAATTTTCTAGAAAATGTCAAGTTGGGGCCCAGAATAAAAGAAATGTGTTTCTTGAATAAACTGAGTGAACTATCATGTAAGAGAACAAGGGAGAGTCTATCAACAGAGCCTTATTTACCCCATTCATGGGATTCCACAGTTACTATTGAGAGCAGCAAAGGAAGCTTTTGGCCAGAGGCTTTGCTTGACAATTAAACTGTAAGATGCAGATCTAGTGGCAATTTATATTTCTAGCATCAAAAATAAGATCATTTTTAAAAAATTGAAGACAAAATTAACGCAAAATTATGGATAAAGAAAAAATTAACTCAGAATGAGGATGTTATGCAAACTTACACTGTGGAATTCAGGATACTTGCTCAAGGTGGGGCAGGTTGGCAATTAGAGAACAAGGTTTAAGCAGGAGGCTTTTTTTTTTTTTTTTTAAACTGAGGACTCACACTAGTTTTCCATGCTATGTAACAAATTGCCACAAATTTAGCAGCTTAGAAACAACTTATACAGTCATCACATCACAGTTTCCACAGCCTTTTTTCTGGCACAGCTAAGCAAGGCCTTCTCAGAGTACCACAAGGCTGAGTATAACATCAGTGATACTTCCACGCTACCTTCCTTTCCAGAGCTCAGGCTTGTCTTCCAAGCTCACGTGTTTGTTGGAAAAAATCAGTTCCTTGTGACTGTGGGACTAAAGTCCCTGTTTTCCTGTTGACTGCCAGTCAAGGACCATTCTCAGTTTCTGAGGCCTTCCTTAGGTTCTTGTCTTTTTGTCCCCTTTTTATTTTTTTTCTTTTCTTTTTTATTTTGTTTCTTTGTGCAGTTGCTGAGAAGGTTCTTTCAGTTTCAGAAACTTACACTTCCTCAATGTTCTATTTAAATAAAAATAAGTAGTTTCTAGTTTTAAACTTTTATAGTATTAAGTTCTGCTCTATAACCTTTGGTTAGAATAATTGACTACACATAAACCAATACAAATCTCAGTACTTACTCTCATTGAAGTCAACTTTTAAATTGAAATGGACTTTTAAAAGGTTGGTATTTCATTTAAGGGAGGAATTATATATATATATATATATGTATATATATATATATTAATACTTTATGTATATCACAAAGCATTTTTTAAAATCCAGGTTTCAGCTTTTAAATTACTTTTCATTTTTTTAATAATAAATTTATTTTTTATTGGTGTTCAATTTACCAACATACAGAATAACACCCAGTGCTCATCCCGTCAAGTGCCCCCCTCAGTGCCCGTAACCCATTCACCCCCACCCCCCGCCCTCCTCCCCTTCCACCACCCTAGTTCTTTTCCCAGAGTTAGGAGTCTTTATGTTCTGTCTCCCTTTCTGATATTTCCCACACATTTCTTCTCCCTTCCCTTATATTCCACTTCACTATTATTTATATTCCCCAAATGAATGAGAACATACGCTGTTTGTCCTTGTCCGATTGACTTACTTCACTCCGCATAATACCCTCCAGTTCCATCCACGTTGAAACAAATGGTGGGTATTTGTCATTTCTAAAAGCTGAGTAATATTCCATTGTATACATAGACCACATCTTCTTTATACATTCATCTTTCGATGGACACTGAGGCTCCTTCCACAGTTTGGCTATTGTGGACATTGCTGCTAGAAACATTGGGGTGCAGGTGTCCCAACCTTTCATTGCATCTGAATCTTTGGGGTAAATGCCCAGCAGTGCAATTGCTGGGTCGTAGGGCAGGTCTATTTTTAACACTTTGAGGAACCTCCACACAGTTTTCCAGAGTGGCTGCACCAGTTCACATTCCCACCAACAGTGTAAGAGGGTTCCCTTTTTCTCCGCATCCTCTCCAACATTTGTGGTTTCCTGCCTTGTTAATGTTCCCCGTTCTCACTGGTGTGAGGTGGTATCTCATTGTGGTTTTGATTTGTATTTCCCTGATGGCAAGTGATGCAGAGCATTTTCTCATGTGCGTGTTGGCCATGTCTATGTCTTCCTCTGTGAGATTTCTCTTCATGTCTTTTGCCCATTTCATGATTGGATTGTTTGTTTCTTTGGTGTTGAGTTTAGTAAGTTCTTTATAGATCTTGGAAACTAGCCCTTTATCTGATACGTCATTTGCAAATATCTTCTCCCATTCTGTAGGTTGTCTTTTAGTTTTGTTGACTGTATCCTTTGCTGTCCAAAAGCTTCTTATCTTGATGAAGTCCCAATAGTTCCTTTTTGCTTTTGCCTTCCTGGATGTATCTTGCAAGAAGTTACTGTGGCTGAGTTCAAAAAGGGTGTTGCCTGTGTTCTCCTCTAGGAGTTTGATGGAATCTTGTCTCACATTTAGATCTTTCATCCATTTTATCTTTGTGTATGGTGCAAGAGAGTGGTCTAGTTTCATTCTTCAGCATGTGGATGTCCAATTTTCCCAGCACCATTTATTGAAGAGACTGTCTTTCTTCCAATGGATAGTCTTTCCTCCTTTATCGAATATTAGTTGACCATAAAGTTCAGGGTCCACTTCTGGGTTCTCTATTCTGTTCCATTGATCTATGTGTCTGTTTTTGTGCCAGTACCACACTGTCTTGATGACCACAGCTTTGTAGTACAACCTGAAATCTGGCATTGTGATGCCCCCAGACATGGTTTTCTTTTTTAAAATTCCCCTGGCTATTCGGGGTCTTTTCTGATTCCACACAAATCTTAAAATAATTTGTTCTAACCCTCTGAAGAAAGTCCATGGTATTTTGAAAGGGATTGCATTAAATGTGTAAATTGCCCTGGGTAACATTGACATTTTCACAATATTAATTCTGCCAATCCATGAGCATGGAATATTTTCCCATCTCTTTGTGTCTTCCTTAATTTCTTTCAGAAGTGTTCTATAGTTTTTAGGGTATAGATCCTTTACCTCTTTGGTTAGGTTTATTCCTAGGTATCTTATGCTTTTGGGTGCAATTGTAAATGGGATTGACTCCATTTCTCTTTCTTCAGTCTCATTGTTACTGTATAGAAATGCCATTGATTTCTGGGCATTGATTTTGTATCCTGCCACACTGCCAAATTGCTGTATGAGTTCTAGCAATCTTGAGGTGGAGGCTTTTGGGTTTTCTATGTACAGTATCATGTCATCGGCGAAGAGGGAGAGTTTGACTTCTTCTTTGCCAATTTGAACGCCTTTAATGTCTTTTTGTTGTCTGATTGCTGAGGCTAGGACTTCTTGTACTATGTTGAATAGCAGTGGTGAGAGTGGACATCCCTGTCTTGTTCCTGATCTTAGGGGAAAGGCTCCCAGTGCTTCCCCACTGAGAATGATATTTGCTGTGGGCTTTTCGTAGATGGCTTTTAAGATGTCGAGGAATGTTCCCTCTATCCCTACACTCTGAAGAGTTTTGATCAGGAATGGATGCTGTATTTTGTCAAATGCTTTCTCTGCATCTAATGAGAGGATCATATGGTTCTTGGTTTTTCTCTTGCTGATATGATGAATCACATTGATTGTTTTACGAGTGTTGAACCAGCCTTGTGTCCCAGGGATAAATCCTACTTGGTCATGGTGAATAATTTTCTTAATGTATTGTTGGACCCGATTGGCTAATATCTTGTTGAGAATTTTTGCATCCATGTTCATCAGGGATATTGGTCTGTAATTCTCCTTTTTGGTGGGGTCTTTGTCTGGTTTTGGAATTAAGGTGGTGCTGGCCTCATAGAACGAATTTGGAAGTACTCCATCTCTTTCTATCTTTCCAAACAGCTTTAGTAGAATAGGTATGGTTTCTTCTTTAAACGTTTGATAGAATTCCCCTGGGAAGCCATCTGGCCCTGGACTTTTGTGTCTTGGGAGGTTTTTGATGACTGCTTCAATTTCCAACCTGGTTATTGGCCTCTTCAGGTTTTCTATTTCTTCCTGTTCCAGTTTTGGTAGTTTGTGGCTTTCCAGGAATGCGTCCATTTCTTCTAGATTGCCTAATTTATTGGTGTATAGCTGTTCATAATATGTTTTTAAAATCGTTTGTATTTCCTTGGTGTTGGTAGTGATCTCTCCTTTCTCATTCATGATTTTATTAATTTGAGTCTTCACTCTCTTCTTTTTAATAAGGTTGGCTAATGGTTTACCTATCTTATTAATTCTTTCAAAGAACCAACTCCTGGTTTTGTTGATCTCTTCCACAGTTCTTCTGGTCTGGATTTCGTTGAGTTCTACTCGAATCTTAATTAACTCTCTTCTTCTGCTGGGTGTAGGATCTATCTGCTGTTTTTTCTCTAGCTCCTTTATGAGTAAGGTTAGCTTTTGTATTTGAGTTCTTTCCAGTTTTTGAATGGATGCTTGTATTGCGATGTATTTCCCCCTTAGGACTGCTTTTGCTGTGTCCCAAAGATTTTGAATGGTTGTACCTTCATTATCATTAGTTTCCATGAATCTTTTAAATTCTTCCTTAATTTCCTGGTTGACCATTCATCTTTTAGCAGGATGGTCCTTAACCTCCACATGTTTGAGGTCCTTCCAAACTTCTTGTTGTGATTTAGTTCTAATTTCAAGGCATTATGGTCTGAGAATATGCAGGGGACAATCCCAATCTTTTGGTATCAGTTCAGACCCGATTTGTGACCCAGTATGTGGTCTATTCTGGAGAAAGTTCCATGTGCACTTGAGAAGAATGTGTATTCAGTTGAATTTGGATGTAAAGTTCTGTACATATCTGTGAAATCCATCTGGTCCAGTGTATCATTTAAAGGTCTCGTTTCTTTGGAGATGTTGTGCTTAGAACACCTATCGAGTATAGAAAGAGCTACATTGAAGTCACCAAGTATAAGTGTATTATTATCTAAGTATTTCTTCACTTTGGTTATTAATTGATTTAAATATTTGGGAGCTCCCACATTCGGGGCATATATATTAAGTATTGTTAAGTCCTCTTGTTGGATAGATCCTTTAAGTATGATATAGTGTCCCTCTTCATCTCTCACTACAGTCTTTGGGGTAAATTTTAGTTTATCTGATATGAGGATGGCTACCCCTGCTTTCTTTTGAGGACCATTTGAATGGTAAATGATTCTCCAACCTTTTATTTTCAGGCTGTAGGTGTCCTTCTCTCTAAAATGAGTCTCTTATAGACAGCAAATAGATGGGTCCTGCTTTTTTATCCAGCCTGAAACCCTGCGCCTTTTGATGGAGTCATTAAGCCCGTTCACATTCAGAGTTACTATTGAAAGATATGAGTTTAGTGTCATCATGATATCTATTCAGTCCTTGTTTTTGTGGATTTTTCCACTGAACTTCTTCTTAAAGGGGAATTTTAAGAGTCCCCCTTAAAATTTCTTGCAGAGCTGGTTTGGAGGTCACCTATTCTTTCAGTTCCTGCCTGCCTTGGAAGCTCTTTATCTCTCCTTCCATTTTGAATGAGAGCCTTGCTGGATAAAGTATTCTTGGTTGCATGTTCTCCTCATTTAGGACCCTGAATATATCCTGCCAGCCCTTTCTGGCCTGCCAGGTCTCTGTGGAGAGGTCTGCTGTTATCCTAATACTCCTCCCCATAAAAGTCAGGGATTTCTTGTCTCTTGCTGCTTTAAGGATCTTCTCTTTATCTTTGGAATTTGCAAGCTTAACTATTGGATGTCGAGGTGTTGAACGGTTTTTATTGATTTTAGGGGGGGATCTCTCTATTTCCTGGAACTGAATGCCTGTTTCCCTTCCCAGATTAGGAAAGTTTTCAGCTAGGATTTGTTCAAATACATATTCTGGCCCTTTCGGCGCCCTCGGGAACCCCAATTAAACGTAGGTTTTTCTTCCTCAGGCTGTCGTTTATTTCCCTTAATCTATCCTCATGGTCTTTTAATTGTTTATCTCTTTTTTCCTCAGTTTCCCTCTTTGCCATCAACTTGTCTTCTATGTCACTCACTCGTTCTTCCACCTCGTTAACCCTCGTCGTTAGGACTTCTAGTTTGGATTGCATCTCATTCAATTGATTTTTAATTTCTGCCTGATTGGATCTAAATTCTGCAGTCATGAAGTCTCTTGAGTCCTTTATGCTTTTTTCTAGAGCCACCAGTAGCTGTATAATAGTGCTTCTGAATTGGCTTTCTGACATTGAATTGTAATCCAGGTTTTGTAACTCTGTGGGAGAGAGGACTGTTTCTGATTCTTTCTTTTGAGGTGAGGTTTTTCCTTCTAGTCATTTTGCTCAGTACAGAATGGCCAAAAACAAGTTGTATTGGGAAAAGGAGAAAAAGGGAGAGAGAGAAGGAAAGAAAAGAGAAAAAGAAAAAAGAAAAAAGGAAGGAAAAAAGGAAAAAAGAAGAAAAAGAGAAAGAAAAAGAAAGAAAGGTGAAAAAGGTGGGGGAAGCAATCAGAAATCAAAAAAAAAAAAAAAAACACGGGGTAATATCTTCTGATTCTGTAGACTTTAAGTGCCTTGACTTCCCCTGGAACTGGTCCGTCCAGCTGGTCTTCTGGGGGAGGGGCCTGTTGCGCTGATTTTCAGGTGTTAGCACTTGGGGGAGCTGCTCTGCCCCCTGCCTGCTGCAGGGCTCAGCGGGGGGTTGTTTACCCCGTGAGGCCCCAGGAGGAACAGCCCCAGTGGCTGCTGCAGCTCTGGAAGCCTGGATTCAGCCCCCGCAGGAACTACGGGGCTCTCCGTCCGCAGGGCCTGGAGGCTCCGGGGCGGGGCCGCTGATCTGCTCAGCTCGGGGCAGGAGCGTCCTCGCTGTCCTGGGCCCTCCCGGCCTCTGCCTGTCCCGGGGGGAGGCCGGATCCTGGGCTGTGTCCCGGCGCCCTGTGCTTCGGAGCCTGAGCTCTTGGATTCGCGCTCCCGGTCGCGCAGCCCCCTCCGCCGAGCCGCTGCCCGAGCCCTTCGAGCTGCTCCCAGAGCCGCGCAGTCCCCTCCGCGGAGCCTCTTCCTCTGCCGGAGCCGCCCCCGAGCTGCTCCCTGTCCAGCCGTGGGCGCTGCAGTCTTTTAAGGAGCTCGGCCTCGGGGTATGGGGCACTCTCCTGGGCGCGCAGGTGTCTGTTAGTGTCCCCGGGAGCCCGAGGGCATCCCCGCCCTCCTGGGTCCTGCTCCAACTCCCTGCGAGCCCCTTTCCGCCCGCCCAGGAAGGTTGGTGCAGCTCCTGCTCCTCCGGGACGGGGACGGGGCTCTCCTGTCCTGGGGACACTCGCCCCGGCCTCAGCCCGGCTCCTCGCGGGGCCCCTCCCCCTCGGAGGCCTTTTGTTCCTTTATTTCTTTTTCCCCGTCTTCCTACCTTGATAGAAGCGCGGACTCTTCTCACTGTAGCGTTCCAGCTGGTCTCTCTTTATATCTCAGGCCGAATTCGTAGATTTTCAGGATGATTTGAAGGTTATCTAGGTAATTTGGTGGGGACAGGTGATTTGGGGACCCTACTCTTCAACAATTCTGCCCCTCCTCCTTAAATTACTTTTCAGATGCTCTATGGTAGCATTTACCACAAGGTAGTGCTAACAATAATGCTATAATTTTAAAATTTACCAAGTGCTATCATAATTTTTTTTTAAATTCTGCCCTCAAAATTACCTTTGATAAGTAGACAAACGTCATCTCTGTTTTTAATGAAGAAACAATGTCAAGCACTAATTAGCATCATTCAGCTGGTAAGCAGTAGATCTCAAGGTAAAATCCAGAAATTATGACTCTACATGTGTTTTATTATTATTTATACTTTTATTATAAATGACATACTTGTAAGTGTTTGGAGATTATAAATAATATAGAAATAGGATCATGCTTTTTTGGATCATGCTTTTGATAAAAAAGAAAAGTAACAATTTTAATGGTAATCTTAATTAATTGGTAAGTTTTAAGCATAATTTCTTTCTAACAAGGTCACCACAAGTAGTCTCACATGCCAAGCCAAGTGTACACAACAGAAAATTATTTATACTTCTTGTCTTATCTGTAACATTTCTCAAAAAAGAAATAGGATGCTTAAACTGAGAGAAGTTAGCAATAGGGCCATCATTATTTGTCCAAAATTCTAAGGGATAAAGGACTTGAACCTGATGGAATATATGATTTGTCTTTTCAATTTTTTTAAAAGATTTATTTATTTATTTATTTATTTATTTGACAGAGAGGGGGAGAGAGCCAGAGAGCACAAATGGGCAAATGGCAGAGGGAGAGGGAGAAGCAGGCTCCCCCCACTGACCAGGGAGCACAATGTGGGGCTCCATCCCAGTACCCTGGGATCATGACCTGAGCTGAAGGGAGATGCTTCACTGACTGAGCCACTCAGGCACTCCTATTTCTTCTATTTTAACACTTGCTCTGTGGCATTTCTGGGCAGTATAACTATATTAGAAATACATTTTAAAGGTTGTAGATTTTAAATATTGGTTAATCAAAATGTGATTTGTATTTTAATAACTTACAAGTCATGGTTTACAGTCTCCATAATTTCAGTGTTTATTTAGTAAATTTTTATATTGTTAAAGTCTACCATACATGTATTTTAGAGAACTATATTTATTGACTTAGTCTTTCCTCCATGAAGGATTTATTTATAGTATTAGGATATACCACTGCGGAAAGACTAGACAGAAATCTAATGGCATGCAAGTTTAACAAATGAGAGAAGTTACCAGGATTGCGTGTGGGAAGAAAAGAGCTTCATCATAGCTGAATTTTCTGAGTAGCCTGATATTCCACATAGAATTGCAGCCATGAGTTATGTCATCCCAAATTAAAATCCCAGAAAATTTAATTTAGATGCATAGCATTAACTTCAGGATTGATAAGTGCTCCAGTGCATACTACTTAAGTAAACACTGATAATATTATTTAACTAATAAAAGTGTATTTTAATTTATATAGTGATAAACTAATAGAAAGATTATAAATATGAGCTGAAATCAGTGTGTCTTTATAGCACCATCCATGCTACAAATAGACTTCAATTTTTTGGTACCTTTATTTTGTTTCCTATTCTACAGAAGGCATTGTTTTTAGATTCTCTGGGGAAAAAGGCAGAGTCCTCTCTCAAGGACTTAGGGTTCATGGTTGAAGAATAGACACAGTGCTTTGGAAACTAAGAAAATAGAGAAGCTACTTTGTTGAAGAAAAAAAAAAAAAGAAGGGAAAGAACATAAGGCTTCATATAGGAGGAAATGCTAAGCTGTTCTTTAAGCATGAGTGAGATTTTAGCCGAAGGAAAACACCAAGTGTAGAGTCATTGATGTAGAAATGGCAGACAGGTTTGGGGTATGGCAGGCAAGGTAAAGCAAACATCAGGTGATGTTTGGCTGAAACAAATTGAAGCTATATCTTAGAGAGCCTTATTATAACCACAAACATCTGAGCTTTATTCGGCTAGGGTAAGAAACCTCTGAAGGGTTTTTGAATGAGGGATTAACAGGTCAGTGTTGTTTTAGAAACTTGTATAAAAGATGGTTTAAAAATACAGAGGGCTGGGGGGAGGGGAAGGGCTTTGAAGTAGTCTTAGTGGAACAGTGAGTCTTCATTAAGAAAGTGGCAGAGGGAGTGAATATGAGAAACATGACATAATTTATGGAACCTGAAAATTGGTTGGACACTGAAAATTAAACAAGGAGGGAGATGTATTCAAACTTGGAAGATAACTAGGAAGATTTTCAGGCTTAGGGAAATTATGAGTTTGCTTTTAGATATTAAATATTAGGTACCTTTGAGACAATTCACAAAGGAATATTTCCTGAAAACATGTAGAACCACACCTTTAGATCGTAAGTTCAAATATAATCAAAGAGGGGTGCCTGCGTGGAGCAGTCTGTTAAGCAGTCTGTTAAGACTGCGTGGAGCAGTCTGTTAAGATTCTGACTCTTGAGGGATGCCTCAAGGGTGGCTCAGTGGTTGAGCATCTGCCTATAGCCCAGGGTGTGATCCTGGAGACCCGGGATCAAGTCCCACATCAGGCTACCTGCATGGAGCCTGCTTCTCCCTCTGCCTGTGTCTCTGCCTCTCTCTCTCTGTATCTCTGTATCTCATGAATAAATAAATAAAAATCTTTAAAAAACAAACAAAGATTCTGACTCTTGCTCTGGGCTCAGGTCTCAATCTCATTTGTCATAAGATCCAACCACTCATGGGATGGAACCCTGTGTCAAGCTCCCCACTTAGCCAGAATATGTTTGGGATGTTCTCTCTTTTCCCTTTGCCCCTCTCCCACTCACAGGTGTGCGCCCTCTCTAAAATAAATAAATAGATCTAAATACAAATAAGTTCAAATATAATCAAAGAATTTTTTTTCACCAAAACGTTCTTTTTCTTCCACCAAAACATAATCTAAAATCAAATATATCAAGCCCTAGTTTTGAATCCAATATCTAAAATATTCATATTTAATAGTATATACTTATATGCACAGATACATATGAAGTTGTTGGTATAGTTTGTAAAAGTGTGTAAATATAGTGTTAATACTTAAATAACTTATTGTGTCCCATATTTATACTACTGTACATGTTGGGTACATCTTTTACTGTTTCTCATAAGAATTTTTCACTAAGAAAGATTTTTTGACCCCTGAGAGATTTCAGTACCATTTTGTCTAATTGTTCCTTATGTTAAACTACCATTTTATAAGCTTCTTTGGAATGATAAAATAGTAAATGCAGTTATCCTCTTAAGTAGCTCTGAGTTGTTATGCTGTTATAGCTTGGTGGCTTTCTGCTGACTACAGATTGGTGAACAAGAAGGGTTGACATTAAGACTATTTATTTTACACTATTTTATAAAAACATTACCAGTATATCCTTTAGTAAAATGTTGATATTATTAAAAATTCAAATATAAGGAGTTTAGTGCAATTCTATGTTAACATTACAAAGAAGACTTGTCAACTATCGATCAGATGCATAAGACTGAGTGAATTTGCATGCTATTTATTTGAACTAAATCTCTAATAAGCCTCTTCTGCTAATTGGACTTAACATTTATGTTACTAAATGAGAAGCATTTTGGCTGCCATATAGGATGGTAAGACCTACCCAGTGGAATAAACAACTAGCATCTGTTATCTGTCCTGCTCCAGCTTGGCTTTTACCAGTTAAGTACATCAGCCCTAAAGTCAAGGTTATCAAATATGTGAATCTCTGGCTGAGCCACATATATGTGAAGTCAAAGAAATAGCACATCATGAGTAAAGACCAGCCAACCAAAACATGCTAGGTACAGCTGGTCCATTTAGTTTTAACCTTTACAAGCCCTACATCCTTAGGCAAAAACTAGTAGAGGTTATAGTTTCTGTAGTTTTTATAATAACTATATTTAGAATTAATTTCACTTTTTTCTTTAGCAGAATTTTATGCTGATAATTGTAAAGGTAATTACTTTTATAATACATTTCTGTTTATTGTCTTTTTAAAAAAGAAGCTAAATTTGGATTTGGCTGGGCTTCGGAAGGAAAAAGAAGACTTGCTGAAGAAATTGGAGTCCTCATCTGAAATCACAAGTTTGGCAGAAGAAGTTTCCCGGGTAATAGTTCCACGGATACAAGTTACATCACTTGGTCCTTCAAGGAGCATGGATTTGGAGATGAAGCAATTGCAGTGTAAATTAAAGGTGATTATAAATTTTATTTTATTTTTAAAAATGTATTTACTTATTTATTCATTATATATATATATACATATATATATATATATGTATATATATATATATATATATATATATATAGAGAGAGAGAGAGAGAGAGAGAGGCAGAGACACACACAGGAGGAGGGAGAAGCAGGCTCCATGTTGGGAACCCAACATAGGACTTGATCTCAGGACTCCAGGATCGCGCCCTGGGCCAAAGGCAGGCAGTAAACCGCTGAGCCACCCAGGGATTCCCGATTATAAATTTTATTAGGCATGAAAACATATTAAGTTAGTGAATACTTAAAGACATGTTTATATTCTAATTTAATTCTAGTAAGGGTAAATTGTGGTATAAATAATCTAAAAGTTATTAATACTGTTTTTGACCTCATCATTCTCTTTCAGCATAGTAGTTTCTTATACGGTAACTCATAACACTATTCTCTGAGAAAATAACAAGACACTATGAAATCCTAATTTAGAAGATGATGGAAACTAGCTATTGTCATTTCTTTTCCATTACTGAACGCCCCTCTAAACTCCATCCCTCCCTCCACTGAGCAGAATTCCTTTAAACTTTACTGTATCAACATAAATAGAATTGCTTCCCTCTACACAGTTGCTACTATTTTAATTTGGTTGTTATTAGTTAGAGATGAGGAAGGAGGAGAGAAGTTATGGAGGGAGGGAGAACCACAGAGCAAAGATGGTTGGTTTAATAAATTTCAGCCACTGAAACCTGAGAATAAGTAAAAAGCAATGTTCCTTTTCTTTGTAAAGAATACTAAGTCCAGTATAACTGTCAACAGCTTAAAAATAAGACTGACCTTAGTTTAAATAGAATTACCTTGTAAGAAACAGGATTTGAAATTTTTATTTCATACTGTTCTAAAACAAATTCATTTATTCCTCATGTATTTAGTTATTTTGTTCCATGGGTATTGCTATCTGGGAGCTAAAAAGACAGTGGATGTGGGACCATCACTATGGGAATCACTAGAAAGCAAGTTCTGGTTGGAAATGCACAGGATACATTAGGAACAGAGTGGCCATGACTATTAAAAGGGTATAAGAATAAGGAATTGTTAAACAGACTCAGTTGTTTTTATTTCAAAATATGATATGTGCACTCTCCAGTAATATCTTTAAATGAAGGATTACTAAGAGGAGAAAATAGGATAAAAGCTTAAAGTAGAAGAATATATCATTACTTTAAAATATTTTGCTTTGTTAATAATAATCAAATAATACACAGTGGCACTAATTTAGATATTTCTTGAATACCATCTTCTTGAGAGTTTTTAATGTGCAGAACTTGCCTCAACCACTACATTTTATAAGTTTAAATACCTTACATATTGGAAATGTGAGAAAAAATAGTTATGCAAGCTTTGGTGTATACATCTTTTCTTAAAATGCATTTCTGTATGTAAAAAAGTGGACTAAAATATATGTCAACTATTTTAGTGTTAAGTGTCTATTACAGAAAATAAAATCATTGAACTATTCTTTGACCTTATCTATATCTACTACAGAGACTTTAATTAACAATTCTGTGATTCTTCTTAGATTTAAGTCTTCATACAGCTTTAGTTTTCACCAAGATAAAATAGAATGTTGGATCCAATAATACCTAATTTGACTTCTAAAATTTTTAAGTGGTTAATTAGTTTTAAGTTAACTTATTTGATATTACTTACTACTAAATGGTCTAATATAAGTTTTGGAAATAATGAACCCACATCAATATCTCTAAGTTGTTTACATTATGGTTTCCCATGGTATAAGTTTTCACCCATATGTAAATCTCTCTTCACTTTGGAAGAGTGTGTGAGTCACAAAGATAAGACTATGAGAATGCCTGGAGCAACTTGTACTGTCCTTGAGGTATCTTTGAAGTGAAGTGTCCATATCTAGCCTAGAGTCCTAGGACACTGACCAGGCTACATAGGGACAAAAGGATAAATCTTACTTCTGCCTTGTTTCATGATTTAATATGGAAGTACCTTAGAAGACCAGGATCTTAAGGTACCTAGTACACTGTGCTACTACAAATTGCTGTTTTGATATTCCATTAGTTTGCTAGGTTTGCTCTAAGAAAATACCACAGACTGTGTACCTTTAAAAAATGGAAATTGGGCAGCCCGGGTGACTCAGCAGGTTAACACTGCCTTCGGTCCAGGGCCTGATCCTGGAGACCCGGAATCGAGTCCCACGTCCTGCTCCCTGCGTGGAACCTGCTTCTCTCCCTCTGCCTGTGTCTCTGCCTCTCTCTCTCTCTCTCTCTCTCTCTCTCTGTGTGTCTCTCATGAATAAAATCTTTAAAAAAATGGAATTTTTTTTTACCTCGTATACTGGAGTCTACAAGTCCAAGATCAAGGTATCAATAGGTTGTAGATTCTCTCATTAGCTTGTAGATAGCCACCTGTGTCCTTACATGGTCATCCCCAAGTCTGTGTGACCTGTGTTTACTCTCTTCCTCTTATAAGGATACTAGTCACAGCAGATGAAGGTCCACCCATATGACCTCATTTTACCTTAATTACCTCTTTAAAGGCCTTATCCAAATACAGTCACATTCTGAGGTACTGGGGTTAAGACTTCAACGTGTAAATTTTGAGGGGACATAGTTCAGCCCATAAGAGATAATCAAATTGCTAACATAATAATTTTCCAAGAAATAACTTCCTTTCCAGTTGATGTGTTTATGCTTAATTAAGAAAACCTGGTTAGATCTGAATATATGAAATGTTTAAACATTTACTTTTTAAAAATTTTATCCAATTAATTTTAGACTTTTCTGTGTAAATTCTTAGGTGTACTTCTCAGATATACATGGTACATTCAGTATCATTTGAGTGTTCATGTGTTTTTTCTGTATCTTCATTTTTACCTATATTATACATGTTTCTTCAAGGTACCCAACTTCATATAGAGAGATAATCAAATATTTAAAGATGTACAAATTCCTTCCAGTGATGATGATGATGATGTGTGTGTATGTGTGTGTGTGTCTATTTGTATTTAGTTTATTTATGGTTATTTATACAATTTGAACTGGCTAGTACTTCAATTTGTATTTGTGATACTTTGAATTCCTGATTGTTAAAAGCATTCCTTTTGGTGTATACCATGGTCTCTTCCTGTTTCCCAGTAAGTCAATAATGGAACGTAATAGTATTTAAACTGCTGTTTCTGGGCAGCCCGGGTGGCTTAGCGGTTTAGCACCACATTTGGCCCAGGGTGTGATCCTTGGAGCCCTGGGATCGAGTCGGGCTCCCTGCATGGCGCCTCTTCTCTCTCTCTCTCTCTCTCTCTCTCTCGCTCTCTCGCTCTCTCTCTCTCTCTCTTTCTCTGTGTCTCTCATGAATAAATAAAATCTTAAAAAATAAAAAACTACTGTTCCTTTATGTCTAAACTATTGCCAGGCTAGTTCTAATTCCTTTACAAATATTAACTGTTTAAACCTCATTTCTAGGGGTACTTGGGTAGCTCAGTCAGTTAAGCATCTATCTGCCTTCAGCTCAGGTCATGATCTCAGGGTGCTGGGATGGAATCCTGCATCTGTTGGGCTTCCTGCTCAGCGGGAGAGCCTGCTTCTCCCTCTCCTCCCTCTGCTCCTTCCCCCTGCTTATGTGCTCTCTCTCTCTCTCAAACAAATAAATAAAATCTTTTTTTAAAAAAAAAAAAACCCTCATTTCTATCCTGTGAGGTGAAGTCCATTATTCTGTTTTATAGTTGAGAACGCAGAGATGCAGAGGATAATTGTCCAAGGTCAACTGAGCTACTAAGTGATAGAGTCAAGATTAGAACATATCTCATCTGAATTCAGAGTCCATGCTTTTACTCATACACTCTGCAATTTAAAAAAAAAATTAACAAACTTAGAAGAGCTCTAACCATGATGGATTCTTACCATTGTGATATTTTTGGAATATATGTTTTACTACAGAATTGAGGTCTTGCCACAGAGAAGTATTGTATAGTCGAAGTGGAAAATGTTAGGGGCCCTAGGTTGTGATCATTCTTTGTGCACTAGCTTCTTATAGGACCCAGCTGAGGAAATAGTTTCTCCAGAGGTCTAAAGCAGGGATACCCTTCTACCCACTTCATAAGGATTTTTAAGGATCAAATGAAATGGCTGTGAGATTTAGAGGTTCTGGCAAAAGTATATATGAAGCTGGTGTTGTTTTATTTACTATAATTCAGTAATCTCCCAACTCTCTAGAAGTCAGACTTACAGCATGTTCAGTCACCTAAAATAACAGCCTTAAGTCTAAAAACAGAAAGGAATCAAACAGCTACCTTAAAATGCACTTAATTTATTCCACTGAAGATACTATCATACTTCATTTATGCCTGCTATCTTTTATTTTAAATATAGCTCTAATAAGTGTGTTTGTTTAACTTCTCAGCAGAAAATACCTCAGAACCAGCAGATTAGAAGTAGGTGTATTAAGAAGCAGGACGATTGTTTTTAGACAGGAATATGGATGGAAGAAGCAAGAAATTTCAACCAACAGGTTGACAGGAAAAGAAAATATGAAAATGTTAAGATAAAAATACAAAATGAGAAAAACAGCAGTCTGGGACCATTTAGAGTAGGGATCAGTAACCATTCCAAAAGGCATGACAATATAATTATACAGTGATAATATAATATAGCAGGATAACATAAATGATTAATACAGTGATAATATTTATAATGTAATATCACTATAGTGTAGTATCACTATTATAATGCTTAATGTAATTCTGGATATTCATATTTCTAAGTGAGTGAACAATCATTCCAGAGAGAATTTAAGATTAATGATTATAGCAAAAGCTTCAATTATCTGCTAAATTCACTAGTGTGGAATATCTTATTCTGGCAATGCATGTCAAATATGGTGGGGACTTAGATTGCATTACACAAACAAGCAAAATAAATTTTTAACTTTTATTTATTTTTAGAGAGAGAGGGATTGGGGTGGGGTGGAGGGTGACAGAGAGAAAGAGAATTTTAAGCAGGCTCCACTGTCGGGCATGAGTGGGGATGGATCCCACAACCCGAGATCATGATCTGAGCTGAGATTAAGTCAGACACTTAACTGGTGAGCTACCACATGCCCCCACTTAATCAAAATGTTTAACATTTAATACACTTGCCATGCATGTTGAGGTAGTCTTGAATTTTTAAGAAAATTTATATACTTAATATAAAAATTTATTTTTTTTCAAATTTTATATTTACAGTGATGTACCAATGAAATATTTAAAGTCTGTCTAATGAATTTGACTCATATTTACATGGTGTGATTAATGGTTTCATCTTTTCAGGTTTATTTTTTTTAGCATAAGATAGTCAAAGCTGGGAATAGTTCTAACAGAAACAATTGACTATAGTTACTAGAAAGATTTGCAAAATAACTACTCCAAATATTTTTAAAGATTTTATTTATTTATTTATTTATTTATTTATTTATTTATTTATTCATGAGAGACTTAGAGAGAGAGAGAGGCAGAGACACACAGGCAGAGGGAGAAGCAGGCTCCATGCAGGGAGCCCAATGTGGGACTCAATCCCAGGTCTCCAGGATCACGCCCTTGGCTGAAGGCGACGCTAAACCTCTGAGCCACCTGGGCTGCCCTACTCCAAATATTTTTACAGCTATCACATTTTATTTTGTTTATATTAACTTAATATTTTAAAATTTTAATGAATTAATGTATGTTTACACTGTCTTGTAGGTGGAGAAACTCTGTCAAAAATACTAGGTAATATCTCAGATTACGTGTTCACCTGGAACTTGAGTCAAAGTTGAAAGTTAAGGTTCCTGACACTCCAGTTGCTACCTCTGGTTCCTAGACTGCACAGTCAACAAATCCACAGAGCTGTTCAGCTTTGAAAACTGATGTTTATGCATAGATACTTTCATAATAAGTAATATTATTAATGAATTCAAGTATGAAAGTATTTAGTGTTAGTCAATTTCCCTATCAGTTATCTGTTACTGTCTGACAAACTATCTTAAAATGTAGCAGATTAAAACAGAAGCAATTTATTAATTCTTATGATCCAGTGGATTGACTGGGCAGTTCTTAGCTTTTGTCTTTTGAGTTCTCTCATGTGCCTGCATTCTAACTGAAGGATTTATCTGGATGGGAAGTTCTGAGAAAGCCTCACAGCCTGGTAGTTGGTCTGTGGGCTGTCTGCTCCACATGGCCTTTCCTCTGTCTTCCCTGCAAGGTGATCCCAGGCAGCATTCCAAGAGGGCAAAAGTACAAGCTGCAAGGACTTAGGCCCAGGATCTGGTACTTGCATCATGTCATCTCTGCCACATTTTTTTGGCTAAAGCAAATCACAGGCCAGACCAGACTCAAAAGGGTTGGAAGATGAATCTCACCTCCTCGTGGGAGGAGCTGCAGAGCATTTGTGACCATATTTGGTCTGTTACATGTTCTTAGTAAACTCACCATTCATTTTAAGTGATCTTATTAACCCATTAAAATACTAAATCATATGCACATTTACATTTTACAAAGACAATCCATATTTTCCATACATGTATTTTGGGGAAATACTTTTTGCAGTTGTTATACAATGGCATTCTTCTGTGGTTTTGGTATGTTATATAAAAATTTTAGTGTACCATAGTACTTGTATTAAAACCTATAAAATAAAGTATTTAAAAATATTAAAATGTCTTTCTTAATTATAACCATAATTTTCCAAATTTAATACTCTTACTGAGAATGTCATTTATTTGTATGCTGCATTCCACCAAAGATTGAAAGGTGTATTTTATTTTATGTGTATTTTTAACCTAGAATGCAACTAATGAACTCACTAAACAGTCATCAAATGTGAAGTCTCTGAAATTTGAACTCCTAGCAAAAGAAGAACACATAAAGGAAATGCATGAAAAGTAGGTTTTGATATTCGTATCCATTGTATTTGGTGCCACCTAGTGGTAGTTAACTCTATTAATTGCATCCAAGAAACAATGAAGTTGGGGGTTGTTTGTTTTTTAAAGATTTATTTATTTACTCATGAGAGACACAGGCAGAGACACAGGCAGAGGGAGAAGCAGGCTCCATGCAGGGAGCCCGATGTGGGACTCAATCCTGAGACCCCAGGACCTCACCGCGGACGGAAGGCAGGTGCTAAACCACTGAGCCACCTAGGGATACCCCTGAAGTTGTTCTCAAAATGAAGTTTTCCTTCCTTAGTTCATGCTTAAGCCTCAATAAAATGAAAGTTTAAGTAATATTACCGATAAGCATGGTTGGTGGCAAAATATTTACTACTTTTCATCAGAGTAAGAATATAAAGTTAGATTTTCATTCTTAAACAATTAATTTTGAATGTATGTAAATTAGTAACCTAAAGACTATGAACAGGAAACTTCTGAATGTGGTAATTATTTGACCAAAACTATATACGTAGGTTGATCTTTTATTGGATTTAATTGCTTAAGTTTATAGAACTAAGGGGAAAGGAAAGTTTGGTTTGTCTCTAAAATAAAAGGAAGATTACAAAAGTTTGTACTGCATGTGTATATTAACAAAAAGGGATTTAAAATCTTCTATTTCACTGAATCAAAATGATTTCCTTTCTATATCTTTTATACATATATTATTAGAGCTCAGGAATAATAACGTGTTTAGATAGAATTCCAGTCTGTGGTTGATAATTTGAGAACTATACATATATATCTCAAGTACATATGTGTATACCACATTTTAAGTGAAGATAACTTGGAAGTGATATTAACATGTGAAACTAGATGAAAGATTGGTTAATTTTTTAAACAAAATATCATCAAGTTTATTTATGAGTCTAAGGGACAGTCTTGTTTACTATTTAACAGTAAGGGCTCTAGAGATGACATTCTTTGAATCCTGGCTCCTCTACCTGCTAGCTCAGTATCACAGTTTAATAGCATTCGCTCCTAAAATTCTTGTGAGGCTTGAATGAGTGCATGTAGAGCACTTGTAACAGAAACCAGCACACAGCAGGCCCACAGTAAATGCTATCTGTTATTATTTGGTAGTACTAGTAGTAGTTGCCACAGCAGTTGCCATTTTATACATGTTATCCACTTAAGCTACACTGAAGGGTCAATTCAATCACAAATGATACTAAATAAGAAGATACCATGCCTAAGTTTATTGTGTTTCTATATGATGGTATAAGATTTTACATTTGTTTATTAAAGTATAGAATTGTTTCCAGTCACTGTTAGACTTGTTCATGATCTCTAAATATCAGTTTGATTTTTCTTAGCAATGCAAGAATATAATTTAAATATAACAATTTTAATTTTTCATAAATTTTGTCAATCTTTCTCAGTTTTTCTATTTTTAAAAAAGATTTTATTTATTTATTCATGAGAGACAGAGAGAGGGAAAGACAGAGGCACAGGCAGAGGGAGAAGCTCCATGCAGGAAGCCTGACGTGGGACTTGATCCTGAGTCTCCAGGATCAGGCCTTGGGCTGAATGCGGCGCTAAACTGCTTAGCCACCCGGGCTGCCCGGTTCTTCTATTTTTTGGTCTTAATGCATATATATATATAATACTATAATTACCAATCACAACTGAATTACAGGTTTTACAAGTACTCAAAGTATTAATAGAACAATATTTCATCTCATGCAATTATCTTATTAATTTGCAATTAACATCAGATAGCATTTGAAAATTAGCAGTAGGTATAGCACTGGATAATATGTAAGATTATAATATAATTATATAATCACTGTTAAAGTATTTTCTAACACTCTCAATAAAACGTTTTCCCCCCCTTTCAAGGATGTCTCGAATGGAGAGGGATATAACCATGAAAAGACATTTGATAGAGGACTTGAAATTTCGACAGAAAGTAAATTCAGAAAGTAATGAGAGTATTAATGAAATGTTAGAAAATCTTGAAAAAAAGGTATTAACTTTTATGTTCTCTGACACTGAAAAAAATCACTTCCCTCTTACTTATATCTTTAACTTGAGTATTCAATCTTAATAAATTTATAGAAGATATTCATAGAATACATTTATACTGTTACACAATTATATGCTCTGAAAGTACATTATTTGTTTTCGAATTCAAGACTCAGATCTCATACATAACACATAGCTACACATTCTCTTTATATCTGTGAACATACCATGAGAAGATAATCAAGTATAAATTTAAAAATCTTCAATGCTTCTGGGGTATATAATTACATTTTATTCAGTATTTTAAAGTTTAATTTATACAACTTAAAATTATTTATTCACTTTATTTAATTTACTAACATTTATAATGACAAATTGAAGCATATATGAAATGCAAATGGTGATAACCAGTAACTACCAGAAATTCTTTTAAAAATATACTTACCACCATTTTTAAAAAGTATACTTTTCCTTCTCTACACTTAGTTCGGTGTATTTAGGAAGACTGTTGTATTTAACATAGTTGCATATCTGACCCCAAAGTAGAAATCAGCAATTTGCTGACTAAGATTTTTTTTTTTTTAAAAAAAGGTGCTATTTGCACAACTCATAAAGCAGCTTGTGCTTTGGCATTCATTAAATGTTATCCACTCCAGAGAGGGCATCTCTCTTACTTTCCTTTTTGGAGATAAAAATGTAAGTATCTGTTAGCTCAAATGGATTTAAGAGAGAAAATTTTACATGAGCAAGACAAATGCACATGGATTTTCTTTCTTTTTTTCCTCCACATACTCACATAAATTATAATTCTTATAGTTTTTTTTTTCTGTGTCGTCCTTTAAATGTTGCTGATTTTTAAACCTTAATAATTGTTCCAGATATAGTCTTAGAGTCTTCGTATAAGTAATTATATATATTTAGTGGTATTGAATGAAAAAAGAAAAACTATTTCTTCTTTCAAATGTATAATAAAAATGCATACCTTATTTAATTTTATTTTATAAAGTACATGTTATATGGTTCTAACTGAAAGTTATCCATGACTTGAATTGTTTAAGAATCAAAAACAACCACCTCTTGCTTAAGGAAGTTTAGGTTAGTAACTAAAGGAAACAGTTAAAATTAGTATTGTTTTATTAGGTAGACCACTTCATACCAGCATTCATATATTTTTGTGCATTTTTTGTTTTGCTATTGATTTAAGGATTTTAGTCTCATTCACACTATGAGTGCTACAAACCTTATACATTTATATCAGTTTTTAAACTTTTATTTATTTAAATTTGGTATCATTTATGAGAAAATAAATTAGACATATTCCTGAATTTTTTTGGTTTCTGTTACAACAAATGGAGTATACAACTAGGATAATAGTTACCTTTATGCTTTTACTGTAGGTGAAGACACTAACCGAAGAATGTTCCAACAAGAAGGTATCAATTGATTCACTAAAGCAGAGACTCAGTGTTGCCGTGAAAGAGAAGTCACAGTACGAAAAGATGTATCAAAAAACTAAAGAGGAATTAGAAAAAAAAGTATGCTTTTTAGACATGTTAGCTTAGAAATGGAATATAACTGTAACTTTTTCATTTTTAAAGTTGTCATTTTTTCTCCCCAAAACTATTAGGACCAACCTAATTGTTTCAGATAACTGCAAAGAACATTTTTATCTCGACATGAAACACTAAGAATTTGTTTAACATTAATGGTAGTGCTGTATTAGATAAATAGATTTTATGTCTTGATAATATCTTTAAAATGAACATTATTGTTAAGAACTTGTCTAAGTGAATATAAATTTCTTAGATCCACCTAACCTTATAAACTAATTAAATATTTCCATTTGATATGTGAGATCTTTTGGTCTAAAATAGCTTCCATGTCTTTAATGATTTATTATTTTTAAAAATATGAACTAACTTTGATGATAAATATATGGGAATATGTACTCAGAATATTTATTGGAAAAAAATAAAATAAAAAATAAAAGTTGCACATACATTCCACATAAAAAAAAGAAACGAAAACAACCATCAATTTTACCAAAATAAAAATAAATATGTATAAAAAGAGAACCATGAAACCATTTCTCTATCTGACATATATACCTAACCCTTCCAAATATGTTTGTGAATCATTTTTTATTCTGTTATCTCTGGTCTTTTTTCAGGATATCAAACTAAGTTTCCTAGTATCAAAAATAAGTGAGACCGAATCTGCAATGGCAGAGATTGAAACAGCAGCATCTAAACATCTTCAAGGATTAGCACTGCAAAGTGAGCAAGCCCTGGAAGGTGCACAGAAGAAATTACTGTTAGCCAATAAGAAAGTTGAAGAGTTCACCATCTTTGTGAAGGTTTGAATTATTCATAGTTTACTAATCTGTACTTTACTTTTGTCAGGGTGGTGGCCTCCTTGAGATGAGGTGGGAACACTCCGAAGTTTTTGCTTTCTGAAACCGCAAAGAATCTTCTCCTACCCACTTGCCACGTTGTTCAAAATTTGTCTAGAAAAGATTTGGTTTTATAGTTTGAGTTTAACATACTCCATCCTATTTTTAATATTCTTTTCTTAACATCATTTCAGTGATGGAATTGTAATAATCATGTAATCAAGACAGGTTTTAAGATGAAAGCAGTCATTTCCTCTCCACTCTCCTTTTGAAAATCCAGCAAGAACAACCAGAAAGTTGCCCTAGTTTTATTGAAGCTCGGAGACATCTGAACCCCAGCCCATAACCTGTTAGACATGGAATGAGTAGAAGAATGGTAAATGATTTAGCAGAACAAACAGAAGACAAATCAAAAGTGCCTGCAAAGGCTGTGCTGTCTAGAAATTATCTGACAGCTGAAGAACCTTAGAGAGCCTCAGTAATTGGCTACACAAGGAACCACTAAGAGTGACCGGGGAAGGGTGGATAAAGGTGGTTTGTTTGAAAGTCTTCATAAGGAGCTTTTTCGGCCTCTCGTCTGTACATTTGTCCCACATAATCAGACAGTATTCTTCCCTTAGGTCTTGTGAGACAATCAAGGAGGAGCAACTCTAGTTTCAGAGATACCAGAAACCAGGGATCTGGTGATGCTCTGTCCCTTTAATCCCACTCTGAGTTGTTTATATCTCTTTTTGGTGCCTTTCATTCTGCCTTGTCTTATAGCTAGCAAATGAATCTGTTGCCAGTAGGTAGATGATAAGTTTCTTAAACTGAAGGACAATGTTTTATCAATCTCCACCTCCACAGTATCTACCAGGTGCCTTGCAAAATATTCAGCATGTGGCAATAATCACTACTGAATCAAATTAAATTTCTATTATAAATGTGAAATTCTAATGATAGTTCTTTGACCTTTCAAAATAAGCATCAAAACAGTTTGACTACAGTGGGAAAGTAACTCTATATTCTCTATTTTATCCTGAAATCACAATGTTTTATTTTGGTTTTTAGCAATCTTTCATGAGATTGAGTTACTTGTGCTACTTTGCCCTTCAGATGGCATGCATGATTTAAAAACTGGCTTGTTGGGGGACCTGGTGGCTCAGTGGTTGAGCATCTGCCTTTGGCTCAGTGTGTGATCCCGGGGTCCTGGGATCAAGTCCTGTATCACACTCTCCACAGGGAGCCTGCTTCTCCCTCTGCCTATGTTTCTGCCTCTGTGTATGTGTGTGTGTGTGTGTGTGTGTGTGTGTGTGTGTGTCACATGAATAAATAAAATATTCAAACAAACAAAAAAACTGGCATATCATACTACAGAGCTGTAATAATCAAAACAGTAAGGTCCTGACATAAAAATAAACACACTGATGAGTGGAACAGCAAAGAAAGCACAGAAATAAACCCACAGCTGTATGGTCAATTTAATCTTTGATAAAAGAGGCAAGAATATGCAATGGAAAAAGTCAGTCCTTCAACAAATGGTGTTGGGAAAACTGGACCGCTGCATGCAAAAGAATGGAACTGGATGGACCACTTTCTTACACTGTACACAAAAGTAACTCAAAATGGATTAAGGACCTAAATGTGAGACCTGAAACCATAGTAATCCTAAAAGACAACATAGCAGTAATTTCTCTGACATCAGCCATAGCAATATTTTTCTAGATATGTCTCCTGAGACAAGGGAAATAAAAGCAAAAATAAACTGTTGGGATACATCAAAATAAAAAGTTTCTGCACAGCAAAAGAAACCATCAACAAAAACTAAAAGACAACCAATGGAAGGGGAGAAGATATTTGCAAATGACATCTGATTAAGGGTTAAGTATCCAAAATGTATAAATAATTTATAAAACTCCACACCCCCAAAAAAATAACCCAATTAAAAAACGGGCAGAAGACATGAACAGGCATTTTTCTGAAGAAGACATAAAGATGGCCAAAAGACACCTGAAAAGATGCTCATCATCACTAATCATCAGGGAAATGGAAATCAAAACCAGAAGGCAAAAATCACCTCACACCTGTCAAGAATGGCTAAAATCAAAAACACAGAAAAACATCAAGTATTGTTGAGGATGTGGAGAAAAAGGAATCCTTTCGCAGTGTTGGTGGGAATGCAAACTGGTACGACCACTATGGTAGACAGTATAGAGGTTCCTCAAAAAATTAAAAATAGAATTACCCCTATTTTCAAGGATATATGCACCCTTATGTTTATTGCAGCATTATTTATAATAGCCAAATTATGGAAGCAGCCCAAGTGTCCATCAGTGGATAAATGGACAAAGAAGGTGTGGTATCTATATGTACAATGGACTGTTACTGAGCCATAAAAAAAGAATGAGATGTTTGCAACAACATGAATGGATCTAGAATACAATACTAAGTGAAGTAAGCCAGAGAAAAACAAATACCATATGATTTCGCTCATATTTGTAATTTAAGAAACAAATGAATAGAGAGAAAAAGATGAATCAAAAAAACAGATTCTTAACTAGAGAACTAGTAGATGGTTACCAAAGGGGAGGTGGGTGGGAGGGTGGGTGAAATAGGTCAAGAGGATTAAGAGTACACTTATGATGAGCACTGAGTAATGTATAGAATTGTTGAATCACAGCATTGTACACCTGAAACTAATATGACACTCTATGTTAACTATACTGGAGTTAAGATTTAAAGAAACTGGCATAATATAGCTGTAGAAATTTACTTCAATATATGAAATATTTTCAGTTCATGGAATTTTTATAAAATGAAAGTTTAAACTATGGAATAAAATAACATCACTAATTACTCTCTCCTTTCCCAAGTAACCTCAGTATTATTTGATTCACTCGATTAAACTTGCCACATATATGTGTGTATTTTAATGTATATTATTTTATATATATTAATATATTACTGTTCTCAAATCAATCTTTTTGTTTGTTTCTCTGTCTAGTTTGGTAGGTTATTTGGCATCTCTTAAGCCTCCAGTAGAAACTTCTTTGCTCAACAGGAAATAGAACATTTTTAAATCCACTTATCCCCATAGGTATTGATCTTATTTATAAGATACAACATTCCTGAGCTTATAGATTGGATATAAGATGGCAAATAACTGGATCTTATGTATAATGCCATATTCTTCATTCCTCTAAAAATAGGACCTTACGACATTTTATGCCACTGTTAATAGTACCCTGTTTAGAACAAATCCTTTACTTTGTTTCTCTGAAAATCATAGATACCTTGGAAGTTTTCTCATTTTAAAAATATCTACAAAATGAATGGAATAAAACATTTGGTCTGTTTTATCTCTTTTAACAAAGGTTTTGATGGATATAAAGTCAAACCAATAAACCTTGCCTCAGAGGACCCCAAATGATTGCAGAGTATTAATTTTAGTAAATGTAATTTACCTTTTCCAGATTTAAAATGTCATTTCTTCCAAACACTTGTTGAGTAGTCTCACTGTTTAACTTATGATAAGCATTCGCATTGAATATTGTCATTATTCATGATGTAAAACCATTGTTATTATGACTGACTTTATAAGCCTTTGTTTTTTGTTTTATATCCAGATTAGAGTTTTGTTTGTTGCAGTTTTAGCCAAAATATAAAATATGAAATACATAATTATAAGATTTACTTAAATGCCAATCATTTTTCTTGAAATATTCTTTGAATATATCCTTTTTAAAAAGAATTGATAACCAGAAGTTTTAAAATAGAAAAATGAATTTTATGATTACATATCTGATTATCATTGATTTGACAAAATTTCATGACCAAATTACTTGGCAAAATTATCTTTTAAAAAACAAGGCTTTTGGGATCCCTGGGTGGCGCAGCGGTTTGGCGCCTGCCTTTGGTCCAGGGCGCGATCCTGGAGACCTGGGATCGAATCCCACGTCGGGCTCCCAGTGCCTGGAGCCTGCTTCTCCCTCTGCCTATGTCTCTGCCTCTCTCTCTCTCTCTCTGTGACTATCATAAGTAAAATTAAATAACTAAATAAATAAATAAATAAATAAATAAATAAATATAAAAAACAAGGCTTTTAATTTTGTCCAAGAATTTGAATATTTAATGATAAAGTATCTAATTTCTAATTGTTGAAGAATGACATATTAATCCTTCATTTTTTTCACCAACAATGATGTACAGTATAAATGCCTAAATAGATAAATTAAGGATTCCTGTGGTTTCATGTCTTAAATATTACATAATAGGAGATAAATATTTAATTCATGTATTAAATATTACATAATAGGAAAAGATAAAAGATATCAATAAGCCATTTGTTAGTACTCTTTTAGAACTTTTCCACTTTATTTCAGTTTGGTATTGGATCGCTTGCATTAGAATCAACGGATTCTAAAGCTTTCATATAAAATGCATAATTTAGGGCCCCAAGTTTATTGAATCAAAATCTTTGTGGGGGTGAGGCCTAATAACCTGAATTTAACAAGTTGAGTGATTATTATGCATAATATAGGTTTTAAAACACTGCCTTCAATTGTTTTTATTAATTGAATCCATATATGATTTGGTGTTTAATAGAAGCCTAATGGTAATTTGAAATTTGTTTTTCCTAACTGTATTTTAGAGCCCATATGTAGTTAATACTGGCATTACTTCTGCTGCTTAATCCATTTTTTTAATAAAGGCCAAACCAGATACATTAGCAAAGACTGGACATTTGGCTGTGAGGAATGAGAGGACTGTCATCCTTTTCTTCCTTGTACATATGTATGGTGAGCGGGCTGGGAGGGAATGCTCAGGAGCGAGGCTACGTACCATCAGTGACTTCCTAAATCTTTACTGTGTTAGGGCTAAGCTTTTTAAATATTTAAAATCTCCATAATTTGGCCCTATCCTGCTTAGAATCTAATCCTCTTCCCCACTACTCTCCAACTTTCACCCGTAGTGTTCTTTATTGCCTTTGCACAGTTTTCCTTCCCACTGAGCATATTGTCATTCTTTATCTGCAGAGTACTGGCATGTAACAAGGCTCATTAAATTCTCAAGGAATTGACTTTATATCAGCCTCAAGGATGATACTAGCCACATAATCGCTGCTTAGATAGAAAACTCTGTGAAGGCAAGAGCTGTGCATATTCCTTAAAGAGCATAGTTAAAGAATGTGCATTTTCTTACATGGAATATTGTGGTAAACAGGATTCATTCTGTACAGAACTTATTAGGGTATCACGTACTTTTGTGTAAAAGTACTTAATAAATATTATTACTCATATTAATAGCAATAATGTTTGTTCAGGCCCTGTTGTGGAATCTGTGTTCCTTTTAGTCTTTGCATTTTTCATAGAGCACAACCAGATTAGAGAAGAGGTGGAATGACCATCTGTTCTAGATCTAGTCTTGAATATGGAATTTTGCCCTGGGGTAAAATCAAGTGCTTTGAGCATGTGGGCTGGATATATGTGGCAGAGCTGAGGCTTTGAATCCTCCTAGTAACACAAGGGAAATTCCTAGAAGTATTTGCTCAGTTTGATTGAGCCCTGATATAGGCTGTTTAATGTGCTTATATGTAAGAGTCATATGCCAGATTCTATCTTCTCAATGGTTTTTGTGAGCTTTGAAATAAATATCAGCCAAAGAACAACATTTAGCTGGAAGCTTAAATCATTTAATTACCAATATGTGCTTGCTTTGGAAAGATTTAGTAAGATGTTTTGGGCATATAAATTTCTTGCTTCTTTAATGAGAACATTTGTGGAGCACTATAATTTTATTTTTATATGTACAATTGTTAATACTTTGGCACTGATCTGCGTCTTAAATATGATTTTTTCCTGTTCTTTTTCTCCAACTTTATTGGGACATAATTGACATATAACACTATATAATTTAAGGTATACAATGTGATGATGTGGTATATGTATATATCATGAAATATTTACCACAATAAGGTTAGTTAACACATCCTTCACACCTCACATAATAACCATTTAGTTGTTGTTGTTGTTGTTATGGTAAAGACATTTGAAATCTACTCTTATAGCAACTTTCAAGTATACAATAGTTATGTTAACTGCAGTCACTATGCTGTATATTACACCCTGGAATTTATTTTTCTTATAAGTGGAGGTCCATACCCTTTGACCAGTGTCTCCTTCCCTTCACCCCTTAGCCCCTGGCAACCAATGTTCTACTCTCTGTTTTTACAAATTCAGCTTTTTAGATTCCACAGGTAAGAGACATCATATAGTATTTGTGTTTCTCTGACTTATTTCACTTACTATATTGCTCAAAAGGTACATCCATGTTGCCACAAATGGCAGGATTTCCTCCTTTTTATGGCCCAATAATATTCCATTACATATATGCCATGTTTTCTGTCGTCCATTCATCAATGGACACTGAGGTTGTTTTCACATCTTGGCTATTGTGAATAATGCTGCAATGAATATGAGATTGCAGATATACTTTTGGATCCTGTTTTCATTTCCTTTGGATATATTCCCAGAAGTGGGATTGCTGCATCATATGGTAGTTCTGCTTCTAATTTTGGAAGGCCTTCTGCACTGTTTTCTACAGTGGCTGTACCAATTTACATTCCCACCAACGGTGCATGGGGTTCCCTTTTTGCCACATCCTTGAAAAACATTGGTTATCTCTTACCTATATAGTAGTAGCCATTCTAAAAGGTTCATGAAGTGATATCTCACTGTGGTTTTGATTTGCATTTTCCTAATGGTTAGTGAGACTGAGTACCTTTTTATGTACTTGTTGGCTATTTGTATGTGCTCTTTGGCAAAATGCTTATTTTGGTCCTTTGCCCATTTTAAATTATTTAGATTTTTGCTATTAAGTTGTATAACGTTTCAAGTCAGGAAGTATGATGTTTTGTTCTTTCTCAAGGTTGCTATGACTATTCAGATCTTTTTGTAGTTCCATATAAATTTTAATATAGTTTTTCTATTTTTGTGGAAAATGCTATTGGAATTTTGATAGGGATTGCATTGAATTTATGGATGGCTTTGGGTAATATGGACATTTTAACAGTATTAATTCTTCTGATCCATGACCATGAAATATCTATCCATTTATCTGTATCTTCAGTTTCTTTAATTAATATCTTATAATTTTCAATATTTAAGTCTTTCACTTTGTTCTTTAAATATATTTCTAAGTATTTTATTCTTTTTGATGCACTTGTAAACAGGATTTTTTTCTTAATTTATCTTTCTGATACTTCATTATTAGTATAAACAACAGTGACTGATTTTGAGTATTAATCTTGTATCCTACAACTTTACTGAATTTATTGATTAGTTCTAACAGTTTTTTGATAGAATGTTTAGGATTTTCTATATTATAATATCATGTCATCTGCAAATAATAACAGTTTTACTTCTTCCTTTCCAAAGGTAATTGTTTATGGTCTCTTATGATCTTTTATATTTCTCTGATATCCGTTGTAACATCTCTTTCATTTCGGATTTATTTTCATTTTTTCCTGGTGAGCCTAATCAAAACTTTGTCAAATTTGTTTATCTTTTCAAAAAACCAGCTCTTAGTTTCACTGATCTTTTCTATTGTCTTTTTAGTCTCTTTTTTATGTCTATTCTAGTCTTTGTTATTTCCTTCTTTGTACTTACTACTTTCTTTCATTTGTTTTCACTTTATAATTCCTTGAGATAGAAAATTAGGTTCTTTTTTTGACATTTTTCTTGTTTCTTTAGTAGGCATTTATCACTGTGAACTTTCCTTTTATTTTTATTTTATTTTTATTTTTATTTTTATTTTTTTTAGAGAAGGCATGCTTGAGCAAGGGAGCAGGGGCAGAGGGGGAGAGAATCTCAAGCAAGCTCCCTGTGCAGTGTGGAGCCTAATGCAGAGCTTGATCTCATGACCCTAAGATCATGACCTGGACCAAAATCAAGAGTCAGTTGCTTAACTGACTGAACCACCTAGGTGTCCCTGAACTTTCCTTTTACAATTATTTTTGCTGCATCCCATAAATTTTGGTGTTACATTTCCATTTTTATTTGTCTCAATATATTTTTTTAATTTCTCTTTTGATTTCTTCTTTGGCCCGTTGGTTATTCAGTAGCATTTGTTTAATCTTTATATATTTTTGAATTTTCTAGTTTTCTTCATGAAGTTGATTTCTAGTTTCATATCATTTTTTTTCTCTTAAATTTATTAAGTTTTTTTTGTGATCTAACATACTGCATCTTGGAAAATGTTCCGTGTGCACTTGAGATGAATGTGTATTCTGTTGCTTTTGGATGTAATGTTTGCAAATATTTGTTAAATACATCTGGTAGTATCTCACTTAAGACCAATATTTCCTTATTGATTTTCAGTATGGATGACCTATCCATTGATATAAGTAGGTATTAAAATCTCCCCTACTTCTATTGTATTACTGTCTATTTCTTCCTTTACGTCTATTAATATTTGCTTTATATTTTTAGGTGTCCCTAGGTTGGGTGCATAAATATTTACAAATGTTATGTCCTCTTGTTAGATTAACCCTTTATCATTATGTAATACCCTTCATCTTTTACTGCAGTCTTTGTTTTAAGGTCTGTTTCATCTGATACAAGTGTAGCTATTCCAGCTACCTTTTAGTTTCCATTTGCATGGACTATTTTTGTCCATCCCTTCACTTTCAGTCTGTGTATATTCTTATATCTGGAGTGTGTCTCTTGTAGGCAGCAGATAGATTTTTATAGTGTTGATTTTTTATTCATCCAGTCAATCTGTGTCTTTTGATTGGAGAATTTAGTTCATTACATTTAAAGTAATTATTTATAGGTGTGTCCTTATTGCTATTTTGTTAATTATTCTTTTCTCTTTATCTTTTGTACATTTACTATAGCTTTTTTTCTTGTAGTTACATGAATCTTACATATAATAAATTATACCTACAAGTCTATTTTATTTTGGTAGTAACTTATGTTTGATAACAACTTAAGTCCCATTCTAAAGCTCAACGTTTTTATTCTCACTCTGTTTTGTTTTTGATGACACATTTTACATCTTTTTATCTTTGTATCTCTTAACTAATTATTGTAATCATAGCTATTTTTACTACTTTGGTTTTTTAACATTCATTCTACCTTTGTAAGTAACTAATTGTGGTTTTGATTGCATTTCTTTGAAGAGACATGATTCTTAATGTAGATAATCCTAGAGATTTATAAAACAGATACTAATGTTAATAAGAGAGTTTAACCATTTCATGAGACATAAGGTTGAAATACAAAAATCAAACGTATTTTTATATATTAACAGTAAACAATTAGAAATTAATTAGAAATTAATTAGAAAATTAAATAGAAAATGTTCAACTTACAATAGCATTAAAAATTATTTAAATAAATTCAAGAGAAGACATGTAAGCCACGAAATGTTAGAATGAATGTGGAGAATGGAGATATTTCATCCAGTATTGGTGGTACAAGATATGGTGGAAACCTCTAGAAATTCTAATAAATAAAACATTCACCTACCTTATGACTCAGCAATTCTACTTCTGGGTATTTACTCAAGAGAAATTAAAACATGTGTACAAACATATTTACAAATATGTACAGCAAAATTTATAGCAGTTTTATTCATAATAGTCAAGAACTGGAAATATTAGGGGCAAATGCATTTTGGAAAATTCTAAAATCATCATTTTAGATGATGGGGTATCATAGAGGGGTAAAATCATCATTACCCCTCCCCTCCGTCCCTTGAAATCAAGAAGCAGACAAGAATTAGAAACAAAAATTGAACTCCTTTTCACAGTCAACCTAAGTCAGAGCTAAACTCTGTATTCTAAAATACATAGAAGAACAGCAAAAAACAGGTAAGATTGGTGAAAGCATGCAAAGGGACACAGAAATAAGACTCCATGGAAAGAAGACTTAGGTCCTACAGACCTCTGAAAGATCAAGACCTCTTAGAAGATGAAGTTCACAAGGGGTACAAATCCAACATCCACTACTTGCAGCAGTGGAACAGGTCTGCAGAAGTTTGTGGTAGCTATCCTAGAACTGGTTTGCTTCTTTAAGGAGCCAAGGCTTAATGAAGAATAAGAGAGACCAGGAATATCTGAAGGAGGCAGCTTTTCTCATAGCAACCAAGAAAATAGATTCCTTAAATTGTAAAAAAAAAAAAAAAAAAAAAAAAAAACTATAACAAAAATAACCTGGTTAATGGAATTCATCAAAAAAAAATTAAAGTCATATGCAAAATTTCACTAGCCTGAAACATAGCACAGGCCCCTCTGCCATGTAACCTTCTATAAATAGGTGGTCTAGGAAAAAATCTTTTTCAAAAATGAAATGAACTAACACACTATCTATGCAAATATACTAGAATAAGGATGGAGAAAAACAGAAAAAGTGTCAGGAAAAGAAGTTTAACCACAAAGAAGTTACTACAGAGCAGATGAGAAATTTTAGTATGAATTTAAAATATTAATAAAATAATTTCCTCTAAAAAAGCACATGTTTAAGGTGGAATTAAATGTAAGAATTTAGAAAAAAGATGATGAGACACTGGAGCAGATGAAAGCAAGGTGGCTGGCAAACAAGTAAAAAAATAAATTATCTCAGGAAATATATATATTACTGGTTTCATATGAATATGTGTGTGTCAACAATTTGTTTGGGTATGGGAGGAATTGCCTAGGAAGGGCATCAAAGAAGTTTCTGGAGTATGAAGACTTTCTATATCTTGAGCAGGGTGGTGGCTGCATACATGCATACAACTGCCAAAGCTCATCACCTTAAAATATGTGAGCTATTTCATTCATAATTATGTCTCAGTTAAAAAAAAATAAAGCATATTATGGGAAAAAGAATTTTTGAAGCAAGTGACAGAGACTCAACATATGTATAATTCGAGTCTTCAAGGAAGAAAACAAATAAAGGAGCAGAACAAATATTGAACCTATAATTCAACAATAATTTCCAGAAATAAAGACTTCTAAGAACATAACATGAACCAGGGAATATTCATCTTAAATATGTCATACCCTAGGTGTGTTTAAGTAAAGTTTCTGGACTTAAAAAAAAATAAAGAACAGCTAAGTTAAAAGCTCAAGTCATGTGTAAGAGGGGAAAAAAACCGAGAGACAACTCTGAAAAGCCATCTTATCTCCAGAACTCCGCATAAGTTGGCACAAAGCCTCTGTTGGAACTGCAATGCACTTAATTCCCCTCTGCCCAGGCCTGCTTCCCTAAATTTTATACAGATGTTGTTTCTAAGTATGTTTCCCTAACAAACCTCCTGCCCACAAATCTTCATCTCAGAATCTTGTTTCTAGGTAATCTGACCTGATACATACCACAAAGAAAACCTTAATTCTGAAAAGTAGAAATAGGATAGATAACTTTCTCTGAGAGTAATGCTATAAAACTGCAATTAATTACAAAACCAGAAAACAGAGGTCACTACCACCTAAATATTTATAAGTAAAAGTTCTTAGATCAAGAAGGGTATGTGAACAAATAGCAGAATATCCCTAAAAGAATTATCAGAACCCACGGATAGCTAAAACAGTGCTCAAAAATTTGTAACCTTTTATATTTACATTAATAAACAAGAAAAAATGAAAATAAACATTCCACTCAAGAATTAAAACTAGAATCTAAAGATTGAATAGAAATTAACCATTTAAAAATGTACAACTAATGAACATAAGAGTTGTTTTTAAAAAAGAAAAATCAATAAAACAGAGGGACCTAATTAAGAAAAAGAGAAAGTACAACGGTACAGAACAAGTGATAGGTAATATTAACCATAGACACAGGAGGAAAAAATCATGGCAGATTACTTAGCTCAACTGTATACAAATACATTTGAAAATCTGGATGAAATAGGTAATTTTCTAGGAAAATATAATGTTCCAAATCTCTCCTAGAACAAAGAAAAAGTTAAATAATCAGAAAGGTACCTTTTTACCTTTCCCTGCAGTAAATACTAAACCAAATTCAGACAAGTGCTACTACAGTAGAGAAAAGATCAATTCAATTTCATTAAAACTATAGAGCACAGAAAGAGAAAGATGCTTCCACAGTTTGGGGAAGACTTCACAAAATTGAAAAAATCAATCTCATACTAATGTAGAAATCCTACAATAAAATATTAGCAAATAGAGGTCAGCAGCATATCAAAAAATAATATATCACACCAAGTGGAGTTTATTCCAGAAAGGCAAGGATAATTCACTACTAAGGAAATTACTAGTAATCCTATTAGTAGATATATGATGGTAAATCATAATAGTTCATATGGATGGTAAAATTGGCTTAAGATATTTTGACATTTGTTTTTATAAGAAATAAAAATGAGTATAGAGATAACTATATTACACTGTGTATTGTAGGTTAATATATGAAAATATATTTCTTAATGTATTAAAATATGACTCTCAACTCAAAGCTGGTAGCATTTCCTAAGAAGTAGAAGGAGTCTCACTAAAATTAGGAACAAGTCAAGTCATCCATCAGTACTGCTATTTAATGTTGTTCCAGAGGAACTTAACCAATGCAATTGGAAAAGAAAGAAATTAGAAATAGAGAATTTGGAAAATGAGTGATAAAATTACCAATATTTGGAGATATGATTCAATACCTAGAAACTAAAGATTTGAAAAATTATAACAAAAAAGAAGCTTCAGTAAGCTCAATATATGTCAGCAATCTTTATGTATTCAAGCAACAATTAGTATTAGAAGCAGCCTCCCAATAAGTAAACAACTAGCAAGAAAAATAAGCTAGAAAGAGAAAACTTAAAAATGATCCTAAGAAACACGCAAAAAAGCCTAACTGGGGGGAACACCATGGTCTTCAGTTAGGAAGACTCAACATGCTACAAGTTTCCCTTGACCTAAATGAAATCTAACGTGATTGAAATAAAATTACTGGTAAGATTTGTTTTTTAAGGGGAGGGAAACTAGACAAGGTTCATATGGAAGTTCTTATGGAAAACCAAAGAAGCAAAAATTTCCAAGGAAAACCTGAAAAAGAAGGGTAGTAAGAGGGAGCTAGCCTTGCCAGATGTTAACATTCGTTCTAAGGCCTCACTAAGTTTAGATACATTATAAAGCTTCACTAATAAAGAGAGATGGGACAGAACAGAAAATCAGACACTGACCTAAACACATAGGAGATCAGTGGGAAAAAAGGTGAACTTTTTTTAAGATTTATTTATTTATTTATTTATTTATTTATTTATTTATTTATTTGATAGAGAAGAGAGAGAGCAAGGCGGGGAGGGGCAGAGGGAGAGCGAGAGAGTGTCTTAAGCAGACTGTGCTGGGCGTGGAGCCCAGTTTGGAACTCCCATCTCACAACCCTGAGATCATGACTTGAGCCAAAACCAAGAGTTGGGCGCTTACCTGACTGTGCCACCCAGACACCCCAACTTGAACTTCTTAATAAATGGTTGTGGGATGACTGAGTATGATTTTATGTAATGATTTCTAAGTGATGACAAATGGGTAAAAAGTTTAAAAATGAAAAATAAAAACTTTAAAATAGCAGAAAATCCTGGTTAGAAAATACATTTATATATCTCTCATTGTGGAGAATGCTTTTTAAAGTATCACACTAAATTTAAAAGTGAGAAAGAAAGGAAAAGAATCATTGAATATATGAAAAATAAATATTTTTCCTTGACATGAAATACTGTAATTACTGTTGATAGAAAAATACAAATTATGAAAAAATCTAGATATGTACAATATACAAATGTAATATCCAAATATGTAAACAACTCCTGGGGTACCTGGGTGGTTCAGTCAGTTAAGCATCTCCCTTCAGCTTGGGTCATGATCCCAGGGTCCTGGGATCAAGCCCCACATGGGACTCCCTGCTCAGCAGGAGGCCTGCTTTTCCCTCTTCTGTTCTTGCTCTCTTTCTATCTCTGTTTTGATATGTTTCTCTCTGAAATAAATTAATAATTTTTTAAACTCCTATAAATTACTAGGAAAAATAGGAAAAAAAATGCCTCTTCTTAGGCTGATGTTCAACTTTTTTTATATAAGAGAAATGAAATTTTAAAATACAACAAAAAAACAAACTACAGTGAAATCCTAGATTAGTGTTTTGCTAATGGTGTAGAGAAACAAGTAGTTTCGTATGTTCTTTGAAAGGTATATCTTGGTACTATCTTGGAGAGTGGGGGGAGATTAAGTAACAGCTTTCAAAATTACAGTAAGACAAACTCTTTGGTCCAGCAATTTCACTTCTAGGGATATATCCTAGAGATGCAAAATGTATACAGGAGCACTGTTATTTATTGCAACATAGCTTGAGCTGGCAAAAGATCGAGAAATAACCCTAACATCTTTGCTAGCCTACTCTCAGATCACAAAGCCAGGCATTGAGGTCCAGAGCTATGTCTATCCAGAGTAAGGGCTATCCTTTTCTTATGCATGCATAGGCATGGTATGGGCCAGCATTGATTCATTTCTCAAAGGGAGAACTTAAAGGCTCTTGTGAGGCTGTCCTCGGTTTTGTTGTCGTTGTTGTTTAAAGATTTTATTTATTTATTCATGAGAGACACAGAGAGGTAGACACTAGGCAGAGGGAGCAGGCTCCCTGCAGGGAGCCCGATGCAGGACTCGATCCCAGGACCCCAGGATCATGACCTGAGCCAAAGGCAGACACTCAACTGCTGAGCCATCCAGGCATCCCCTGTTCTAGGTTTTTAATTTTTTTCTATATTGTTATCTTGCCCACATATAACTTAATTACATATTTACCCAACTTGTCTTTATCAAGTCCTTGCAAAGCTTTTCTGATCCAGTTTTACTAAAATAGAAACAACTCTCTGCAGCTGTTTTTCATCAGTTTATATAATGAGTAAACTAATCACATTATTAACCCATTACAACAAATATACACACATTTAGGAATAAACAATGACAACTGGCATCAGCTCAGTGGTCAGGAGTAGTTGTGCTCTGGCATGATGAAAAGTAGCTTCCCTGCTCAAGCATTCACCAACTAAGATATCAGCTGGTAAATCTGAAAGAGGGATTGGAGAGTTTGGTTAATCCAGCAAGTTGGTTAAGTGCTCATTTAAGAGAGCTTTTATTACATACAGATAATAAGAGCAATCTATTATGTTCCAAAGTAAATAAAATCAGAGTAATCCTAATCAATGCTTTGCTGATATATTCACATTTTTATATTGTGACTGCTTGGTCTTCATTTATGACTTCCATATGAGCCCACATTCTTTCCAACATGTTGCAGGCTTTGGCCAAAGAGTTACAAAGTGATGTCCATGAGATAAGGCAACAAATCAGAGAACTACAAAAAATCCAAAAAAACAGAGATGCCCGTAAAACCTCAACCCATAAAGCCCAGACCTTGGCAGCTTCTATCCTGAACATTTCACGGTCAGATCTAGAGGAAATAATGGATACAGAAGACGAAATGGTAAGATCACTTAAATATTTATTAATAAAGGGCTTTGGACACATTGAACTTAAACACATACTTCTATTTGTTTTGTAATTCATAGAGTTTCATCTTCAAGATAATATTAATGAAGGTCAGCTTAGTAACGTATGGGTGAAAGTTACATCAGGGGTATTAACCAACTCCGAAAACGTTTAGAGAAATTTCTCTGTATAATAGAGAAATAAGCCATTGCACAAAACTTTTAGAACTGCTTGTTATTCAAGTCTGTTATTCAAATCCTTTCCTGTCTTTTCCATTTTCTTTAATTTAGTTAATCATATATCTTGTAAGCTAGAATTTTTAATTAAGCCAATTTGAATGGATTTAGTTAAGGTGGGTCATCATTGATTTGAGAACTTTTCCTCCTAAATGAGCAAAAGTAGTAGATCTATTGGCTTTCCTAGATAAATTCAAAATTATTGTTGATCAAGTTAAAGAAAAAATATATTTATAGCTTTGAATTGGGTAAAGTCCTCCTGAGTGAATTTATGTGCATATAGATATGAGTCTTCAGTAGCAGTTCTGTACCTCCTGGGAATGCCACTGCATTTTTAACGTAGTTATGATGTCTTAGCAGAATCTCACCCTGTATACAGTCTTCTGTGAAACCTAAGGGTGATACTCAATCCTGTCCTCCTGTTAAGTCTCTGAATTTTGATACATTAGTATCAGATTTGATTGTTTGGAAACATTAAAGAGATGATGGTGCTAGTAGCTTCCCAATAAATATATGCTCAATGAATAAATAAAATGATAGACTTAAATGTTTATATGAGAACATCCTCCAGCTGCCCCATCAGCTGCTCAGAAGACTTCTGCAGAAAATAAAGAAAACAAAAATTTCTGCAGTAGAGCATATCTCCAATTTGCAAGGTTTTTAAACTGCTAAGAATTCTTAGAAAAGAAGTCAAAGGAATCCTGCAGAGATGATTTTCATCCCCTGGGTGAATAGAATAGTGAACTCTCAGTTTCCTATTTTCAGCACCTATGCTGCAATACTTATGACTTTCTACACTTTGAATTCACTTTGTGAATTCTGAACTTTGAAGTACAAGAGCATTATCAAATGTAGTATCAAATATAAGACACACAGGAAATAATAGTATCTTTGGCAAGGGTGTTAACTATACCTTATAGACATTTAGTTAAAATGTGTTGATTGATAGTGTGAATCCTTACAAAAAATTAGGGTTGAATCCTCCACTGTTCCCTAAGAATTTTAAAACAAGTAGATTACCAAAATACCTCATGTGTGTGTGTGTGTGTGTGTGTGTGTGTGTGCACAAACACAGTTACCTATTCTGGAAGATAGGCCCATCAACTTTGTGTGGTCTCAAAAGATGCCCTCTGTAGACTTGCAGATTAGAAAAAAAGCACCCTCTCTGAATGGACAAATTAGAAAAAAGTTATCCCGTTTGGGTATATGAATTAGAAGATCTCTCTTTATAGTCCCAAAGAGTAGCTGGCACATTTCCGTGAAGAAATGGTACCCCAGCCTCTGGGCAGATACATTCCAGAGCCAGAATATACAGCACTGCAAAATGCATATGACACAACCTTCAGTGGGCATCCTCCTGGAAGAAAAAGGACTCTAGTAGAAACACACTGTTCTAAGAAGGATTGGTGCACCTTGATACATTTCCTAGATTTCATTACAAATCAGAGCTTAGTTAGACAGATCCTTGCATCTTTTCAGAGGTCTAGAGAGTTGACTGGACTTGTCCAAGCAGAGCCCAAACCAGCGGACTTATATTTGTTAAATTACACTGAACTCTAGTAAATTCATATAAAAAACTATGATAACCTATGTGAAGTTCCTAGCTAGATATTGGCATACGGTAAATTTCAACAGTCATTAGTTTTCCAACCCCTTCCCTTTTTGAAAAGTCCATCTTTTTGTAAACTGAATCATGATTTTAACTGAATAATCCACTGCATGTATGAATACATTATATTTCAGAAATATTTACCTTGATAATTGATGGGTTGAAAATATTTAGGGGCTTACAACACTTTAAGTAGAAATGTCCCTTGCCTATCAGTTACTTATTGGATGTTTAAAGTATGCAAGCATTTAAAAACACCAAACCCATGACATATCCTATTTTGTCTACAATTGTAACAACTCTCCTTAATTATCTGTTGACAAGTCAGATTTTTTAACCAATATAAGGTTTTATGTTATCTTACAAAGGTCACTTATAAATGATTCTTTAATACAGCTTTTTCTTATTTTTCACTTTATTTCAATCACTTTCACCTCCACCACAGTCCCTACCTTCAGCTCCACTGTGAAGCAGAAATAAAATATTCCTGAATTGTATTGTGAAATAGATAAATAATAGAAATTATTTTTCTGTTAGAAATTAGAAATCTCCCACATGTCAGTATTGTAAATTAAATATTAAAAGCACAGATTTGCATATTCCCTACTTTGGAAGGACAGACTAGTCTTTTTGAATCCTATTCTACCAGTATCTCTTTAAATTTATTCAGTAACAGTATGATCAAATTCATGCAAATGCAATTAACATCGATCTTTTGCTTCTCTTCCTTTAGGACATAGAAAGGACAAAGATAAATGCTGAAAATGACTGGGAATGGCTGTTGTACATTCAGAAACTTCTTGAAGGACAGGTATTTCATTTTTCTGCTTCATGTCTAAAAACTTCTAAAAAAAAAAAATTCCAAGCCTTACACTTTTACTCGATGTCTAACTTTTTGTAAACACTTACCACATCATTTACTTCTGTTAGGTAAAGAAGTATTCCAATAGATAGACAGGAAAGTTAACCCTCTATTTGTACTTTTGGACTTAACAAATGAAACAAATGCCTTGGGAAGAGCCAACATAGGTCTTAGCAAATGCATTAATTAAATTATTGAGTCAACCTCTATGCTTGCTACACTGAAAAGGATCCATTCTCTCAGCCCTCTTAGGAAAAGATATTCTTTATTATGTGTCTTTAAAGTTGGTAGTTGATATGGACACCTGAGGAGTTCATGGGTTTCAATGACCTTTTACTATGGACCTGTTTCCAGTCAATTCATGTTTTCCTCACAGCCAGACAGCTGTTTATTACTGTGTCTTCCCGCATTCTCTACAATATTTTCTACTGAGACCTCGAGCAGCTTGTTAGTGGGAAGTAAATATTGATTTGGCATCCTGTCAATGCAGAAAGAATGAAAAAATTTCCACCAGAGGCCCCTCAAACATTTTCCTATCGACATTTTCTGGGCCGAGTGGAAAGCTGCATAGAGGATGACAAGGCCAAGACGAGTTGAAATCCCTGAGGGGTCCATTGAGACTGCTGCTGTGACCTGTGTGATACTTTTTCTTTCCTTTCAAGTATTTTTTTAATACACACAGAGTCTGTTGGGATGTGCCCCTCTTGTAAGTGATCAAGGGCAGTTTATTGGCAGGTGAGAGCCCTGCTTTTCTAGTCATAGCAAGCTTTTGTTTTGACATCACCGACAGCATGTAATGTATTCGAAAACTTTTTCATTATAGTTCTTTTTGCTCAACCTAATTGTCTATTTTAAAAATGAACAAAGAATTAAAAGAGTTAAAGCATATTTTTCAAAGGAGCAAAAAAAGTATTACTGTCATATGTTTTGGAAAGTCATCATAAATGTTTCTGTGTAAAGATTAAAAATAAAAGCAGATTTAAATGTAATTTTTCACATTTATATTAACACACAGCAGTATCTATACTTTTAGAAAAGTCAAGGATAAGTAAAATAATACATGAGCTACTGATACGCTTAGTGTCGGTTTTATATATTTTTGAGACTTCATCTGGAATCACTTTAATAATAATAGAAGGTGATTGGCAATCTATGGGTTTAAGTTGTTCAAGTGCAGACGTACAGGTGCTAGACAGAGTCTTCTACAGCGACATCTTGCTCTTGAGAAGAAAGGCCATTTCCTAGTTATGTTTCATGCCCAGTACTCATCCCAGTTCCTGGCACATCAAAGGAGTTCAGCAGTAATTGTGATGGGTTGTAGTTTTAAACTTAAAAATGATAAAAATAAACTTTTGAATGAAATTTTTTTAATGTTCACCTTCTAAATGTGACCTTTTTACCTGGAACTTTGATCATTAGTTATGACCATAAAATTAATAAATCCATCTGTGTAAATCCTTATTAAATTTTACTGAAGCAGTATTGATACCAGACCTGATTTTTTTGACTTACCTATGGAGACGTGCATACACACATTCTTATGTTATCTTGGTATTTGCTTATTTTGTTTGGCTCAAAAAAATCCTGTTGAAAATGGCATTAGACTGCTTAATACTACAATTTGATGTAGTGCCTTTTTGTGCCACTGAGCCTGGACTCTGGAATATAATTGCCTGGCAGTATTGATTTAATTGCCCGGGTTTATTTGTGGACTCCTAATTATTGACTGGAGGTAAATTTAATGGAGCAGCCTTTATGAACACTGGGAAAGCACTGCTGTTGCTGTTCTACATAATGAACTGCATCATGTGCTTTTAGATCATTTTTCAAGCTAATTTTATTCCACTGTGACAGTGTGAAAACATTTAAAAAGTCAAAGACTTTTTATTTTTATTACTGACATAGGTGGTTTTGCTGATGTCTTTGAATTTTGTGAGAAAAAAATAGGGACTTCATTGGTTGCACTTGGATGTCACTTCATAATTACACCCAAGAGAAAAATCTATAAAATAGAAAACATCTCTTTTTTTTTTTTAGCCCACTTTTCTTCTCTCTCTCAGTTCCAGCAATTATATTTGTCCTGAATTTTAGAAAAGGTTTTCTTTGTCCACCAATTTTTTTGAGAGACTGACTTATGCTCACAGGATTTTGCGGGCAGAAGTGTTTATATGTTCCTTCCTACATTCGTTTAGTGAGACATATGGTTCTGTGTATCTGGGGTTATGTGATCGTCCAGCTGTGGAATAATTAAACATATTTCCTTAAAAAATGAATTAATCAATATTGGTAATTTGATCATTTAAATATTTTGAAGATAAAATATTTAAGTCAGAAAACTTCTCTCTTGTGCCCTCCTGTGTTGGGTGCTGTATGCAAGGGAATTCTCAGATCATAGGAGTCAATTCGACCGTGTGGTTTTAGCTTTTGTGTAAGGATTAGACCACAAAATTGTTTTCTTGCAAAGAAATTTTTCTCTGCATTCATTGGATGAAAATTTGTACTGATCAAATATTTACCACAAAATAAAAAGCTGTGCTGCCAGGTGGCAACATAGGACTACCCAATAGGACAATACCTATGGCTGCTGTTAGCCAGAAGTGCCTGAGAACTAAAAGGTCTAAAACCTTAACCTTTCTATATTTAATACAGAATGCAAGTATATGTCCTTATTCCTTCAGGTGGTCGTGATGCAACTAATAATTTTATACATTTAGTCTTTATCTGCACCTAACTTGTATCCCAGAGATTTCTAGCAATAAAAATCACACTAAAAAAATCTTTCTAAAAAAAAAAAAAAAAGAATCTTCTAATATCTACTGTCATTTTTTATGGCACAGCTGCCTTTTAGTTTCTTTGAACATTTTTACTTGTAAAAATTCCTCTTTTAACATTTTTACATTTTTAGAAACAATTTATGGTGGGGACAAACATGCAAATTAATGATTATAATAGGGTTCAAAATTAGTTTTTCTATAGTTTAGGGAGTGGAAGAAAAAAAAGAGAGATAGGAAAAGTAGCTGGAACCAAACTACAAAAGCTTTTGAGCAGGAAAGGGCTATGACCAGAGCTGTGTTTTAAAACAGATACCTGAGATCAGCACACAGCAAGTATGGAGGGAGAGAGACTGGGAACAGGAAGATAGCTGAGGCAAAGGGCTATGAAGGCCTGCATGTGCCCTCACCATAAAAATAGAAAGAATGAGATAGATGTGATCCACATTATAGTGATTGAATCAATAGCAGTAATGAGATTAGGTGGAGTCAGAAAGCAGAAACCATAGATGGGTTTAATACCCTACAGAAAGAGACAGATGATGATACCTTTAATAGTTTGAGAGACCAAAAAAAGTAGATCAGATTTGGTAGGGGAGAGATGTCAGTACTAAAGCCATAGAAAATTTAGTAGATGCATCCCATTAACAATATTCAAGGACTCACGAGTTTTCATTAATTCAGCCTAGCCTTCCATCTGGCTCTTCTCGGTGAAATTTAACCGTTTATGAACACATTTCCAACTCTTACAACTCAACAACAAAAAGCAAAGAAATGGATTTGAATAGACATTTCTGCAAGAAGATGAACAAATAGCTCATAAACACATGAAAAGATGCTCAACATCATTAACCACTAGGGAAATGCAAACCAAAAACCAAAATGAAATACTGCTTCACACCTGGTAGGATGGCTCTAGTGAAAAAGACAGACTGTACCAAGGGTTGGTAAGGATGTAGAGAAATTAGAACCCTCATACATTGCTGCTAGGAATGGAAAATGATGCCACTCCTGTGAAACAGTCTGTCAGTTCTTCAGACAGTAGATAGAGATGATATTTTCCAACAGTTTCATCCCCTAGGTAGACACCCACAATAAATGAAAACACATCTCCATATAAAAATTTCTACACATGGGATCCCTGGGTGGCTCGGCAGTTTAGTGCCTGCCTTCGGCCCAGGGCGTGATTCTGGAGTCCCGGTATTGAGTCCCACATCGGGCTCCCTGCATGGAACCTGCTTCTCCCTCTGCCTGTGTCTCTCCTCTCTGTGTCTCTCATGAATAAATAAAATCTTAAAAAAAAAAAAAACTTCTACATGAATGTTCACAATAGCATTATTCACAGTACCTCAAAAGTGGAAGCAACCCAAAGGTACACCAGCTGATGAATGGATTAACAAGATGTAGCATATGTATATATGGACTAGTTATTATTCAGCCATAAAATGGAATGAAGAACTGATGCATATTACAGCGTGGGGAAGAACCTTTTGACCCTTATGCTAAGTGAAAGAAGTCATATATAGAAGGCCATATGTAGTATTATTGCATTCATATGAAATGTCCAGAATAGGCATATCTATAAAGAGAGAAAATAGGTTAGTGGTTTCCAGGGGATGAGGGGCATGGGGGGACAGGAGTGGCTGCTAATGGAGTGATGAAAATATTCTAGAATGAGCTAGTGGTGTGGTGACGGTTGTGCAACCTTGTGAATATACTAAAAACTAGTGAGTTGTATACTTTAAGATGGTGAGTTTTATGTCAGCTGTATCTCCATTTTAAAAATGTTCTCCTTAATATCAAAAGAGAAAAAAAATACATTTAAAAATAAATTCAATAAATTTCTTCTATCACCTGTGCCATGTCCTCCACCATGATAGCAGAGATCGCCTTAAATGCCTTTGAATTTGAATTTCTGTCTACTGGCCATACTTATAAATAAATGAGATAAATTAATTTGTTTCCTATTTAATTTGTTGCCTTTCAGTTGGCACAGAAGATGTCCCTCTATGATACTGTGATCAATATTACCTTCTCACATATCTAAACTAGAAGGAGTGGTTTATACTCCTCTAGGAGACAACTGTTTATTTGTTCTGGCCATTGTGATCTTCAAACTTAAAATTGTAATAGAGGTCATTTAGCTTTGTTTTCAGGACTTAAAAATACTTGAAACAGTCCTTTTTAATTGGGACTTTAAAACACAATGGAGAGAATTAGTGGAGAGGAAACTGAACCAACCTATGTACCAACCTATGTTACAAAATCCATTCAAAAACATATACTAAGTGCCCCCTTTGTGCCAGGTGTTGTTTCAGGTTTGGGAATACAGAAGTAAACCAAGGAGTCAAATCTTTCCCCTCATGGATCTTACACTTCGGGGGATAGTGGGGGGGGGGGGGGGCGGAGGCACAGTAAACAAAGAGTTAAAATATATCACCTGTGGAATGTATTAAACAACTTGAACAGAATTATGGGTATATATGTTAAAATATGTATACCTGTACAAAAGATAATATACAACTATAAACACCATAGTGTTTATATAGTTTATAACTATTTTATAGTTGTATAATAATATACATAGTTGTATAATAATATACAACTATAAAATCTAATTCTTTACTAGGATTTCTATAAAAACCCTGAGCTGGGAGTGGCTAGAAAATGTGTCTTGATTTTGTTTTGTTGTTGCTCTGTTCTTTGTTATTTGCTAATCCTTTTCTGGATTTCATTCAGTCCATTTTAGTCCACTTTTTGGAGATAATTTTCTGCCATTGGGACCCTATCAAAAATTCCTTCTACTTTCAGCTATTGAGAATTTTAAGTATGGAATTTAATCAGTGGTGTTTCTTTAGCTTTAAATATCCGTGTTCCTATTAGTTGCTTCAGATCTTGCAAATGCTAAAATTTAAAATGGCTCTTTCCCCAGTGCCCTCTCTGCAAAATATGTTTACCTTCTACAGAAATCTTGCAATATGGCAGTGAGAAGGGTTTTATAAATCTCCCTGGCTTTTGTAAATAGAGTTCCTTCCGGCCTGAAGGTTAACTGAACATTTCTCCTTAGAACTCTGCACACATCCACTCTGTTGCACTTAGAACACGTGCGTGCATACTCAATGCTCTCCCTTGCTCACATACGTAAACCCACACACTCAGCCACCCACACAGATTTACCATGTAGTTCAAATAGCAAAGAGTTCAAAATTTTCCATTCAGAGCCTTCCTGGGTTTGTTTGTTTGTTTTAATTTAACAATGTTTAAATGTTTCCAGTGAAAGCAGGTATACTATGTAAAATTTAACATCTTTATTTTCAGTATGACTCAGTCTAGATTAAAGTCAATTTGGGTTTGTTTGTTTGTTTGTTTAAGGATTTTTATTTTATTTATTCATGAGAGACACAGAAAGGGCAGGGGGGAGACATAGGCAGAGGGAGAAGCAGGCTCCCGCCAGGGAGCCTGATGAGGCACTTGATCCTAGGACTCTGGGATCATGACCTGAGCTGAAGGCAAATGCTCAACCACTGAGCCACCCAGGTACCCCAATTTGTTTTTTTTTCTCAATTTATTTATCTTTTATTTATTTTTAAAGATTTTATTTTTTCATGAGAGACACAAAGAGAGAGGCAGATACACAGGCAGAGGGAGAAGCAGGCTCCATGCAGGGACTCAATCCCAGATCTCCAGGATCATGCCCTGGGCTGAAGGCGGTGCTAAACTGCTGAGCCACCCGGGATGCCCCACCAATTTGAGTTTTAAAAGCAATATCTTCCTGGTAATAGTTTCCCAAGCCAAAACAAGAATGAAAATGGTGAAAATTTTGTTCCACTTGCCCCTTAGATTGAAAAAGTTATCCTTATTTCATTTTTTTCTTTTAACACAAAATTTTTCAATTTTTTACTGTTAAGAACACATTCCAATTAGTGCTCATGCTGTAAGTTATCTATATGTTTTATAGTCCTGGACTTTAGGTTTTGTTGTTTTTCTAGTGTAGCTCTCAAACATCTGCAGCTGTCATTCCTATCTTCCCTTTATACAGAAACACCTCTAAACGAAACCACAATCTGTGTGAGTGATAAATTTGAGATTGTGTCAGTGGCATACCAGTTCCTAAAGGCAAACATCTGTAGGTGTTTACATGTAAGAATAGCTGGAAATCTGTGTGATATCAGGGGAAATCTCTCTGTAATAGAAATCACCTTTTGCGACAGAGAGAGCCTGAATGACTAGGAAGACCTGCTTTAAGACCACACTAAACTCAGTTGCTGTTCCAATGTCCTAGTTAAATTTCCATACAAAGAAATCTCACACGGTATCAACTCTTCCACTTTTTTTCTCATTATGTTGAAGAGTTCAAGCTTGTGGAACTTGTATCCACATACCTAGGAGTATCACTTCTCCTTTGTTATGTAGGAGAAAGAAATAACTCATGCAGGCTTTCTGGACTTAATAGCCCTTGGCATATGCCATCTAAGATACAACCCTAGGCAGCATGATTGATGGGTTTGTTGTTTCAGATACTTTTGAAGGGGTAAGTAAGAAAGGATGTTTGCTGTTGGCTACTGCACTTGCCGCTTGAACCCAACTCCAGAATCCTATCAGTGAGAGCATCATCGAACATTGTGTCTGAGTTCCCTCCAGAAGCCATATAGAGAGATTTTAATTGACGCTAAGCTCCCTGTGTGAAATAAAATGGCGCTTAACCTAGACTCAAAATAGTAGAAAGTTCAGGTCTCTTGGCCTTCTTAGTGTTTTTAAGATGTTTTGCAATTAAAGGACAAAAACAAGAGGTGCCTGGGTGACTCAGTGGGTTAAGGGTCTACCTTCAGCTCAGGTCATGATCCCGGGGTCCTGGGATCAAGCCCCACATGGGGCTCCCTGCTTAGCAGAGAGTCTGCCTCTCCCTCTCCATCTGCCCCTCTCCCTCCATTCATGCTCTGTCTCTGGCTTTCAAATAAATAAATAAATAAATAAATAAATAAATAAATAAAATCTTAAAAAAACAAAAACCAAAAACAGGGCAAACAAGCAGACCATGTGAATTTTTAAAGCATTTTTCAAGGCATTTCATATTTAAGGACAGTCTTAACTGTACCCAATCTATAGCTGTATGTTGAAGATTGATGTTCATTTGGTACTATGTTGAAGAACTCTCTTGAATCACAGTAGATTAAATTATGTTCCATCAGTCTTCAGGTTAACTGTAATTTGTAAGGTTTGAGAATTAATAATCTATAAGTAATAAAAGTGATTACTCTTAGTTAACTAAATTAGCCATTGAATTCAAAATCCCATTCTTAGCCACTCTCAGAAAAGAAGAATTCTCATTAATTCATCCTAGGCTAAAGGATGAAGTTTTTATCTATACAGTCTATGGAAGAAGTTTGCCAAATGAATGAGTAGTGCAAACTTGGCAAGAGAAGGTATTTGTAAAAGGACTGCTATTGCACTCATTATTTGAATATGTATTGAAACTACTGCATAAATAAGGAACAATTTATAAAGTAGGAGGGACATATGCTTAAAACTTTTTGGTTAACAGTTAATTACAGTTATATTCATTTGAAGTGTTTTGTAATTCTGACTTTTCCATAGACTTCCTCTAATTTTGTTTCAATTATTAATAATTTTATTATAAAATGACATTAATTTTATATTTTATAATGTTACAGCTAATCCTTATATATTTAAATAAAAACAACTTCCGAAAGGCCTCTTTGAGAGCTGGCCTTATAGTTCTCAGTGAATGACAAGTCATAAAAAATCATATAGAGTGAGCACTAAGCATTTAGAGGAATAAATTCAGAATTGGTTTATAAAAAAGGAAATAGAAAAGTTGAATTAAAATAAACACTTTCAGCCAACTTGTAAGATATATGAACTTTCATTTAATATTATGTAGACAGGTAATAACATTCTTCTGACCTATTTGCAGGGCAGATAGATGTGAACATACTGTGCATCATGATTAAAAGATTGATTGCTTTTTGAAATCTGTATGTGTTAGCCTCCATACAAAGCTTAAAAGAAGCTTACAGTCCAATAAAACAGGATTGACAAACAGTTGTGTTTAACAGTGGGGCTTTTTGTTTTATTGGGAGCCAGAGGAAGAGAATAAAGTGAGTTGTCAGTATTAAATTAGTAAATGGACTTCTTGTTCTATCTTGGAGGCTTCCTGGAAGACAAATTCGAGATAGATTTTTTTAAAAGGAAGTGAAATTTCCAAGTATATGACATGTTAAAAACTGCTGAGATCACAAGATAATAAAGTTTAAACTTCAAAATGTGATATGCAAATAAAATGATTAATGTCAGTACATTGGGATCCCTGGGTGGCACAGCGGTTTAGCGCCTGCCTTTGGCCCAGGGCGCGATCCTGGAGACCCAGGATCGAATCCCATGTCGGGCTCCCGGTGCATGGAGCCTGCTTCTCCCTCTGCCTATGTCTCTGCCTCTCTCTCTCTCTCTCTCTCTCTCTCTCTCTCTCTCTGTGACTATCATAAATAAAAATTTAAAAAAAATTAAAAAAAAGAAAATGTTTAAAAAAAAATGTCAGTACATTGTGGCCTGGTGAAAGGACTGTGTGACATTATTACATTAAGAAATTACAGAACCAGCATGTTTCCCAGAGTGTGTCCCATGGACTGCTGGTTCCACATGATAAATAGACCATGAAAACACGGACAGATGAATTTAGAGACAGGATATTACATTGCCCTCTTGGAGACACACAGGGCCTGTTAGTATCCTAAAGCCTCAAAGAAATCCTGAAATAAAGTAACTTGTTAAAGTTCGGTTTGTTTCCCAAACTTATTTGGTCAGACAACCCTTTTTTCCCTTGACCAGCTTTAGGAAATGACCTTCTGTTTTTGCCAGGAAGAAATCTTGTTCGTCTGCTTTTTTTGGTTTGTTTGTTTAGTAGTTTGTTTTAAAGATTTTATTTTATCTATTTGAGAGAGTGAGTGTGTGTGCATGAGCCAGGGCTGGGGGTGGGGGGCGCTGGCAGGGGGGGAGGAGCAGAGGGAGAGGGACAAGCTGACTTGAGCTGAGCTCAGAGCCTGACGAAGGACTCAGTCCCATGATCCTGAGATCATGACTTGAAATGAAATTTAGAGTTGGAGGCTTAACCAACTGAGCTGCCCAAGCGCCCCTGTTTGTCTGCTTTTTTGACAGGAATTCATATGGCACTGATAGCCACAGCCTACATTAAAGAAAGTTGCCTGATAATTTGTTGTTTTTTTATATGTGCATTTCTTTAAAATCTAATATTAATGGGGATGCCTAGATGGCTCAGTGGTTGAGGGTCTGCCTTTGACTCAGGTTGTGATCCCAGGGTCCTGGGATCGAGTCCCACATCGGGCTCCCCAGAGGGACCTGCTTTTCCCTTTGCCTATGTCTCTGCCTTTCTCTCTTCTGTCTCTCATGAATAAATACATAAAATCTTTTTTAAAAATCTAATGATGGTAGGGGTCCCCCCCCCCAGAAAAAGCTATTTTTAAGTCAATGTGTATATCTTCTATTCAAGTCCATCTTCAGAACTGAAGAAATGTGATATTTTGGTATCTTATGCTTTCTTCAGTGGTAAGTTTCAAGAAGACCATGTGTGAAGGAGCTTCTGGCCTACACTTAGGCTACCCTAAGGAGAAGGCAGTTTGTTATAAAGATAAGAAAGAAGTTAAATTAAAATCTTAGGTAGAAACTTAGGATCTCAGGCAATTCCGTGGACCAGCTTTGGTCTCCGCTTTACCTAATCTGTTTACCTGTTGTTTCACTGCCACTGGCCAATCTTTTCTGTTTTCTCCCAATTGGTCAGGTGTTGATGGGAGATGCTACTGGTGGTCATCCTAGCACAAACAAGGGCCTGATGCCACTTCCCTGTAGGAAAGGGGACCAGGCATGACAAGCATTGTCACTAACATATTCAGGGAAACAAAGGTAGTCTTTCCCTGGTTAATCAACAGGACAACTCCAAGAAATGATGTGATAAACTTTTTCTAGATACCTGGACAGGAGATGAAAGGAAGTTGGTGGAGTTGGGCCAGTAATTGGAGAACATTTTAGATTGTCTTTTACTCATTTGTGTGTTGCACGAGTTGGAGTTCTACAGGGAACCAGGTGAAGCAGAGGGAACAATAAAACTTTACCAGAAAAGTTATATAAATTATGAAATTTAAAAATGCACTCTACATTTTATAAACTCAGCAGTTTGTAACATGTGTATTACACTTTGATATGCCAAACAAACTTTTCTATAACAACTTAATCATTGGGCATACTTTTGCCATTTTTTCTGCCTCTGAGATTTTACCCTACAACTCTCAAGGTGTTCGGCTCTAACACAGACAAGTGTATTGATAGTTCTCTCTCATTCTTTGATGAGTGATGAGCATACAGTACTACTTCTGTGGGCCTGTGGGCCCTGGAGATGACTGTAACCTGCTATTGATCAGCTGATTGAAGATAAATGGCTTAGTTGCTTGTATTGCAGATTACATCATTAACATGGTCAGTAAACCATGAATTGTTCAATAAGGCGTTTATCTTTTTTCATTTTACTTCTGCTCTTTTATCATCTTTATTATAAAAGACAAAATTACCCTTACTAACCAGTAAGATCAGCTGAAAAAGAGACCCAGCAGGGTACCATTATGGGTGCAAGGTTGCAGATAGCTGAGTTCTAATGGTTTAATGATATTTAGCATATGTTTTTGAACTGGAGAAAATATAGACTTTTGATCATCTTTTTTTCTGTGTTTCTCTTCCAGCTTCCTTTTGCCTCATATTTGCTAGAAGCAGTACTGGAGAAAATAAATGAAAGAAAGAAACTAGTTGAAGGATATTTCACAATTATGAAAGATATTAGATGATATTACGATGAAGAACTTGTTTTCAAATGTGAAAACTTTTTGTGTGGTGTGACTGGAAAAATACATTGCCATCCTGCTACAGTATCTGCTCCAACTATCAATAGTCAGGTTCAATACCAAAATAAGAATTCTCTGAAACTAATTAATTGCTGAACAAGTGAAACTAATTAAGTACATAGCCATTTAAAAGGAAATAGTGTAGCATTTGATTGTTGAATACAAATATTGCCACAAATCAATGCAAACTCAAAAATGATTTTTTCTTCCAGTACATTAGAAGAATTTAGAACAAGCTTGGACACACAAATTGGTCTGACTATAAGAAGAAAAAGGTGTAAACTGAGGGTTTAATGTTTTAAGTTTTATAAAGAAACTAGACTGTGTACATAAAACTGCAATACAAGGCCTTAAGTCATCAAAGAGTACATTTGTATTGTAAGCAAATATAAAATGAAGCATCATTATTTTAAGAATGAGCAATTAATGAAATAAACTGTGTGGTCCAATTATATCTGTTCTCTATATACTGGGGTAATATAGGAGATACTGTATTTTCCTAGAACTGTGTGGCAAAAATAAAAACATTTTCTCCTTCACTCCCTTTCTTTTTTTAAATTCACAAGACTTGGTGTGCTCATCTCAATTAGCAAGGGACCACAAGTCCAGTATAAAATCAGGCTAGATCTAGCATAACTCCTACTGTAGTCAACTAATTAAAGTTACATTCTTAACAGTGATGTTCTCTTTTTTAGATTTCCAAATATTCTCACTCCCATTTCACCTCTTTACTATGTTTCTGCCACACATGACCTTTTTTGGAAAAAGTTCTTCTAATCCACCAAACTTCAGCCTGCCTCCAGCCTTTACTCTCACTATTCTTTTTCTAGAATACTCTGTACTAAACTTATCTCATGACTGGCTCATCATGACTTTTCTCATCATTCAGAATTCCTTACCTGTTCCCTCAGAGACACATTTCCCTGGCCATCTTATGATTTAACTTCCTTTATCACAGAAAATTACCTATTTTACCTGTTTGCTTATTTATCTTCTTGTTAATTTCTGCTCCCCACCCCTTTTAGAATTTAGGTCCCCAGAGATGAAGATAGTGGTTGGAAGATTATGGCCCACAAGCCAAATCTGGACTGCCACTGTTTTTTTGTGACCCACAAGCTAAGAATAATTTTTACATTATCAAATGGCTTAAGGAAAAAGGAGAATATATTTTGTAGCATATGAAAGTTATATTAGATTCAAATTTTAGTGTACATCAATAAAGTTTTATTGGAACACAGTGATGCTCTTTTATTTATGTATTGTTTACGGCTGCTTTCAAGCTATAGTAGTGCAGGTAAGTATGCAGCCCAGACCATTTGTAGTGCTGTGGTCACTTTGCACTACTTTTTGGCATGCTACAGTCACAATGACACAATTGTAACTTGACAGCATTTCAAGTGCTACAAATACTACTCTATTGTGGTTAAATATATATATATACTTACTAATGCATACCCATCATGTCAAAATAAAAAAAGTAGTGACTATCAAACACCATACTTTTTAGGGCACACTGGAGTGTGGAGTATCTTGCTGTTGAACTAGATGCCAAAGCATTGTGTTTATTATACAATAACATTACTTGTGCTTAAGGAATGCCCTATCTATTGACATTACCAAACATTATGAATACTCATAACATATTCCCAACTCAGAAGAAAATGGTGGTAACAAAAAATTATAAAACTCAAATGTAATATCTCAACACAGCAGAATTTTGTTACAAAGATAAAAATGTGACTGCACAATATTACCCTGATGCCAAAAAACAAATAAGGACAGTAAAAAGAAGAAAAGTGTGGTAGGCTGAAATATGGCCTCCAAAGATGTCTACCTCCTAATTCCTGAAACCCGTGAATTTGTTACCTTTAATGGCAAAAAGGACTTTGCAGATGTGATTAAGCTAAAGATCCTGAGTGGGGAGATTATCCTGGATTATCTTTGGGGCCTTATGTCTTCCAAAGAGGAGGCAAGAGGAGTCAGTGAGACAGAAATGTTACCTCAGAAATTTGACAATGCTATCCCAACAGCTTTAAGTGTAGAGGCCATGAATCAAAGACTGTAAGCAATCCCTGGACACTGGAAAAAGCAAGGAGATGGATTCTCCCCCAACAGACCCTCTAGGAAAAAGCCAGCATTGTTGACACCTTCACTTTAGCCTGATGAAACTAATTTTGCACATCCACAACTAGAAGAGAATAATTTTTTCCTTTAAATCACTTAATTTTGTGGTTGTGACTAGCAATAAAAAACTAATACAGTTTTCTAAAATTCTGTTTAGAATTATTTTATCCATGTTTATGAGGGACACTAGTTCGAAGGTACAAAATCAAGGCTGATTGTGTATTCAAAAGTCAATCAGTATAGGACATGTAAACAAGCTAAAGAATAAATATATGAACATAAAATTTTAGAAAAACTAGAAAAAATTCAACACTCATGCGTTAGAAGAAAAAAACTCCCAGAAAATTAAGAATTTCCTCAATTTGATGAGAACAATCATAAAAAGCCTCCACCTAACATTATCCTTAATGATGGAAGATTAAACATTTCCCGGTAAAATCAGGAACAATACAAGGATGTCTACTCTCACCAATTTTATTCAACCTAATACTGAAAATCCTGGCCAACATAGTAAGGCAAGAAAAAGAAGTAAAAGACATACAGGTTAGAAAGGAAGAAGCAAAGCTATCTCTTACATACATACATGCATACATGCATAAAATTCCTAGATTATTAATTAGTGACTTCTCAAGATAGAAGATCAACATACAAAAATTAATTGTATTTCTACATATTGGTGAACTAGTAATAAGTGTGTGGAAACCATAATTTACAATACATCATTGCTCAAAAAAATAAAAATAATTACGTAGGTGTAAATCTAACAAAGCATATAGAAGACTTGTATACTGAAAACTACAAATGCTAATGAAAGAAGATTCAATAAATAGGCACAGTGAGAGCATAGTTTGGGATACTCAATATAGCAAAGATGCCAGCTGTCTCCAAATTGATGCGTGGGTTTAATACAATTCCTACTGATATCACAGCAAGATATTTTGAAAATAGAGACAAGATTCTTCCAAAATTGTATGAAAAGGCAAAGGAATGAGAGTAGCTAAAGATCTTTAAGGAAGAATAAAGTGGGAGGAATCATTCTACCCAATTCCAAGGTATAATACAGATAAGAGTGTGCGATGATGGCAGAGGAATAGACACATGGGTTGATGGAACATAATAGAGAACCAAGAAAGACTAAGTTACTCCTCAAAATTTTGCAGTATTCTGCAAGTAAAACATATCATCTTTAGATTTAAATAGTCCAAAATGAAAATTACTCGAGATGTATAGCCACAGGGTTAACTTAAAACCAAAAAGAAAGGGTTAGTGCCAGGGAACATTTTTAGAGATCCCTTTATTGTCTGGGTTCAGAAGGATTCGTGAAATAAATGACCACAAGAGTTGGGATTTTTAATTCCTGTATTCCTGTGTATGTAACTGCCTTTAGTATTAATGCAAAATTTATAACACTGATTTAATATGACATAATAGAATTAGAAAGGCTTTTTTTGTTTGGATTTTGGGTTTTTTGTTTGTTTGCCTCTAAGCCAAACTTTAATTAGGCAGATTTTTTTAAAAGAAGATGTGTGTGTATACACACACACACACACACACACACACACAATATACACAATGGAATATTACTCAGCTATAAAAAAGAATGAAATCTTGCCATTAGCAACATGGTTGGACCTAGAGAGTATAATGCTAAGTGAAATAAGACAGAGAAACAGATACCATATGATTTTACTTACGTGGAATTTAAGAAAACCGAACAAATGAGCAAATTAAAAAAAGAAACAAAATACAGACTCTTAAACACAGGACAAACTAGTGGTTGCCAGAGGGGAGGTGAGTGAGGGGATGGTGAAATAGATAAAGGGGATTAAGTATACACTTACTGTGATAAGCGTCAAGTACTATATAGAATTGTTAGATCATTGTATTGTACACTTGAAACTAGCATGGCATGGTATGTTAATTATACTTCAATTTTTAAGCCTCTTACCCTTTGATTCTTAAAAATGCAAACATATATTTGATTGTTTTCCCTATTCACTAGGGAATGGTCCTCTCCACAGTCCAATCCTCAATTTTCTCCTTTCTTCTTAAACAATACACATGGCCACAATACCACAATCTTGACCCCAGCACTTTTTGTCATTCGGTCTTCCTTTTTCCTAGGACATCATCACTGAGAATAAGTAAAAAGCAGGTGCCCTCTTCATTCCTTGTACTCCTGGCTCATTATAGGACAAATGTCACTCTTTGTTAATGCGAAGTCTGGCATGAGGGAACCAGAGCTATTAGTAGAGGAGTATTAGAGACTTCCCTTGGCTTGTGTCCCACTCCATTCCAGACACTGGAAAAATATGCTTTTTTACTACCTTAACCTACTTTAAGAGAGAAAAAAATAAAAATGTAAGTGAATTTGCATTTTTCCTTCAATATCTTAACTTAGGTTACTAATACCCAATCTGAGAGTAAAAAAAAAAAAAATCTTCCTGTTGCCATAAGAAATTTCTTTGGTTGGGCCTAGTTCTTTTCTGGAGTCTAATTCCCATTTTATGCTCTTAGACACCTCTCAACACCCTTTGCCTTCTAAGGAATCCTCTCCATTCTTCCTTATACTAGTTTTGGCACTGCTCATTAATTCAGTGAAGGGAGCAAGTTAGAAAAAAAAACCAGTATATCCAAGTCATTTTTATTCCAGATTTTCTTTTTCCTTTATTTTTATATGAATTTTTATTTTGAAACACTGTGACATTCAGAAGAAGTTGCAAAAGTAGTATAGAGTGTTCTTGAGTACTCTTCTTTCAGATTCCCTGAGTGATAGTACCTTACAGAACTATATAGTACATTGTCAAAATCAGGAAAATGAAATTAAGCCAAATATAGACCATACATGCATTTCACAAGTTTTTATACTCACTTTTTGGGAGAATATAGTTTTATGAAGTACTGTCACACATGTATAACCATTATCACAATTAGGATATGGAGTTATTCCATTAGGAATAGTCTTTGTGTTACTCCTGAGTACTCATATCCTCCTTCCAACCCTAAGGCCTGCAACTATTTATTTGTTCTTCATCACTATAATTTTGTCATTTTGAGTATGTTATATAAATGGAAGCACAGAGCATATAGCCTTTTGAGATTGGCTCTTTGCACTCAGCATAATGCCTTTGAGATCCATCTAAGTTGTGTGTATCAATAGTTTATTTCGTTTTATTGCTGAATAGCATCCCAGTACGTGAATGTACCACAGCTGGTTTATTCATTTACCCATCAACAGATACATGTGATGATACACTGATTCATGGGCTGAATGAAAGGGACATGGAAAGAACATGTTTGGAATAAGATAGCAAGGCAGTCTGGCAAAGGGATATGTCGATCAAACTCTCTGGATGGATGAAAAAGGTGAAGATTTTTGCATCCCGTTTGAACGCTTACAAAAGGGTGACCTCAGTAGAGGAGGATTTTAATAAGTAAATAGAATGAACTGTTTTGTGGATATCAATCAGCCTCTTTTCCCAGCCACCTTTGTCATTGCACAGTGGGCTCATGAACAGAGTGGCTGTGGTGGCAGGTATGGAGATTATGCATGGGCTCACCAACATGAATGTTTACTCACCAAGCCTGACCTGGCTACAGCCACTACTGAGTGTTCAGTCTTTAAGCAGCAGAGACCCAGCGCTAAGTCCCTGATATAGCACAATTCCCTGGGAGTGATCAACTAGCTACCTGGTGGCAAGCTGATTATATTGGATTGTTTCCTCCATAGAAGGGAGTATTTTGTTCTTACTGGGATAGACACTCACTCTGGATATGGACTTGCCTTCCCTGCAAGCAGTACTTCTGCACAAACTACCATCTGTGGACTTCCAGAATGTCTTATCCATCATCATGGTATTCCACACAGCATTGCTTCTGATCAAGGAATTTACTTCATAGCAAAGGAAGTGGGTCAATGGGCCCAAGCTCATGGAATTCGGTGATCTTACTGCATTCCCCACCATTATGACACAGCTAGTTAGAATGGTGCAATGGCTTTTGAAGACTCAGTTACAGGGCAACCTTGGTGGCAGTACCTTGCAGGGCTCAGGCAAGATTCTTGAGGGTGCCCTATATGCTATGAATTAGCATCCAACTATTGTGCTACTTTATCCATAATCAGGATTCCCAGGTCCAGAAATCAAGAGGGTAGGAATGAGTGGCACCACTCACTATTATACTTGGTGACTCACTAGCAAAATTTTTGCTTCCTATCCCCACGACCTTATACTTTGCTGGTCTAGAGGTCTTAGCACCAAAGGGAGGAATGCTTCCACCAGAAGCCACAGGAATAATTCCATTGAATTGGAAGTTGAGAGCCATCCAGCCACCTACAGTTCCATGTGCCTCTGAATCAACAAAGCCAAGAAGATGGTCACTGTGCTGGTTGGAGTATTTGGCTTTGACTACCGAGGGGAAACTGCACTACTACTCTACTGGAGATCCCCTAGGGGTATCTCTTAATATTAGCATGCCCTGTGGTTAAAGTCAATAGAAAATGCAAACCAGCTAGCACTACTAATGAGCCAGACCCTTCAGGAATAAAGGTTTATTTTTTTTTTTTCAGGAATAAAGGTTTAGATCACTACACCAGGTAAAGACAATCAGCTGAAGTGCTTGAGGAGGGAAAAGGGAACATAGAATGGATAGTGGAAGAAGGTATTTATAAATACCAGCTATGACCACAAGACTATTCACAGGAGCAAGGATTATAATTATCTTGAGTATTTCTTCTGTACTTTGTTGAGTGTGTGTGTGTGTGTGTGTGAAGTTGACAAGGGGTGGACTCGTGATAGTTAATTTTATGTGTTCAGTTATTGTGCCAGATTTGTGGTCAAACATTCTGGATTTTTCTATGAGGGTGTTTTTGGATGAAATTAATATTTAAATCACTGGACTGTGAGTAAAGCAGGTTGCCTTCCAAAATGGGGAGATGGGGCACTCACCCATTCAGCTGAAGGTCTGGATAGAACCAAACACTGACTTCTCCCAGAAAGAGAAGATTCTGTCGGCAAAGAGCCTCCAAAACTTAAATTGCATTGACTCTTTTAGGTTCCCCCTGCCCATCTTGCAGATTTTAGATTTGCCAGCCTCCATAATTATGGGAACTAATTCCTTAAAATAAAGATTTGGTTTTGTTTCTCTGGAGAACCATGGCTAGTACACTAGGTTTGGGCTATTACATATAACATTACTATGACCACTCATGTATAGGGTCTTGTGTGAACAAAGTTTTCATATCTCTAGAATAAATACCCATGAGTGTGATCACTGGGTAATGCAAGAGGTGTGTGTTTCACTTGGTAAGAAACTGGAAAGGTGTCTTCTAGAGGGCTTACACCATTGCACAGTCCCACCACCTTGGTTGAACTTATCTTCCATTCTTCAGGACTTGGTATTGTTGGTATGTTTTGTTTTAGCCGTTCTCATAGGCATGCAGTAGTGATATTTTGATTTTTAAGTTCATTCCTCCACCTTATCACATTTATCATTATTTGTTTTTCCATCTCAAAAACCTGCATTAGTCATATTTTCAGAAAGCATGGGTTGATGGGGGAACTGGATGGTTTGGGTTTGGATGGACATAAAACTATTTTCCAGACTGGTTATCTGAAGAAAGAACTTCAGCAATCACCGTGAATTTTGTAAGAAATTTCTAAAAGATCTATTTACTATCTATTGCTGCATAACAATCTTAAAACCTGGTGGCTTACTTAGAACATTTATTTAGGCCAGTTTCTGAGGGTCAGGAATCTGAGCACAGCTTAACTGGGTTCTCCAGGACTGTACCTTTCAGAAGGCTGCAGTCATAGCCATAGCCATTCACTTTCTAGTTCACTGAAGTAGTTGGTAGGCTTCAGTGTTTTGCAGGCTGTTAAACCAAGGATTTTAAATCCTTACTAGCTATTGGCTGAAGGCTGTCCTCAGTTCTTTGCCACATGGGTCTCTTCAATGTGGAAATCTGTTCCCCCCCCCCACACACACACACACAAACGGGGATTCCACAACAATGTGAATGATAGGACATGGAGATCATTAGGAACTGCTGGTGCTGCCTACTGCAGCAGGTGTTTAGGTTTGACAATCTAGATGAAGCAGAAGCTACTGCGGAATTTACCTTGAAGCCATCTTTGCAAGGTAAGCATAAATTTTACTTATAGAATGATTGTTTATTTGTGGTAATTTGGGGAAGGAAGACAGATGGAGCATATGGGTTGCAAAATTGCAAATATCTCTTGGCACCACTACCATAAGATATAAACAACGGAATTCATCTCCAGTAAGAGTGAATGTTGTCACTTAAAGAGGCTTAACAGATAAATTTAAGGAGGTAGTTGATTCTCATCTCTAAACTTGAGATCAAGAGGCTGGGAAAGCACAATTAAGCTTCCACAGCAACATAAAACTAATATTAGAAATCCACAAAGTTAGAAAGCCAAGTGAGTATTCTATGGCTCTTTCTCAGATTTAAAGTAGAAATAATGTTCATAGCCAGAAGCAAGCAGTATGAAAAGTTAGAGTTTCAAGACCAGAAAAGAATAAGCCTTGGGTGCCTCAAATCTACCATACCAAAGGCCTTGGGAAGCCTCCTAGTAAATTAAACTGGAAGTTAAGGAATTTTAATTTTTTTAAAGATTTTATTTATTTATTCATAGAGACACAGAGAGAGAATGAGAGGGAGAAGCAGGCTCCATGCAGAGAGCCCGATGTGGGACTCAATCCAGGGTCTCCAGGATCACGCCCCAGGCTGCAGGCGGCACTAAACCGCTGCGCCACCGGGGCTGCCCCCAGGAATTTTAAATTTTTTATTTAATTTTTATGTTTTTTAAGTTTTACTTCCAGTTAGTTAACATACAGTGTTATATTAGCCTCAGATTGTACAATATAGTGATTCAGCACTTCCATACATCACCTGTTGCTCATCACAAGCACACTCCTTAATTCCCAGCCTCTATTTCACCCATCCTCCCATCCCCCGTCCTCTGGTAGTCATCAGTTTGAGTCTGTTTCTTGGTCTGTCTCTCTCTCTTTTCCCCCTTTGCTAGTTTGTTTTGTTTCTTAAATTCCATGTATGAGTGAAATCATATGGTATATTTTTCTAGCTTATTTCACCTAACATACTCTCCAGCTCCATCCATGTCTTGCAAATGGCAAGATGCCATTCTTTCTAACGGCTGAGTAATATTCCATTGTATAGATACCACATCTTCTTTATCCATTAATCCATTGATGGACACTTGGGCTGATTCCATATCTTGGCTATTGCAAATAATGTTGCAATAAACGTAGGGGTGCAAATGTCCCTTCAATTAATGTTTTGTATTCTTTGGGTAAATATCCAGTAGGAGGATTGCTGGATCAAAGGGTAGTTCTATTTTTAACTTTCTGAGGAAACTCCATACTTTTTTCCACAGTGGCTGCACCAGTTTAAGGAATACTTCTCAAAACATATATTTGTGCAATATATGCATATTACTAGGAGGAAACACCACATCCTGATTAAGATTAGTTATCTCTGGGGTCCCTGAGTGGCTCATTCGGTTGAGTGCCAGATATAATCTCACAGCTGTGGGATTGAGCTCTGAGCCAGGCTCTGTGCTCAGTGCAGAGTCTGCTTCAGATTCTCTCTCCCTCTTCCTCCTTATTTTATCTATCTGAAATAAATAAAATATTTACCAAAAAAAAAAAAAAGGAGATGAGGGTGGCTCAGCAAGTGAGCATTTGCCTTCAGCCTAGGGCATGATCCCAGGGTCTTGGGATCGAGTCCCTTATCAGGCTCCCTGTGAGGAGCCTGCTTCTCCCTCTGCCTGTGTCTCTGCCTCTCTCCCTGTGTATCTCATGAATAAATAAATAAAATATTTTTTAAAAAAGGAAGATGAATTATCCTTGGATAGAGGACTAAGAGATTTGTACTGATAGACTTGCTTATTACAATGTATCTTTTTTATGTTGTTTCACTATGTTTCCATGAATATGTATTTCTCTTTCCATTTAAAGACAGTTTTAAAAACTCTTTAAACCATACCTGAAGCAAAGATAAAGAAAATGGAAATGACAAATTACCTAGAAAGTGACAACAAGGAAAACACTTTTTACCAAAAACCTATGGGACATTGGGCAGCCCTGGTGGCCCAGTGGTTTAGCGCTGCCTTCAGCCCAGGACGTGACCCTGGAGACCCGGGATCGAGTCCCACGTTGGGCTCCCTGCATGGAGCCTGCTTCTCCCTCTGCCTGTGTCTCTGCCTCTCTCTCTGTGCCTTAATGAATAAATAAATAAAATCTTTAAAAAAATAAAAAAATAAATTAAAAAATGGACTGAAAATAAACTCAACATGCAACTGAACAAAAAGAAAAAAACAAAACAGAAAAACAAAATAAACCTAAATAGGAGGAAAGAATTCATGAAAATGAAAATAATTAAGAAAAACTACACACAAAAAAAGATGAAAACAAAACTGATACTTAAAGCTTAATTAATTAACTCTGGCAAGGCAAATTATGGATAAGAGAGAAAAATGAAAACATAATATTAGGAATTGGAAAAAAATACATATGGGTACAGTGTTTCTTCTTGGGGTGATGAAAATCTGGAAGTGGATGGTAGTGATGGTGGCATAAACTTTGTGATTATACTAAAATTGTTTTTAGATCAGTAATTAGAGCCAAACTGTTGCCCTGTTTAACCATGGAAGTATGCCCAGGCTGCAGAATTAAAGAGATATTCCACAGAATAGCTACAATTTCTAGCTAAAACAATATCAGCAAGAACTGGAAAAAATATGCCTGGAAATGAATCATGAGGGTGATGAACAGAATATAAGGCCGGATATAGAAGAGTTTGTCGATATGCGACACTCTCCTTTAACTCATCATTTAACATCCTGCCAAGAACACCTGAGACTGGCCTTAATATATTGCTGGTATAATTCCTTGAAGCTCAGAGGGGAAATACCCTATTTTAAATTAGGTGGAGGTGCCATAATTACTCCAGTAATTGAGGAAGGGGTCAAATCCTTCAGAGTAGGCATGCTAGACTCTATTTATAAAGACTGTAGGACTCACCAGCTGTGTTGCCCAGTAGGGCCTAAAGGATACTCCCTTTACTAGAACAATTAGAATTCTCTAGTGAAGGGGTCACTAAGAGCATTAAGAAGCTCAATGGTGCGGATCCCTGGGTGGCGCAGAGGTTTGGCGCCTGCCTTTGGCCCAGGGCGCGATCCTGGAGACCCGGGATCGAGTCCCACGTCGGGCTCCCGGTGCATGGAGCCTGCTTCTCCCTCTGCCTGTGTCTCTGCCTCTCTCTCTCTCTCTGTGTGACTATCATAAATAAAAAAAAAAAAAAAAAAAAGCTCAATGGTGGAGCACCTGAATGACTCAGTTGGTTAAGTGTCTGTCTTCAGCTCAGATCGTGATCATAGAGTCCCAGGATCAAGCCCCGCATCCGGCTCTGTGCTCCGCGGGGAGCCTGCTTCTCCCTCTCCCTCTGCCTGCTGCTCTCCTGCTCTCTCTCTCCCTCTGTAAGATAAAAAAAATAAACTGTTTCAAAAAAAAAAAAAAAAAAGCTCAGTGGTGACTGTCTTGTAGGCTGAGGTTGCAGCTATGAAAATGAGCGAGCTCCCTAGAGACAATTAAGGTAAGAGGATACCAAAATATCAGAAGCCAAGTGACAGCACCCAAGACAATAAAAGGCAAGGTGGACATACCTGCCATGCTGCAAAGCCAGAATGGAAGTGGAGTCCCTAATCCTCCAGGCTCTGTAGTGAAGGTGGATAGACCACAGTTTTCCTAAGTGTGAAGCAGATGGATGGGTAGTCAATTAGGTAATTTTTTATCTATATAATCTAAAAAAGGTCACAGGAAAGAGAAGACTGATGTTAGCTGCTGCAATTAAAAAAAAATTATGATCCTTCACACTGTTTCCAGCCTGGAACCCGTGCTTAGGCCTAGAGTCCATTGACTGAAGTGTACCTTATAGAAGGACATGCCAACACCTCAGGTGTACTGCAGTGATTTTCCCAAGTCTTCCCCCCCAAAGGGACCTATCTATAGTTACAGAGTAATTGCACACTGTGAAAAAGGGAACACTCCTTTTTTGGATATAAGATTGGAACTGACATTGGTCCCAGGGACCCCAGACACTATCATAACCCTTCATTAAAGTGGATCAATCATATAGAGGTCAGGTACTAGGTGGAGTTCTGGTCCAAGTCTTCACCCCAGTGGCCTCTGTGGGCCCAGGAATCTACTATGTGGTCATTGTCCTTGTTCCATCAAGGATATCATCAAAATAGATGTAATTTTCAGCTGACAGAATCATGAGACTGGTTTTCTGGCATGTTATGAAAAAGTTGTAATGGTAGGAATGACCAAGTGAGAGCCTCTGAAGCTGCCTCCTGCCTGAGCCAAGATAGTAAATCAGTCACACTACTGCATCTTTATCATAAAGAGACAAAACCAGGCCAATCTTAAAGACTTAAAGAATGTCAAAATGGCCAGCATCCATGATTCCATTCAGCTCACCAGTCTGGACCTTGCAAAAATCAAAACAGCTGGTGGTGGACAGTACAAATTAAATGGAAGTTCCAATTATGGATCCTGTACTGAATTGATGTCTTTATCAGATTGATCAGCAGAGCCCCAGGCCATGATATGCAGCTCCTGACGTGGTAAACTCATTCTTCTCAATGTCATCAGGAAAGAGGATCAAAGCAATATGCAAATATATCTTTACTTGGAGAAGAAAAAGACACTCATGGTTTGGTCTAGAGTTCTATTTATCTCCCATTCTTTGTCACAATATAACCTGCAGGAATCTTGACTGGACACTCTGCAAAATATCACCTAGTCTGCCACATTAATAACATCAGGTTAATTAAACCAGATGAATAGGAAGCAGCAGGTACTCTGAATGCCAGACACATACATTCCAGAGGATAGAACTCAACCCTACAAAGACTTGAAGGTCTTTTGCATTAGTAAAAATCTTAGGTATCTAATGGTTTGAGGATTTCCAGACATACCCTCAAAGATGTAGAATAAGTTCTTGCACTTTCTTCCATGTACACAAAAATGCAGCACTAGGTAGGCTGCTTTAGATTTTGGAGATAGCATTATTTCTCACTTAGGAATACCCTTCCAACCTGTTTATTGGGTGACCCAGAGGGCCTGAAACAAGAGAGGGCCCTGTGACAGATTCAGACTGGTGTAAGCAGCACTCCCTTTGGACCAATGACCCAGCACATCCCACAGTGCTAGAGGTATCTGCGGTAAATAAGAGTGCTGAGAGGATTTCTGCAAGCCCCAATAGGAGAATTACAACACAGACCTCTAGGTTTCTGGGGAAAGACTACACTGTCTGTAAAGAGCAGCTCCAGGCAGCCCACTGACAAGGTTCATCAAGGGGCTATGTAACCAGAACAGAGCTGTCTCTAAGCTGGGTATTGTCAGACCCACCAACTCATACGTTAGGGTAGTATCCTGTTTCACAGTAAAATCACATGTCCTTGAAGGCAAATTCATCACTTTACCTGTGCAATTTGATTGTTTTGTAGGTATCACAAAATAGCAAATTAACTGTTAATGGAGTTCTATGAACTGTGGCCCTATCCCATTTAGTTTAGTGAAGTAAATTGTTTTGATATATTCATTTCATGCAAATAAGTTTTAAAAATGAGTTTTCCATTTTCTCTTGTTTTTGTCTTTCTCAAAAACCTCTTCCTTACCTTAAAAATTATATATTTAAAAAATCCTTCTATATTATACCCAGCACCTATTAAATAGCTTTGTTCTTTCTCTACGTGTTGATTTTAATCCATCTTCATGCTTCATGTGTAATGTGATACAGGGACCTATTGTTTTTCCAAATTAATAGCAAATTTTCCATCCCTTCACCTTTCCTTTTTCCCAATAATATGAAGAATTCCCTTCATAATATACTAATTTCTCAAGTATACATGGTTCTGTTTATGGATTCTCTATAATGTGCAATTGACTTCCTGTACAAATAGTTTTCTGTTTAATTATTGTGGTTTTATATTGCTTCTTGATATCTGGTATGATATTATGTCCTTTGGTGTTCATTTGCTTGTGTGTGTTGTGTTTTTGGAAGCCTGTTATTGTGCAGTTTCTCTTCCAAATAAAATTTTAATTGAAATGTTTATTGAGATAATTATAGATTCCAATGCAGTTGTAAGAAACAATGCAGAGAAGAACTTATGCAAGTTTTACCCAGTTCCCCCTAAATAGCAACATTTGTAAACGCATAATATGTATAATATAGAAACTGGGAAATTGATATAAATACAACCCACTGATCTAATTCAGATCTCCCCAGTTTTACTTGTATTCATTAATGTGTATATATGTGTTTAGTTCTATACAATTTTATCACATGCATAGGTTCATGTACTCACCACAGCACTCAGGATAGTGAATAGTCCCCAGGCAATAATTGCTCATGTTGCCTTTAAAAAAAAAAATGTTTAAGGAAACTCTACCCCCAACACGGAACTGAACTCGTGACTCCCAAGATCAAAAGTCCCATGCTCTACCAAGGAAGCCAGCCAGGTGCCTCTGATGTTACCTTTGTGTAAGCATACTACTTCCGTCTGACTCCCACAGTAGCTATTAACTGTCTTCTATTTCTAAAATGTTGTCATTTCAAAAGTGTTATATCAATGGAATTGTATAGTATGCAACCTTTGGAACTGGAATCTAATTTTTTTCACTCAGAATAATTCCATTTATTCATTCAACCTCTATGTTTCAATAATGTGTTGCTTTTGCTTGCTGAGTAGTATTCCACAGCATGAATGTACCCGTCTGTTAAAACTGTTCATCTGTTGAAAGACATGCGGACTGACTCCAGTTTGGGGCTGTTAAAAATAAAGCTACTATGAACATTTGTGTACAGGCTTTTGTGGAACCATACATTTCCATTCCTCTAGAATAAATGATCAAGAGTCTTCTCTGGTTGGTATGATAATTAGGTGTTTACGTTTTAAGGAAATTGGCAAACTGGGGTGCCTGAGTGGCACAGCTGATTAAGTGCTCGACTGTTGATTTTGGCTCAGGTCATGATCTCAGGCTTGTGAGACTGAGTACTGCCTTGGGCTCTGCACTCAGTCAGGAGTCTGCTTGTCTCTCTCTCCCTCTCTCCCCTCCCCCTCTTTCAGGAGTGCTCTCTCTCTCAGATAAATAAATAAATCTTAAAAAAAAAAGAAAGAAGTTGACAAACTGTTTTCCAGACAGGCTGTATCATTTCACATTTTCACCAGCAATATATGAGTGATTTCTCAGAGCAAAATCTTTTAAGCTTGGAGAAGTCCAATTTGTCATTTTTTTTTGTTTAGAGTTAATGCTTTTCATGGCAATTCTAACAACTCTGCATAGCCCTATGTCCCCCCGATTTTTCACTATATTTTAATAAAATAGTTTTATGTTGTATTTTAAAGTCTGTGACCCTTTTACAGTTAAATTTTTAAATTTTTATTATTATTATTTTGTTTAGAGAGGGGGAAGGGAAGAGCAGAAGGAGAGGGAGGGGAGAACCCCAAGCATGCTCCACACCCAGTGTGGACCCCAACTCAAGGCTTGATCTCATGACCCTGAGATCATGACCTGAGCCAAAATCAAGAGTTGGTTGCTTAACAGATTGAGGCACCTAGGTGCAACTTTTGCAGTTAATTTTTGTATGCAGTATACAGTGAAACTTGGGTCAAGTTTCACTTTATTTTTTTCTAGGGATATTCAATTATTCCATACCATAAGTGTAAAAGGCTATCCTTTTTCAGTGGTATCTGAATTTTTTCAAAAATTAGTTGAGCATATTTGCATGGGTCTACTTTTGAATTCTCTATCCTGTTTCATTGATCTATGTGTCTATCCCTCTGCCAGTACTACACCATATTGATAACTGTAGCTATATATTAAGCTTTAATACCATGTATGTAGAGTCTTTTCTTTCATTTTATTCTTCTTAGTCAAGATTACTTTAACTATTTTATGGCTGTGGGACTTTCCATATAATTTTAGAATAACTTTGCTGAGGTTTTTATAGAAATTTTGAGAGGAATGATATCTCTGATGTGTTGAGTTTTGTAATCCACTACAACGTATGTCTCTCTCTCCATTTATTTAGATCTTCTTTGATTTATTCCATCAGAATTTCACAATAATCAGATCCTAAACATATTTTGTTAAACATATACCTAGGCATTTCATTTTCATTGGAGAAATTGCAATGGTATTGTATTTCAATTTTGGTTTCCGTATGTTTATAACTAGTATATGGGAACATGACTGGTTTTGGTATGTTGAACTTGGGTCCTGTAACCTTGCTGAATTCACTTATTACTTCTTGAAGGGTTTATTTTTGGTTTTGTTTGTTTGTTTTTTCCTTTTTCTTTTTGTTTTGGTAGATTGCTGTGGGATTGTCTACATAGACAATCATGACATTTGTAAATAAAGATGGTTTTATTTCTTTTTTTCTAACTGGTATGTCTTTTAGTTCCTTTTCTTACCTTATTGCACTGACTAGAATTTCTGGTACTGCGTTGAACAAGAGTTCAGAGTTAGAGTGAATGGCATTCTTTTTTCAAATAATTTTTTTTAATTTAGGGACTCCTGGGTGGCTCAGTGGTTGTGTGTCTGCCTTCAGCTCCAGGCATGATCCCAGGATCCTGGGATCAAGTCCTACTTCAGGCTTACTGGAGGGAGCCTGCTTCTCCCCCTGCCTATGTCTCTGCCTCTCTCTCTGTCTCTCATGAATAAATAAATAAAATCTTTAAAAAATTGTTTAAATTTAACTTCAATTCATTAACATACAATATATTATTAGTTTCACAGGTAGAGGTCAGTAATTCATGTGTCTTATATAAAACCCAGTACTCATTATATCACATGCCTTCTTAATGTCCATCACCCAGTTACCCCATCCTCTCATGCCCCATCCCTTCAGTAACATTCAGTTTGTTTCCTATGATTAAGAGTCTCCTATGGTTTATCTCCTTGTCTGATTTCATCTTGTTTTATTTTTTCCTCTCTTCCCCTATGATCCTCTTTTATTTCTTAAATTTCACATATGAGTGAGATCATATAATTATCTTTCTCTTATGATAATTATCTTTCTCTTATTGATTTATTTTGCTTAGCATAATACCCTCTAGTTCCATCCACGTTGTTGCAACTGGCACGATTTCATTTTTTTTTAAACGGAGATAAAACACACACACACACACACACACACACATACATATATATACATACATACCACATCTACTTTATCCAACCATCTGTTGAAGGACATCTGGGCTCTTTCCATAGTTTGGCTATTGTGAACATTGCCATTATAAGCATGGGGCTGCAGGTGCCCCTTCAGATCACTATGTTTATCTTTTTTTTAATTTATTTATTATTTATTTATGATAGTCACAGAGAGAGAGAGACAGAGAGGCAGAGACATAGGCAGAGGGAGAAGCAGGCTCCATGCACCGGGAGCCCGATGTGGGATTCGATTCCAGGTCTCCAGGATCGTGCCCTGGGCCAAAGGCAGGCGCCGAACCGCTGCGCCACCCAGGGATCCCCACTATGTTTGTATATTTGGGGTAGATACTTAGCAGTGCAATTGCTGGGTCATAGGGTAGTTCTATTTTCAACTTTTGGAGGAATCTCCATACTGTTTTCCAGAGAGGCTATACCAGCTTGCATTCCCACCAACAGTATGAGAGAGTTCCCTTTTCTCTGCATCCTCACTAACATCTGTCACTTCCTGACTTGTAATTTTAGCTGTTTGACTGATGTGAGGTGGTATCTCATTGTGAATTTGATGATGCCAAGTGATGTGGAGCATTTTTTCGTGTGTCTATTGGCCATTTATTTGTCTTCTTTGGAGAAATGTATGTTCGTATCTTCTGCCCATTACTTGACTGGATTATTGGGTTTTTGAGTGTTGAATCTGATAAGTTCTTTGTAGATTTTTGATAATAGCCCTTTATCTGATAAGACATTTGCAAATATCTGGTCCCTTCGGTACATTGTCTTTTGAATTTGTCAACTGTTTCCTTTGCTGTGCAGAAGATTCTGATCTTCATGAAATCCCAATAGTTATTTTTTGCCTTTGTTTCCCTTGCCTTTGGAGATGTGTCTAGCAAGAAATTTCTGTGGCTGAGGTCACAGAGGTTGCTGCCTGTGTTCTCCTCTAGGATTTTGATGGATTTCTGTCTCACATTTACATCTTTCATCCATTTTGAGTTTATTTTTGTGCATGGTGTTAGAATACGCTGCAGTTTCATTCTTCTGCATGTGGCTGTCCAATTTTCCCAACACTATTTTCTGAAGAGATTACCATTTTTTCCATTGGATAGTCTTTCCTGCGTTGTCAAAGATTAGTTGACCATAGAGTTGACGGTCTACTTTTGGGTTCTCTGTTCTGTTCCATTGATCTATGTGTCTGTGTGCCAGTACCACACTGTCTTGATGATCACAGCTTTGTAATAGAGCTTGAAGTTCAGCATTGTGACACTACTAGCTTTGGTTTTCTTTTTCTTTCTTTTTTTTTTTACATTTTTTTAATTTAAATTCAATTTGCCAACATATAGTATAACAGCCAGTGCTCATCCAATCAAATGCCCCCCTCAGTGCCCATTACCCAGTTACCCCATCCCCCACCCACCTTCCCTTCCACTACCCCTTGTTTGTTTCCCAGAGTTAGGAGTCTCTCATGGTTTTTCTCCCTCTCTAATTTTTCCTACTCAGTTCCTCACTTTCCCCTTGTAATCCCTTTCACTACTTATTATATTCCATGAATGAGTGAAACCATATGATGATTGTCCTTCTCTGATTGACTTATTTCACTCAGCATAATACCCTCCAGTTCCATCCACGTCGAAGCAAATGGTGTGTATTCGTCTGTTCTGATGGCTAATATTCCATTATATATATTATATATATATATATATATATATATGTATATATATATATATATATATATAATCACATCTTCTTTACCCTTTTTCAACATTCCTTTGGCTATTCAGGGTCATTTCTGGTTCCACACAAATTTTACATTTATTTATTCTGGCTCTCTGAAAAAAGTAGATGGTAGTTTGATAGGGATTGGATTGAATGTATAGATTGCTTTAGGTAGCATAGACATTTTAACAGTATTTGTTCTTCCAATCCATGAGCATGGAACATTTTTCCATTTCTTTGTGTCTTCATCAATTTCTTTCACGAGCATTCTAAAGTTCTCTGAGTACAGATCCTTTGCCACTTCAGTAAGGTTTATTACTAGGTACCTTATGGTTTTGGGTGCAGCTGTAAATGGGATCAACTGCTAAATTTTTCTTCCTTCTGTCTCCTTGTTAGTGTATAGAAATGCAACTGATTTCTGTGCATTGATTGTATATACTGCCATTCTGTCAAATTCCTGTATGAGTCCTAGCAATTTTGGGGTCTTTTGGGTTTTCTGCATAGAGTATCATGTCATCTGCAAAGAGGGAGAGTTTGACTTCTCCTTTGCCAATCTGGATGCCTTTCATTTCTTTTTGTTGTCTGACTGCTGAGGCTAGGACTTCTAGTACTATATGAACAACAGTGGAAGAATGGACATCCTTGTCATGTTTCTGACCTTAGAGGAAAGGCTCTCAATTTTTCCCCATTGAGAATGATTTTTGCTCTGAGCTTTTCAGATGGATTTTATGATATTGAGGTATGTTCCCTCTATCCCTAAGCTGTGAGAGTTTTAATCAAAAAAGGATGCCTTACTTTGTCAAATGCTTTTTATGCATCTATTGAAAGAATCATATGGTTCTTGTCCTTTCTTTTATTAATTTAGTGTATCACAATGATTGATTTTCAGATGTTGAATCACCCTTGTAGCTCAGGAACAAATCCCACTTGGTCATAGGGAATAATCTTTTTAATGTACTGTTGGATCCTATTGGCTAGTATCTTGGTGAGAATTTTGGCAACCATGCTCATCAGGCATATTGGTTTGTAATTCTCCTTTTTGGTGGGGTCTTTGTCTGGTTTGGGGATCAAGGTAATGCTGGCATCATAGAATGAGTTTAGAAGTTTTCTTTCCATTTCTATTTTTTGAAATAGCTTCAGAAGAATAAGTATTAGCTCTTCTTTAAATGTTTGGTAGAATTCCCCTGGGAAGCCATCTGGCCCTAGACCCTTATTTGTTGAGAGATTTTTGATTATTGCTTCAATTTCCTTGCTGGTTATGAGTCTATTCAGATTTTCTTTTTCTTCCTGTTTCAGTTTCTAGGAATGCATCCATTTCTTCCAGGTTGCCTAATTTGTTGGCATGTAGTTCCTCATAGTGTTCTTATAGTTGTATTTCCTCAGTGTTGGTTGTGATCTCTCCTCTTTCAGTCATGATTTTATTTATTTGGGTCCTTTCTCTTTTCTTTTTGATAAGTCTGGCTATGGGTTTATCAGTCTTATTAAATCTTTCAAAGAACCAGCTGCTAGTTTCATTGATCTATTCTACTGTTCTTTTGGTTTCTATTTCATTGATTTCTGCTCTAATCATTATTAATTCTCTTGTCCTGCTGGGTTAAGGCTTTATTTGCTATTCTTTCTTCAGCACCTTTAGGTGTAAGATTACGTTGTGTATTTGAGAACTTTCTTGTTTCTTGATAAAGGCTTGAGTAGCTATATACTTCCCTATCAGGCTCACCTTTGCAGCAACCCAAAGATTTTGAACAGTTGTGCTTTCATTTTAATTTGATATTTTTTAAAAATTAAAATTTTTAAATTCTTTATAATTTTTTAATTATTTTTTAAATTCTTTATAAATTTATAAAGGATTTTTTAAATTCTTTATAAATTTCCTGGTTGACCCATTTGCTCTTTAGTAGGATGCTCTTTAGCCTCCACGTATTTGAGTGTTTTCCAAATCTCCTCTTAAGATTTGTTAATTTCAAAGCCTTGTGGTCTGAAAATCTGCGGGGAATGGTACCAATCTTTTGGTACCAGTTGAGACCTGATTTATGAGCCAGTATGTGATCTATTCTGGAGAATGTTCCATGTACACTTGAGAAGAATGTGCATTCTGTTGCTTTAACATGGAATGCTCTGAATACATCTGTGAAGTCTATCTGCTCTAGGGTGTCATTCAAAGCCCTTGTTTCCTTGTTGGTCTTCTAATTAGATGATCTACCTGTCCATTGCAGTGAGTGAAGTGCTAAAGTTCCCTACTATTATTGTATTATTATCAATATGTTTCTTTAATTTTGTTATTAATTGGTTTATATAACAGCCTATCTGGATAAAGTATTCCTGGCTGCATATTTTTCTCATTTGTATCTTGAATATATCATCCCAGCCCTTTATGGCCTCCTAGGTCTCTGTGGATAGGTCTGCTGTCAGTCTAATGTCTCTACCCTTGTAGGTTACAAACCTCTTATCCAAAGCTGCTTTCAGGATTTTGTCTTTGTCTCTGAGATTTGGAAGTTTCATTATTATATATTGGGGTGTTGATCTATTTTTATTGATTTTGAGAGGGGGTTCTCTGTGTCTCTCGGACTTGAATGCCTGTTTCCTTCCCCAGGATAGGGAAGTTCTCCACTAAAATTTGCTCCAATATACTCTCTGCACCCCCCTTCTTTCCTCTTCTTCTGGGATCCCAATTATTCTAATATTGTTTCACTTCATGGTATCACTTATCTCTCAACTTCTCCCCTTGTGATCCAGTAGTTGTTTATCTCTTTTTTCTCAGCTTCTTTATTATCATTTTGTCTTCTATATCACTAATTCTCTCTTCTGTCTCATTTATCCTAGCAGTTAGAGCCTACATTTTTTATTGCATCTCATTAATAGTATTTTTTATCTTGACTTGATTAGATTTTAGTTTTTTTATTTCTCCAGAAAGGGATTCTCTAATGTCTTCTATGCTTTTTTCAAGCCTAGATAGTATCTTTTAATCATTATTCTGAACTCTAGTTCCAACATCTTACTTATGTCCATACTGATTAGGTCCCTGGCAGCCAGTACTGCCTCTTTTTTAAAAATATTTTTATTTATTTATTCATGAGAGATACATGGAGAGAATGAGAGAAAAAATACCAAACTAGGAACAATGATCCCAGAGAAATATACACTAAACAAATCGTAAGAACCTTGAAGCCAAAAAAAAAATTTTTTAAATAAAGAAGGAATATAATCAGACAGGTGAATAAGACAGAGCCATACACTAGATGCTGTGTGTATTTTGGTTCTATTTGTTAGAAAACTAGGTCCCAAAATTGTAAGGAAAGAAAAACTTATATATGTACCAAAATAAAATTAAATACAATGAAAGGATAGACTGTAACTCTAAGAATGAAAATTTAAAAAGATTTTAAAACAAGAGTTGATAAATTGTTTGAAATAAACAAAAAAGAAAAAAGTTAAAATTTGAAAGACTAAAGAATCACGGGGAAAAAACTATGAATTCTATGTACTAATTTCCCCTACTGCTGGAGTTTTGCAGTTCTCCATGATGGATAAACTTGGTCTTAGCTAGATGTTCTTGCTTCTCAGGGAGGGGCCTGTTGTGTTGATTCTCAGGTGCCTTTGCCCCATGTGGAATTGTACCACCTTGCCAGGGAGCCATGCTCAGTAAGCAGCTCTGGATTTCTCTTTGTGGATTTTTTCCCTGAAGACTTTCTGAGCAGCTTTAGAGGATGGGAGTGAAAATGGCAGCCTCCCAATCTCCAGGCCCCAGAACTGAAAGCTCGGCCCCACTCCTCAGTGCACCCTCAGGGAAAAGCAATCAATCCCTCCTGTCTCCCTGGTCCCCATCCACACTCTGTGCTCACCGAGCACGTGACTGAGCATTTCTATCTCAGCACGCAACCCTGTTTGGAGCCTCCAAACTCTGCAGACTCCTGTGGCTTGCACCCACACCACTCCTCCTGGGGTAGGAAGGGGACATTCTTTCTTTATTCCTGATCTTAGGGGGAAATTATTACACCTTTCACCATTAAATATGATGTTAGCTGTAGGTTTTGAGGAGACTTTATCAAGTTGGGATACTTCCCCTCTATTTCTATCTTGGTGAAAATTTTTGTATGAATAAATGTTGGATCTTTTAAATGCTGTGGAGGGGAAGGGGCATCATCTGTATGATCATGTAATTTATCTTTTTAACTTGATGTGATGAATTATACTGATTAATTTTCAAATATTTAACCAAGTCTTGCATACCAGAAACAAACCTAACTTGGTCACAGTATATAATTCTTTTTACACATTATTGGATTTAGTTTGCTAATATCTTGTTGAAGATTATTGTATCTAAGTTCATGAGAGATATTGGTCATTGTAATTTTCTTACTTCGTACCATTTTTGTCTGCTTTTGGTGATGAAGTAATAGTAGCCTCATAAAATTGAGTTGGGAAGTATTCCCCCCTCTTCTCTTTTGTGGACAAAATCTTGTAAAATTGATGTTAATTCTTTAAATGTGTGATTGCATTCTCCAGTAAAACTATCTGGGTCTGGGGATTTATTTACTGGGAGCTTTGAAATTATGAATTCAATTTCTTCAATGACTAGAATGCTATTCAGATTATATATATCATCTTCAATTGAATTTTGAGAGTTTGTGGGCTTTGAGGAATTAATTTATTTCTTCTAAATTGTTGATCAATGAATATAAAATTACTTAGATTATTCCTTTATTACCTTTTTAAAGGCTATAGGATCTGTAGCAATATTTCCTACTTCATTTTTGATATTGGTGGTTTTTCTTCTTTTGATTTTTGCAACCTTACTACAGGTGTATCAATTTTATTGAATGTTTTTGAGAACCATTTTTTTGGGTTTTTTTTGTATTGTTTTCTTATTTTAAATTACATTGACTTCTGCTGTTTATCATTCCCTTTCTTCTGTTTGTTTTGAGTTTATTTGGTTTTGTTTTTAGTCTCTTGAAGTAGACAGTGCTACTAATGTTCTTCCTAGAATTACTTTATTGGCATGATATGTTGTATTTTCTTTTTATTCAGTTCTACATATTTTTAAATTCCTTTGAGACTTCTGTTTGATCCAGGGACTATTTAGAAGTGTGTGGTATACTTTTCACATGTTTAGACATTTTCACATGGTCTTTCTATTATTGATTGCTAGCTTGATTCCTTTATGACCACAGAACACATTCTGTATTATTTCAATTCTTTTAAATGTATTGATATTTGTTTTATGGCTAAAGATATAGACTGTTTTCATGAATGTTCCATGTGCAGCTGAGAAAAAAAAAAAGGTATTTTGCTGTTGTTTGGAAGAATGTTCTACAAATGTCAACTGGAACCTATTGGTTGATTGTGGGGTTTAGAGCTCCTACATCCTTGCTGATTTTTTCCCCTGGTAGTTTTATCGGTTGCTGAGAAAGGGGTGTTGAAGTCCCTAATTATAACTGTGGATTCCCTCCTAGAACCTGTTTTCATCCCTTAGGGAGAATGTTTCCTCTCTTGATGTAAAAAAGAACTTTAGTAAGGCTTGTGTATACATGTTTCAGTTCTTCCTCTGGTCTCTGATAGGATTATTAGTTCTACACCCGTTCTGAAGTTGTGACAATATATGACTTGCTTTAAGCACTAAAGTGTGAATATAAGTGCCATGGGTCGCCTCCAGGCAGAAGTTTTAAGAGTGAGCGCAGGAATCTCCATCTCTCTTCCTTCTGCTTCTTTAATTCTGGAAACACAGGGTGCTAGAGTCTCCAATAACCAGGATGCCTGAGTGAGAACAATGGGCAGAGCTTCCCTCACAGCTCACAGTGTGTCACATATGTGAGTGAGAAATAAATACCTGCTGTGGAAAGCCACAGACATTTGGGGGTTGTTTGTTACTAGGGCAAAACCTACCCCATCCTGACTAATACAGTATTGGATGGGGAAAAAAGTCCGAGACACAAAATTAACTCTTCTCATTTTAATTTAAATTTAACCTACTTTTCACAAGGAAAAACTCCATAAAGTATTAAAACATAATTATAATACTTTTCTGAGTTTATTATTTAATGTTTACCTTCTTACTGGTCTCAATATGTATTAAATTTTAAAATGTATATAAAACAAACACTCACTACTCTAGAACTATAAGCTAGAAATTTAATTCAAACATAGACTGACCTAGGGTAAATGTTTGCATTGAAGGGAGACCTGCCAGCACTCTCTGCAGGCTCAACGCTTTTCTCCACTTTCTTTGCAAGGCACGTGGACCATGGATTTCATCATCAGTGAAAAATAAAATTATGTGTTTATTGGATTTGTGTGACCTTTTCCTGCAACAATCTCAGGGCACTGAACTTTTAGCACATCCATTCCTTAAGTAATTTTAACATGCAGAGAAGAAGAGAAGGTCAGACAGTTACAAGTCTGCTAGCCAATGTCAGTGGAATGCATTAGGTGTCAGTAGAGTTCCTATTTCCGATATTAACAAACAGGACATAAGGCTACAGTGTAGCTGAGGTGAGGCAAGAGGCATGCTGGGAAATATGCTAAATAATCCTGGAAATGAGGCAGGGCAGCCAGCCCCTTCAGAGAGACCAGGGAGGAAGCAGTAAAGAGCAATGTTTTCAGAAATAAAAATCTAGGATTTTTATCAATAAATCCACCTAATACAGGATCTTCACTTGTACTCAAATACTTCTTTTTTCTTGTATGAATTCAGCCTTTTGTAAAAGTAGGAAAGTCTTTTGCATCTGCTCCATTAATGATGATTGTTTATTTCCTTTCACTGCACCTCCAACTTTTGCAGGATTTTGTGAAGTTTGTTTTCTTTAATCTGATTTTCTATCATAACCACTAGTATAATTTTTAGTAATGAAAATGGGTTCAGTCTAGAAAACCACCACTACAAGTATTGCAGGTATAAAGGGATTTAATACAGGAATTAGGGCTTATACATGCAAAGTAGCTGAGAAGGAGGCTCTGGATACTGCAGGGAGAGATCAGAGAAATAGTCCACCAATGACTTCAGCATGAGAATCTAAGGCAGGGAAGGGAGCTGTTGTCAGCAAAAAGCCCAAGAAGCCATCACCTCTAGCCACCATGTTAGCTTCTAGATCCATGGCTTAGCTTTCTAGATCCCGTGTGAGTACTTCCTGTGGCAGAAATCAAACCCTGAACCATACAGAGAGGTCACTTTGGGAAACATAGTGCCCAACCTTGGAAGGGAGAGGTGGTCCTGCTGAGATGTCCAGAGCATCCAGCACAGTCACGTGCACAATGAAAAGAGAGCTCTTTATTGAAAACAGGGTTTATTTTAATTGATAATTGAGGTGCAGGCTGGTGGTGGGATAAAATCAGGAGTTGAGTTTAGTACATTTTCCTTTTGTTAAGAACAAATGATTAACTGATGTGCTTTTAATTTCTCCTGAAATTATTTCCATTAGATTTTGGATGTGTGTTTGCAACAAAGAAAAGCCCTAATTTTAATGGTCATGGCAGCTGCCTGGCCTTTAGGTGCTTTGGTGATCAAGGCCCGACAATGGCAATGTTTTGGGCCATCAATTGTGTAGTAAAGAAATTAATTAAAGCCGCCCTCTGCTTCTGGTTCTAAAGCATAATTTGGGTCTGAAGCATGAAAAACTGTGGACTGTTATTTGCACTAGAGCTGAAGACTGGCTTGCAATACAAGTTTAGAAGATGAATACGTGAGCCTTTGAACTATTTATCTATAAATAATATAGATAGAGAAACCCAAGATAATAGTCAAAATTAAGTTTAAAACGAAGCAGAAAGAGAGACTGCAAGTTTTTATTAAAGATTGTCCCAGAAGATAGAAAAGAGGCCCCTTGAGGTTTAGAACAGCCTTTGAGAAGGGGGAGGGGGAGGAGAAATGGGACATGAGAAACACTAGGGAAGCCATAGTAGTGAAGAGGAAGCTGCAAAGATGCTACTAGAACAATCTAAGCTGTGAGTGAGCCAGAGAGACAGTCCTGTGACCTGGTCCTGTAATAGAGCAAACAGAAATGTGGTTAGTTAGTTCTAGTAATGAGGACCAGCAGGAGACTTCCTCAGTCACATAGTGAATGCCCCCCAACTTCACTCTTGAGTACGTCTGGGTGGATAATACTTGTTTAACTTAATAACCTAGCTTTTAGCCATTTTCTTATAGAGAAACCTATTCCTTGAACAAAACCCAAACAGCGTTTTTTTGTAGCTTATTTCCTGTTAAGGAGCACCCTTTCCTCTCAGATGATGTGGAACTCTACTATCACCAGGTGGCAACTCACAGCTTTGCAGGTGAGAGAAAGAGAAATTCAGTTCCTTCCAAGCTCAGAGCAGCCCTGTAACTACAACTGTCTTTGACATTATAGCCATAACTTCCAGGACAAAAGGTATTTCGGATTTGGGCCTGCATACACAAGTTCCAAAAAAAATAATATAATAGTTTCTTCCAAGAGTTGCTCTTAAAAATCACAAATGCTGATTCACTGTAACTATAGATTTTCCAAGATTTTACTTCCCCCTTTAAAATTCCTGTCAGTATTGAGAAAGCTGACTAGAACTCTGTCCATGTTATCTTCATCACTATCACGTCATTGAATCGTGACTTGTTCCCTAAAACGGTCTGCTTATGATGAGATGCCCCCCACCCCTTCCCCTCAGTGCAATTTTTACTGTACTTTGCTGTAATGAACTTTCAGTTCTGGTCTCTTATGACATAGAAGAATAACGGTCTCCCAGGGACTCTGTAAGAAACACACGAATATGACTAGTACAGTGCCTGCCACATGGTTGATGCCATTTAAATGAAAGTTGGTCTCCACATGTGCAATTTAGGTGCTAGCAGTGGGGATGGCTGCCATTTGTTGAGCTACGGACTGGATGTTGTACTAACTGGTTTCATCCCTAAAGCAGCCCTACAAGGAAAATGAGGCTCCGATAGTAACTTGCTCCAGATCCCACATTCAAGATGTGGGTGCACTGGATATCCAACCTCTGGACTTTCAAACCTTTTACCAGCATGCCATCTTGACCTTGATTCTACAAACTGGATATGAAATCCCATCCTGCCTCCTGTAACCTTGGGGGTTGGATTCCTATGGGAGAAGAATTCCTGTGGTTTTATCACATTTGGTTTTTGAAATTACAGCGCAACACTGGCAAGCCTGAAGCTTCAGACTGACTCAGAAGGGCAGGCTCCATGGGTCCACAGTGAAACGGGGCCTGCCTCTCTCCTAAGGTGCAGGGGTAGCCAGGCCATAGCCTTTTGTATGTAACATGGGAGAATAAACAAATATGAAGAAATTTTTAAAAATTACTCTTATTCTGAGACTTGATGTAGAAACGCATATCCACCTTGCTCTTGTCCCACTGGATTTTCCTTTCACTGACATGGCACCCCCTGACAAAATCCCCTCAGTTCCTGTCCAATTCTCTAAGTCCCATTAAATTCTGTTTCTATCTTCCAGAGTTGTATTTCTTTTCAACAAGTACTTTCTTCTAAACTGCTCCCTGCTTTTTGGGAGCTCAGTTTCCAAAATCATTAAGTAAAAGGTACTAAATACACCCCTGGATATGTGGATGAGTAGGAAACCCTTAGAAAGCAGATGCCTAGGGTCTCTCACAGAGGCCCCAACTTTACCACCCCAAGAACGTCTTCATGACCAGTGTAGAAACTCCCATATCTAGAGACTGCTTCATCTAAAAACTCTAAAAACCCTAAGACTGGTTCTAGAACCTGAAGAGTGTTAGGTACTTTCTAATGGACATATTTCTTAGCAAAGATAAGGCAATTCTTAGCAAATGATAATCAATTTGAATACAATTCTACTTTGTTTTTTTCACAATGGAAAAATTAATTTGAAGATTATCTTATGGATTGTTTGCCTTTTACTCTTTTGTTTAGCAGTAGAGTGTACTGTCTGAATCTCTGGCTTCATATGATTTCTTTCTTTCTTTTTCTTTCTTTCTTTCTTTCTTTCTTTCTTTCTTTCTTTCTTTCTTTCTTTCTTTCTTTCTTCTTTCTTTCTTTCTTTCTTTCTTTCTTTCTTTCTTCTTTCTTCTTTCATGTCTCTGAGACTTCCAGACCTTTTACACTTATATCTTAGGAATTGAATATCTGGTGTCTTTTTTATTTCTTAAGAGGGATCCCATAATGAAGATTGGCCTATGAAAGAGGAATTGATTAAAGCTTGCATTAAGGAGCACTCATCAACTGAACATATTCCTCCATTATAGGGTTGACCCCCTGTGGATCTGTAGAAACTTCTTGGTCAAAGAACATTAAGAACGGTTTTCCTCTTGAAAAGATTCCTTTACTCTTATTTGAAGTGTGTGAAATGTTTCCTAAAATAAGAAAGGCTAAGGAAGTTGTTATTTGTAAATGGACTTTCTGTATATGACTGATACCAGTTTAATAGTATCTTGATATTTTGTATTAGTTAGCACTCTCCAGAGAATCAGAACCAATAGAGTGTGTGCATGTGTGTGTGTTCTGTTCAAATCTTCCATTGATTTCATGAGGCTCACCCACACTAGGGAGGATGATCTGCTCTACCCAACCTACAGATCTAAATGTTAATCTCACCCAAAAAAAACCCCTCACAGACACACCCATAATAACATTTGACCAAGCACCTGGGTCCCCATGGCTCAGTTAAGTTGATACATAAAGTTAACCATCACAGTATTCTATTACTGATCACATTTAATTAGATAAACTTCATTCTCAGCTTCCATGAAGGCTCCTAAGAACATAGCTATTTGTTATAAATTTTAAAACCCTGAGTTTTCTTAAATTGATTCTGATTCAGTATCTCTATCAAAACATCCTTGATTGTGTACTTTAGGCTCTTTTCAAGGTTTTGAACATAGACATTTAAGAGAAAGAGAAAAGCAGTCCTTGACATCTGGGAGCTAGCTTGATTCTGTTTTTTAGGCCTTATTGTGGCTATGAGCTGGACTTGGAATTTTCCTATTAAACATGAACAATTTCACAAAATGTCAAAGTCAGACCACTCTATAATCATCATGGATCAAGACAAAAACAACAAAACCACTCTCCAATTGCATTTGAGCACAGTCAAAAACATGAACTCCGTCTAAACCATAAAATGACCAAACTATCTCCTTGTTATGTGTAATTGCTTCTTTCTTAACAATTATAGATTAAGCCTCATCTGGCCTTCCCTCTTTCTAGATAAGATTTATTCCAATACTCATAAAGCCATAGAGTTACCCCCATTTCCTGACAGCATTCAATCTAAAGTCCCACTTTCTTAAATTTTTCCCAAACTCTACAAGTTCTTTCTGACATTTCTTACTAATTTGCCTCATGGTTTCCCAAGTCATGCACTCTCCCTTGCTGCAACGAGTAATGTTCCAACACATTCAATTATAGGCGTGACCCTGGTGGTTCTCAGCTAAAAGGCATTAACAAAAATGGAACTTTGCTAAGATTCATCTGAAGCCCTCCCCACCATCTCTCCCATTGTGTGTGTTCTCCCTCACTGCAACCTGTAATAATCCAATTTGTTCATCAATATTTTGTTTCTGGTGGTTTTGGCTGGAGGACATCGGTCAAAGTACGATCCAATCATTGATGACTGTTAACATGCTGATAATGGCAGGCTTTGAATTTGTTTTCTGAGAGTAATCCATGATTTTTTACTTATTAATGTAGTTTTTAAAAAAATCATTCCAATCATTCTCATTTTGTATGGTATAGAATCTCCCCAAAGACTATTTCTCGAGTTGACCTCAAGAGGGCAGGCTTGAATAAAAGATACTTCCATTTCTAAATTCTGCACTTTGGAAAAGTTCTCTTTGAAGTTCAAGTTACAAATGATCTTTTTCTCACTCCCTATTGACTTAAAAAAAAATTCTGCCTGTGTTTCTTCTATCTTTATTTTATTTTCATTATTTTCTTAAGGCCCTGAAATTTTACTCTAGTTTTTTCTTAAGATACCAAAGCCAGTTAGAAGAATCTGGAAGCCTCTTAAAATAGAGATAAATGGAAAAAGAAATACATTTAGGCAAACATTACATAAGGATGGGATCAGATATATACATCCTGCACTGCCCCTATGAGAATGCTAACTTATTATTGGTAACACCTTGATTGCAAGAAGCTTTAGAATGTTAGATCTAAGTTACTATCGGGTCCACAGAAATTTTTCACTGAATTTTTGGAATGAATTTATTCACTGTGCTAGTATGCCATGGAAAAGTAAAGACTAATATAGGAACCCCAACCAGTATTTTTGTGATATAGTGTCTAAAAGTCTCCGCAAGGAAGTAAAACAACATTTTGATTCAATTTAGTCTTTAAGAAAGTATACTGTTTTCTCCTTTCTCCTAAGATAACATAGCATGGTAGGTAGGTAGTTAGGTACATAGGTTAGCTAGATAAGTTCAGATCTATTTCCACCTCTTACTGGCTTTGTGACCATGGATGTGTTATTTAACCTCTCTGAATCTCATCTGTAAAATGAGAACAATAATATTACTCAGGGTTGATAATAAAGTCAAATTAGATCATGAATGGAAAGCACTTAGCACAGCTGAATAAATGACAGGTTTTATTATTATTTTGAGAGAAGGAGGAAGGGGTGAGGTTAGTAGTCTCACAAAACCTACTATGAATTGTTACAATTCCAGCAAGATGAATATAAATGTACTGATTTTTTTTTTAAAGCCATGTGATCAGAAGACTCCTACCAGTGGTCAGAAGACTCAGGTTTTAGTACTGAGTCTTCTAATAATGACTTGTAAAATCTGAAGTAAATTATCTAATGACTATGACTCAGTTTCCTCATCTGTATCTGTGACCATGAATGTGGACCAAAGATGAGGAGGCATTTCCTGAATGTTCTGTTCTGCATAAGATTCCTCAAACCCTCAGATGATTCTGGGGCTAGGATGAAGGTTGGGGGAAGGTTATGGAAAACTCCAATAATGGAAATCCCCATCAGCCTGCAGAACAGAGGCTCAGAAAAGATTAAATTTAATTTAGAATATATAATTATGTATACATCTAATGATTGCAATGCCCACTCATTCATGCACACAGATTTATTTTATATTCATACTACCGCCTTGGTGGTTTTTGAGGAGTAAAGAAGGACACTGGCTTGTTCAATGTATTCGATAGCCCTGTGTAGCTGATGGAACAGGTGCAGAAAAGTGACATAATTCTAAAACCCAATATGGATATCTGGGCAGCACCTGGTAACAAAGATTTGGTGTAAGATTCATAGGAATCTAAGGAAATACCCAGATCTCATTGAGATCCATCTGTTGCTTTTATTTGAAGTAGGTGCTGGTAAAGAATGCAACTCACCTTCTGCTCCTACCAGACTTCTCAAAAGAGATGCTAACTGGTGACCAGTTGATGGGCCGGAGAGTACCTTTCTCTGTCAGTCTTCAGGGCAGCAAATGCTACTAGCCTAGAATCACAGGACCAAAGGAGGAGGATAATTAGTTCATTATCATAGAAAGTACCTGAATAGTTTCCACTAGGAATTAGGGATACCATTTCTCTTTCAAATATTATCAATTTTGGAGTACTTGCACAAGGTTCAATATTTAAAGCAACTCCTAGAGCTTTCCAATCCTCACCACCAGGCTTGTTCTGTTTTGTTTTTCTCCTCCTTGATTTGTAGGCTCATAAATCTGAATACTAAGTTATCAACCCAGGAAGACAGTGAGAATTCACTGCACATTGAGCAAACCAAACCTCCTCATCAAAATTGAATTAAAAGTCAGCAAGTGCTGTGCCTTCCCAGTAAAGTGTATGTGGCAATAATGACAGTGGACACCGGGGGGCAGTAACACACAGCATATGCGATTTGTTTTCTTGAAATTTACTAATCAAAGCAAATTAATTAGGGCAGCCCGGGTTGCTTGGTGGTTTAGTGCCCTTCAACCCAGGGTGTGATCCTGGAGACCCAGGATCCAGTCCTACGTCGGGCTCCCTGCATGGAGCCTGCTTCTCCCTCTGCCTGTGTCTCTGCCTCTCTCTGTGTCTCTCGTGGATAAATAAATAAAAAGCTTAAAAAAAAAAAAAAAGCAAGTTAAATGGTTTCTAAGTCTCCACTTTATTTTTTATTTTTAAAGATTGTACTTATTTATTCATGAGAGACACACAGAGAGAGAGGCAGAGACACAGGCCGCTGAGCCACCCAGGGATCCCCTCAATAATTTCTGATGTTCAAGAGCTACCATACAGATACATGGGTCCAAAAATGTTGTTTATTTGGACCTTAAGTCAGTCAGAGGAATTCAAAAACCGATTCAGTTTTACTTTGACAATTGATAGAACTTTCCAAATAGCATTGCCTTTTTACTTCTTAGACTCCAAATTAGGACTATTTTTAAAAAATTGACTCTTCTCATTTTCATGGTAGAATGGCCAAAAATTGTATTTAATTGCTTTTTTCCGTGTTCCTAAATCAGAACGTTCTCATTTGAGAGGAGTGGGACAGCCTGGGCCTGAGCCTGCTGAGGTTGGGCCTGGATCTCCGCGAGGGGCGGGGCTCGGGTGTTGGGGGTGCGGCAGGGGTGGGCTTGGAGCTCTGCACCCCCTTCAGGCTGTGATCCCCTTGAGGCAGGGCTGCTAAGGTACCTTGGAGGGGAGCCCGGGATGATCTGGAGTTGCCTGTGGTTTGGGAACAAGCTCACATCGTCTTCCTCGGGGCCTGGACAAGGTGCAAGGTGCGGCTGAGCCCATGGCAGTGGCGTCTACCCGCTGGCTTGGCTGTCACCGAGAACACCTGCGGCTTTTTCGGGGTTTCTCAAATGCCGTGGCCCCCTCCATCACTTGGCCAGCTGCCCCTGCCTTAGTTCTTCTGACTCTAGGCACTGGGGGCAAGGAAGATCATTAAAATTCAACCAGAAATTGGGGACTACCAAGGCCTCATGCATTCGGAAAGCTACTGGGAATCTTTGCGGAGTGCAGGAGAAGAAGAGATCCTATATTTCTAAGATACTGTTTGCAAATAAGTCTATAAACTGCAATTTTCTCATGGAAAACAACTATCGTTAGTGAACTGTACTTACAGGGAGTGGGGAGCATTAGACACTGTTCAAAACTTATTTAATCTTTATAATGATCCTATGGGATAAGGTATCATGATTATTTTAAAGATAGAGACCTGGGATATGGAAATGTTAAATGACTCAGCCAGCACATATTAAGTATCAGAGTTGGGATTTGAACACAGGTGGTCTGGTACCAGAAGGTACACTATTAACCATTATGCTGTCACAATCTCAAAATGAAAAATGCAGTTCCCTTCTGTGAATGAAAGAAAACTCTTATTTTAAATTTCAGTAACAAATTATTTAGATGCATATATAATATAAAGTATAAGAACAAAAAAAATGCTGTTTTACTGTGAATTACTTAACTCTTTTTTTGAAATTTATGAAGAGATGTTTCCTTTGTTTTAATTCTACTCCCTGGTTAGAGAAACTAAAAAAAAAAAAAGAGAGAGAGAGAGAGAGAGAAGCCTCTTATATACCTCTACTAGAAATCAAACATCTGAGAAAAATCACAGCTTTTTATTATCTTTTTAGTACTTGGGATATTTAGCATGTGATCTAAACCAAGAAAAGTTCAAGAAGTACTTTTAGCTGCTTCAATATTACTGAATGTTATCGTACCTTAATAAATATTCATTATGGGTGAAAGGTACATCTCTCAGATATACTTGGACTATATATCACCAAAAGAAAATAAATTTTATGAATTTTTAAGATGGGAAAATTTATAAACTGAAATATACTTTAATCATTAATATATTTTTTAAAAAATCACTGACAATTTCTTGACTGGTTAGTGTACCCAAGAGAAAAAGGAACAGTGATGCAATTATCAAAATAACAAATTCAGGATTCTTTTTTTTTTTTTTAATCAAATTCAGGGTTCTTAAGAGAAAAGAGCTAATATTATGTGCCAGCACCAGGCAGTATGGTAGGCACCTTCATAATTACCTGATTTGAGTCTTCCAGAAACTCCAAGAGGCTATTTTATTATTTCCATTTTACAGATGACAAAACAGAGGAGGGTTAGGGAAATCATGTAACAGACTTTCCAACTAGTTGACACTGGAACGTGTCTGGTTCCAAGCTGTACACAATCTGTCAGTCAAGAAATCAAGTAGTGGAATGTGTCCATGGTGGTTTAAAACAGGAAGGGCTAATTTTTTCACATAAAAGCCAGCATGAAGGCGCAGGGTGCTGGCGTTGGTGCTGTGGCTCAGTGACAGGTGCAGCAGAGCTGTGATTGCCCTGACATTTCCTCTTGGTTACAAGAGTCAAAGAAGGAAGAGGGAAGGCAGATGTAGGCAGCACTCACACTCAAAATCCAAAAGATTACCTGGGACCCCCACAGCTGCCTTCCACTTATGTCTAATTGACCTGGACAGGGCTGGGGTGTGGGGGAGGATGGTAAGGAATCAGACAAGCGAGTGAACTGCAGCTACACAATGGTGTGTTATCTTATGGTGGGTCCCTACCCACTGTCTCTGAGCCATGGGAGTCCCAGGTGGGGTCCGAACAGCTGGGTTGTCAAGAGCACCAGGCTACCTGGTTGTCCTTGCTCCTGCCAAGGGAAGCTGGCAGTTGCTGCCACCACTTTCCTGAGTTTCCTAACAGGTCCCTGCGTGTAGCACGATGCTCTAGGGCAGTGGGCTTTTCCAATGTTGGTTTTCAAGCGGCCACAGGAAGAATGTCAAGAAGTCAGAACACTTGGAGTCTAGTCCAGCTTTGCTACCCAATGGAGAGACCTAGAATAAGACCTCATTAATTTTTTTATCTCTCCAATCTGGTGATAATTTTCTTGCTTCTTGGTTGAGATTGTGGAGTGTGGCCCTAAGTACTCTGATTATCTGCAAGGTCTTGAATAGGAAGCTAGTGCTGTTCCTCAACGCAAAAGGGTCCCCTGACTTCAGGGACTGTGGTGACGTCTCAGACTCTGGGGCTGTAAGATCGCAGAGGGCAGAGCTGCTCATCCCTACCGTCTCCCAGAACCAGCACAACACTGTGCTTGTAGGGACTCAGTAAATATTCATTCAACAAGTGGCTGAGTGGGTGAAGCACTGGATGAATAGGATGAGTGAAGGATGGTCCTGCGACAGCTGAGTTCTGGACTTGGCTCTGCCTCTGCCCCTGCATGTCTGACTGGCTGCTGGAGATCACTGCCTGGGCGTTCCAAAGCACCCCCAAATCACCTCACCCCCAAGGCATGGCAGCTCTCTTCTTCTTCACAGAACTGGGGACACTTCCCATTCCTGCTGACATGTCTGTCCTCCGACCCTTGCATCTGCAATTTCTCTTTATTTCCCCTCATTCTCAACATCCTACCCTTCCACAGGTGTTTGTATGCTATTTCCGTGACACTCGGGCAGGAGGTAGACTTCAGCCACCACGCAGTTCTGCAAAGAGCCTCATCCTGAGACTTGATCTTTCAGAAAGAGTTGATGACCGGGTGGGGCAGCCGTATTTCTGTTCCTGGGAGGATTCAGTCGGGATCCGGCTCTGAGGCAGATTGGCTAGATGTTCTCTGATGGCTCCTCCCGTCCTCCACACCCCCACCTACGAGGCTTTGATGTTTACAACCAATTGCCAGCAGTGTGGAGTTTCTGTTTTCTGAACTAAAGAGCTTAGTGGGTTAGACGTTGGTAGCTCGTGTTCAAATAAGGCACCAAAATATTGGGCACTTGGGTTGGATTGGAAGTTCCTTTTCACTTGTGTTACTGGTTTGTTTCTGTCTAGTCACTTCTAAAATAACATCTTAAGATGCAATTTACATACCATTTGATTCCGTCATTGATTGAGTGATTTGAGAGAGCGGGTGCACATGTGCCAGCGGGGGTGTGTAGAGGGAGAGAGAGAATCTCAAGCCGACTTCCCACTGAGCACAGAGCCTGATGCAAGGCTCTCGATCTCACAACCCTGAGATCATGACATGAGCCAAAACCAAGAATTGGATGCATGACCAACTGAGCCACCTAGGTGCCCCTCAATTCCGCCACTTAAAAAGGACAATTTGGGGGCACCTGGGTGGCTCAGTGTGTTAAGTGTCTGTCTTTGGTTTAGATCATGATCCCAGGGTCCGGGGAACCTGCTTCTCCCTCTGCCTGCCGCTCCCCATGCTTATGCTCTCTCTCTCTCTGTCTCTCTCTCTCTCTCTCTGTCAAATAAATAAATAAAACCTTTTATAAATTTAAAAAATAAAAATAAAATGGACAATTCAGTGGCCGACTTTTTAAAAAATAAAAATAAGATGGACAATTCAGTGGCCGTGCATAAGCGCAGTTATGCAACTATCACCACAGTGAATTTTAGAGCATTTTAATTACTCCCCCTTCAATAAAACACTTACCCATTAGCAGTCCCTCTCCTCACCTCCTTTCTTCTCCCCTCACCCCACCAACCACCAGCCCTAGAAAATTACTAATCTACTCCCCATCTCTGTAGACTTGTCCATTCTGAACACTTCATGTAAATGAAATCATATAACATGCGGTCTTTTGTGACAGGCTTCTTTTACTTGGCATGTTTTTGAGGTGCATTCATGGGACACCTGGGTGGCTCAGTGGTTGAGCATCTTCCTTAGGCTCAGGTCGTGATCCCGGGGTTATGGGATAGAGTCCTGCATTGGGCTTCTCGTGGGGAGCCTGCTTCTCCCTCTGCCTATGTCTCTGCCTCTCTCTGTCTCTCATGAATAAATAAATAAAATATTTTTAAAAAGGTTCACTCATGTTGTAGCAAGTATTAGCAACCCATTCCTTTTTATTGCTGATATATCATATTTTACCTATCCATTTATCAGTTGGAGGATATTTAGGGTTGTGTCTATTTTTGGGGTCATTACGAATAATGCTACAGTGAACATCTGTATACAAGTTGTATGTGGGCAGATGTTTTCATTTCTCTTGAGTAGATACCAAAGAGCAGAAGTGCTGTGTCATAAGATAAGCCTATGTTGAACTTTCTGGTGAACTGCAAGACTGTTTTCCGAAGCAGACATACCATTGTAGAGTCATTTTTAACTTGGTGGCATTGTTAGCATCCTAGCAGCGTGTCTAAAGTGAGAGTGTGAAGAGGCCTGGATTTAGACATGTCAAAAGAACACAGTATTTTGTATTTTTAAGTCCGTGCATCTGTGGATTTATAACTTGTGTCTGAGTCACTGTCAGAAAACCTTCCAGGAGACAGGATTGCATTGTGCTATCTAGCTTGCCCATGGTGAGGGCTGAGGTGCCTGGTTATGTATCCTCGTCTTGAAGAGCACTGTCACCGCAATGCGGTCTTGAGCCACTGTCTTTTTCTGCCTCCCTGGCCGGCTCCTCTTAAGGAGACTCAGGGACAGCCAGGCTCAGACCTGACCATTCTCGCCCTGGAGCCTGTGCTCAGCACAGTCTTGTGCTCACAGATTTTTTTCCATGGTGGGTGGCTGGGGAAGAAAATTATGTCACAGAGACAACAGCATGACTTCTCCACAGAATGAGAGAGAGAGAGAGAGAGAGGCCTCCTATGGTGAGATTTATCCCTTAGTGGTTAAGGTGGGAGAAGAAAAATCCATTTTCGTGACTTTAAGATTTTAAATCGTATGTTCTATAACTCTGAATATATAAACTATAAATGCTGTGCTCTAGGTTTTGTGATGTTGGCTTACTTTCATAATTTAAAAAATAGAAAGAAAAGAAAGAAAGATATCACTGTCACTGTCAGCTTGAGCTTGCCCTTTATTTAGACTCTATATAATATCTTATCTCAGGGATACTGAAGTTAGGTGAATTTCTAACTTCAGGAAAGAGGAGACTGTGTTTCTGTAATGGATCCGAACATCTCCTTAAAGTAGTATCAGCAACCCCTCCCTCTCTGTTTCTTCTTATGAAGAACTGGGAGTCGATGGGCAGTTTTAGCTTTCAAAACAGGCAGGTTGTTGAAACAAACGTACAGAGAAATGGGATCCCAGAGAAGCATGTTCTCAAAGCCCCCTGCTCAGTACAGGCCCTGGAAGCATGGGCAAAGTTTTTGACTGTCGGGCCAGGGTCCCCCAACATGTAGTGCATTGCCTCAGGCTGCCCTGGGCCCCATGACTCTGACTGGGGGGCGGGCAGCAAGGAAGAGCCAGCTGCTGGGGTGTGGACAAGTTCCGAGCACCCAGTGGGGATCAGTGGGAGATATTTACAGTACAGGGTGTGGGGGTAGGAATTTTAGGCTCTGGCATCTGACCCTTCTACTCTAGGGGCTGCTGTTGGCACACACTATAGCTTTGTGTGATCAAGAAGAACTCAGCATTCCTCAGGGTGGGTAAGATCCTGTGCCAATGCTTGAGAGCTGGGCCTCGGCTTTATCTCCGCCACACTGGGCTTTTGCCTGGGAGCTCTTGTGCCGGGACCCCACCCACACATCCGTACAGGATGATCCTGTTAATCTTCAAGGAAACTTACTTTTCTCTTCTGTAAAATGGGGACAGAATCAACAGTAAGAATTTTCTAGTGAGGATCCGTGATGACTGGGTGAGACCCTGTTGGTGAAAGTGCTTCACAAACAAGAAAGGATCACCGCAAGATAATTATAAATACTTGTGCATGTGGGTGCACATGTAGCCCCCCCCCACACACACACACAGCTTTTGGCATTTTTAAGTGTCAGGAATGATATGTTCTGCAAGTCCTATAGCCTAGCAAATGCGCCTTTGTGAAATGCCCCTAGATATCTGAGAGATTCTAAATAGATATCTTGACCAACAATAAAGAACAAAATAAGATGTATCTCCTAACCCTGTGTTTCTAAGACCTGGCTGCATATTAGAATAATATGGAGAATTAAAACTCCAGATGCCTGAGACTCACCCCCAGAGAATCTGATTCAATTCATTTGGTAGGTGTTGGGAGTGGGTAGAGGCAATCATAGGTAGTTTTTAAAACTCCACATCCAGGGTTAAGAAAAAAGGTCTATACTCGCTGTTCACTGGTCATCTTAATTCTCCCCCATGCCCTGAGAGGCTAGGCAATGTTGCAATCAACAGCCAGGCTCAGGCTTCCCCTGATGCTGTCTGAGTCCCCATCGCCTGCTGTGGCTGAGGAATGAGTACATGGCATACTTAGACCTTCAATTATGTACGGGGCCAGGAGCCATTATGGATTGTAGCCCTCCTTATTTGAGGAGACCACTTATTTTGCTAGGGCTGCCATAACCCAGTGCCACAGTCGGGTGGCTTAAATGACAGCAGTTTATTTTCTTTTAGTCTGGAAGCTGGAAGTACAAGGTCAAGGTGTCAGAAGGATTAGTTTCCTGTGAGGCCTCTGTCCTTGGCTGGTAGATAGCTGCCCTCTTACCACCTCTTCACATGGTTGTCACTCTATGCATGCATGCCCTTGGTGTCTCTTTCTCTGTGTCCAAAGGTCCTCTTACCAGGACACCAGGCAGATTGGGTTACGGCTCACCCCAAGGTCTCATCTTAATTATCCCTATAAAGGTTCTATCTGCAAATATAGTCACAGAAGTACTGGGGGGTAGAGTTCCAACATGTGAATTTGGGGGGACATAATTCAGCCTATAACAGTGACCCAAATAAAGAAGCTGGACGGTATCTCAGGGACAGGAGATCTCTACCCTGGTCCCCTGAGGAGTGCCAGTCCCTGATGGCACACAGGACTGGGAACAATAAAGGGAGGTGTGCCCAGGGACATCCTAAAAGTCTGAAAAGCAGTCAACTTCTTTGGGGGGACCTACTATTTATTTTTGAATTAATCTCTTTTTATTTAAAAGTATTACATGTCCTCTTTTTAAAGTTGTAGTGGTTGAAAACTTTAATCTCTATTTTGGCAAAAAGATAAAGAGGAAAAGTCAACTCTTACTGTCCCTAGCAGAGGAAATGGGTTCAAACATGAAGATGAGAAAACAAAACAAAACAAAACAAAACAAAACCTGGAGATGAGGACCTGTTCCTGATTTGTTTGCAGAGCCTGCTTTTGACCACAGCAGACTTTAGGGTGAGCATCATTCTGCCCACCAGAGCTCCCATCCCGGTATGAACTCAATAAACCAACAACAGGAGAATACACTGTGAGCAAGACTGGCCTGGTCACCTTGAGGCAGGTTCTCCAGAGAGCTCCGATGCTCACTGCCTGGGGCCGGTACCCAGATTGGGCTCCAGGTAACCGTGACAGCATTGGCAGGATAGGGTCAGTTGTGGGAGAGAGGGCTTCTGGGACTGAGTCTCAACTTGAAGGAGGCTCGACCTCTCCAGAGCATGGAATTTAGCCACTGGGCATCAAACTGACTTTGCGACTCACTCTCTGTGCAGTGTCAGGTAAGTTGCTATAACCCTCTGTGCCTCAGACTCCTCATCTGTAAAATATAGGTAATAATCCCACTTGATAGATTGTTAGGAGGATACTAATAGTGCTTAACACGGTACTTGGCACCTAGGAAATGCTCAATGAATATTTATTATTATATTTATCATGAATATCCAAAACGTTTTGTCATAACTTCACTCTAGTTCAGGAGTGCTATGAAAATCATTTATGGGTTTGGACTAATGTTACTGAACATGGTCTATAAAATAGAGCAGAAGTTCACCTTGCACATTTAGCTAAGAGGCTCAGGAAAGCATCAGCCAAAAGATTTGAGCACGAGTTGGGGGTTGAGATGGTCCAATGTCATCCGTTATCTGTAATAATAGCTAAGAACCATCTGTCCAGGCAGGGGCTTAGGCTGAGCAAAGACATATGGGGAGACACTGAAGTCAGATGAGGAAGATCATGCCCCAGCCAGGTGAGAGGGTCTGACACCTGGGCTGAAGAGTCAGTCCTGATAGTTTATTCAACATGACTAGAGTCACATGACTTTCTTGTCAACTGAGCAACTGTAGGGCTTTTAATCATTCTTCCACCAAATATTTACTGGGTACCTACTATTTTCCAGGCCCTGTGCTGGGGATATGATGGTGAGCCTAACCTGGCATGGCCTCCGCCCTCACGCACACACAGTCTAGGAGTACATCGTTGGAAAACCCCAAATGAGGCAAGAAATAGAAGACTTCACTTCCTTCTCTCTCCAATCACTTTTGACCCTCAGAGAAATGTCCCTTTTTTTTAATTAAATTTTTAAAGATTTTATTTATTTATTTATTCATGAGAGACACAGAGAGAGGCAGAGACATAGGCAGAGGGAGAAGCACGCTCCCTGTGGGAAGCCCGATGCAGGACTCGATCCCAGGACTCTGGGATCATGACCTGAGCTGAAGACAGATGCTCAACCACTGAGCCACCCAGGCTCCACCCACCTCTTTTTTAAAAATGCCCCAGGTCTCTGGCTTTCTTTGTCTTTAAATATAACATAACAAAACTTCTCTCATGGAATAAAAGACAAGGAAACTTAATAGGATATTGAAACTAAAACGCTCAAAAGAAGTTGTTCTAACCAGACTTTCCTTCCCTGTAACGCTTTGTATTTGCCACAAATGCATCCCCATCATTGTTCTTTCTCTGCTACCCTTCCATTCCCACAATTATCTTTGTTTCCTCTCCTGGCTCATCTCTCCCATCTTCCCAGGTTGCTCTGTCTCCGATATTGAGTGGGATGCATCTGGGAGGAAGGGAGGGCAAAGAAGCAGATTCTAATTTCATCTCCCATGTTAAAATACAAAACTAAATACTCATAGCAACAAGCCCTCCTTGGCTCTCTTTATTTCTGCCTTATTTTCCTATTCTCATCCATAATCAAATTTTTGAGAGCTGTCTGCATGCCTTGTCTCCAGTTTGGAAGTAGTCATTCACTCGGTCAGAAACCTATTCTGGTCCAGCTTCTCCCTGCCTTATCTCCACCCACTGCATTTGCTAACACCATCAGTTACTTCCAGGTAGTCAAATGAGGTCACTTTGAAAAAAGCAATATTTTTCTTTTTAATAAAGTGTAATGATATATGGATTGAATGTTTGTGTTCCCCTTCATCTCCAAATTTGTATGTTGAGCCCCCGATCCCCAATGTGGTGGTATTAGGAGCTGAGGCCTTTGGGGGTAATTAAGTCATGAGGGTGGAGCCCTCATGAATAGACTCAGTGCCCTGATACAAGGGACCCGAGGGAGCTCTCTTGCTTCTTCTGCCATGTGGGAACATAGTGAGAAGACAGCCCTCCGTGAACCAGGAAGAGGGTTCTCCTCAGACACTGAATTTGCCAGCACCTTGTTCTCAGACTCCTAGACCCCAGAACTATGAGACAAAATGTTTGTTCTGAAGTTACCTCGTCTTCATTTTCATTATGGCAACCCATACTAGCTAAGACAAACGAATACAGAGAGGTATAAAATGCATCTGTATACAGTTTCATGAAGTTTTTGAAAGTGATCACATCCATTTAATCATCAATGAGGTTGAGAAACAGGATATTTTCAATACTTGAGAATCTTCCTCATGTCCCTCCCTAAGGCCACTGCTATTCTGATCTCTCAAAAGATGAGTATTGCCTATTTTGGAGCTTTGTATGAGAATATATAAAACTTCAATAAGAATTTATCTGTTTTTTTTATTTTTAGAAGATTTCTAAGATTTCTATTCATTTATTTATGAGAGAGAGAGAGAGAGAGAGAGAGAGCAAGCACAAGTGGGGGAACTTGTGCTCCCCTCTCTGCACAAGCAGCAGGGAGAGAGGGAGAAGTGGATTCTCCACTGAGCAGGGAGCCCGATGCAGGACTCAATCCCAGGACCCCAAAATCACCACCGGAGCTGAAGGCAGATGCTTAACTGACTAAGCCATCCAGATGCCTCAATAGTATGTCTTTTTATGTGTGTGTTTGACTTTTTAGTCTCAACGTTATGTTTGTGAGATTCAAGTATTTGTGAAATTGCAGTATGAATATTTATTCTATTCTTGATAAATTGGGTTGTTTTCCATTTTGGGCTATTATCAATGCTGTGGGTCTAAACATCTTTGTATAGGTTTTTAATGTACATATGTATGTGTTTCTGTTAGTCATATGCTAAGGATTAGAACTAATGGGCTATGGGTGGATCTTACTACTGGCCAGTAGTAGTACCTCTGGTAAAATGTTGAATAAATATACGTGACAGCAGAAGTTCTTGTCACATTCTTGATCTCAAGAGAGATAATTTCAAGATATCTCCATCAAGAATGATATTTGCTCCATAAGTTCTATAGATATACTTTCTCAGATTAAAAAGTTGCCTCCTATTCATAGTTTGCAAATAATTTCTTAGCACAAAAGAATATTAAACTCTGTTTTTTTCTATGGTCATTGAAGTGATTGTATGGATCTTCCAGTCATGATATATCCTTCTCATCCCCCCTTCTCTTTGGTATTTTTTTTCAAAGATTTGATTTATCTATTTATTTGACATAGAGAAAGCACAAGTAGGCAGATGGGCAGGCAGAGGGAGAGGGAAAAGCAGGCTCCCCACTGAGCAGGGAGCCTGATGGGAGGTTTGATTCTAGGACCCTGGGACCATGACCTGAGCCGAAGACAGACACCAAACTGACTGAGCCACCCGGGCACCTCTCCCCTTCTGTTTGAACACTTACCTTCCATTACTACCTGGGCCCCATTCATGACTCGTCAGGATACAAGAGTGATAGCCACTGGGAGCAAGTTGAGTTAGAAGGTGTGATTTGGAAGTTCCTCCTATAATTATCCAGTGGAGGAGGGAAAAGAAGAAAATAGGAATCAGGAAGTAAAATTAAAAATAGCGCTAATAATTAAATCCAGAGAACTGATAACATAGTTGATAAGGAGGCACAGCGAGCCATTGTAGGAGTGAGGAAGATATTTGAGATTTAATCTGCCAGAGCTGGACAGGTATGGAGATTACCTTTGTACATGGGCCCTATCTTGTCTCAGGCTTGGATTATTTAGAAAGCCCTAATGAGCCAGACAGTCCCATCCCAAATCTGCCTTTATCAGGTTATAATCTGGCTTTTCAGTTCTCCAGTATCTCACATTATCTTCCCTTCTCCTGAGGCCTTAATGACGTTTACCCTTCTTTCCTGGTTAGTTGATAGTGACTTATTATTAAATAAGATATGGTCTCTACTCTTAAAGAGTTAAAATTCCAATGGGTAAAGAAAGTAGATAAACAGATGATGTCAAACTATGCATGTTAATTAGGGAAGTACATCCCAAAGGGCTTGAGGTCAGGGGCATGTGGCAGGGCAGTTGAGATGGTTAGGGAAAGGGGATTTCCTGTGGTTTTTCCGCATGGACACATACCCTTACTGTATCACAGAAACATCAGCAAACTTTTCTTTCACACAAGACTTACAAAATTAGTCTAATCAAGAATGTGTTAATAAGAAGCCCAGGTATTTACATTGTCCTTGGTAAGCATTTTGTAATTTATATCAAGTAGACCTTGGGTTTTTTCAGAACACTTCATCTGCTAAGTGTCAACAAAATACAGCTGACACTGCAATGTGCCAGCAAGAATGTCAAGGAGGAAGTCACAGGGTCAAATCTTCAGGGACCTGGTTTGTTGAGCTTACAAGGTATTCTTAAATTGTCAGTGGCTCATTCTGCTTGGCAGCTTGGAGAGCTGTTCAGGTTCAGAATTCAAAGTGTGCAGGCCAGGGAGAAGGCCATGAATGATTGCAGAACAGTTTACTAATACATTCTGAAAGTACCAATTCAGGTAACTAGAATTCTGGAAGCTTCTACATGCATCCATTCCCATAAGGAGCTCTTGTCCAGATTGGTTATTATTATTATTATTATTATTATTTTAAAAGGATCTTTCCATCATTTCTCAAATGTCATGTAGTCCAAGAATCACCTGCAGCTTGTTCAGTGAGCATTCCTGGTCCCCATAGGAACTTATACACGACCTTCTGTGGTTGGGCCCAGACATCTGCATTTGTGCAAGTACACCAGGTATTCCAGAATCAGATGGCCTGCGAACTACACCATAAAAATGCTGCCTTAAAGCCTTCCCAGCTATCAAATCATTGTGTGTGTGAGGGGCCACACTTCCATCTGTTTCCAAAGGAAGGGGTCTGGAAGTAGTTTTTTCTTTCTCCTCCTACATTCAATCTGTCACCTCCTTCTGCTGCTCTGTCCTAACATTTCCTTGATGTGTGCACCCTCTTCTCAAGCTCCTCACCCCAAATCCTTCCACGTGTGTGGCTTCTGTGACAGCCACTACTCCAGTTAAGGCAGCCCCACCCCACCTACCTGAAGGGGTGCAGCTGAATAATTTGGGCAACAATCTTCCTTTGATCCCAATTACTGCATAACTCAATTTCTAGCATTACCAGTGTGATGCCCAAGGTCTGAGTTTTACAGAGTTTTTTTTTTTTATTTATTTCTTGTCAATATTTAAGAATGGGGGAAGTTTCTCATAAACCTCCAGATTTCTGGCTATTCTTAAAATATCAGAACCTCTGGTCAGTCTGGTGGTTTTCCCCACGGGGATCCATCAGCGGGGGTTGAGGAGAGGCTATCCTCACACACACACACAGCAGAGGTACATATACTTTAACGATAAGGAAGTTCAGGTGTCAGGACCATGCTGCTCTGGAAGGCCCTCTACCCTCTAATATTGTATTTGTAATTTTGTATTTTTTTCTTAATGAGGACTCCATAATCCTGTAAGTTTTAGGTTCCTTGAACCCTGGATCTTCCCTTGCCACTCTGCTCTATGTACTTCCCACTCCGAGCCTGGGGATTGATTACCATTTATCATCAGACTTGCTGGTAGATTTTTCTTAAAGAAATATTTTTCTGAAATCATGGGTCTATGAAAACAAAAAACAAACTGAAAGGGCCTCATACTTCAGGAAGAAATGGAAAGAGCCTGTCTTCTCACGGATGCGACCTGGTCTGCATCCCCAGTGTCTGATTTCATGACCCCTGGTTGCATGTAGTTCTTGCTCTGCAATTCATGATGTCTAAAATTCCCTTTAGTTGGAACAACATCTTTGTACATAGTCCTCAAGCTGGCTTTCTTCCCCATTTCTGCAAAAACACATTTAAATCCCATCAGTATAATCTTCATTTAGAGTGCAGATGCTAAGAATCCCCATGTTGGAGAAAGAAAAATAAAAGTGATATCTGCCTGTAGAAAGAAATATACTTCTTCCTCTTTTTGAATGGAATGTCCTAGGGGGAAAGGACTGAATCTTCTCTGTTTTTTACTGCAAGTGTTTGCATGCATGGCTAAGCATTTCTGGGAACTCCATAAATATTCACTGACACTGATGATAAAACACCAATGATTAGATTAAATCATATGTTCACCAATTACCTTCTAAGATATGATTTTTTCTACATTGGTCATGGCATCGAACTGATTGATCATTTTATCCCACAGCATCACAGCTCTGGGAAAATTCAAATACTTTGGTTGTCACAACGTGCTGGAATATTGGGAAGACAGTCACTGCTCAGCTCCGTTCCAGGATACTATATGCTTTGCTTCCATATTCCTTGTTCCTAAAGTTTTTTTAAAGCCTTATATATTTTAAGATTTTATTGATTTATTCATGAAAGTCACAGAGAGAGGCAGAGACATAGGCAGAGGGAGAAGCAGGCTCCTTGCAGGGAACCCAATGTGGGACTTGATCCCTGGATCCCGGCATGATGACCTGAGCTGAAGGCAGTTGCTCAATTGCTGACCCACCCGGTATCTCTAAAGCTTCATTTTTGACTCTTGAGATTGCTAAGGATTGGGTGATGTTTTCTGTGAATGTATTTATTAGGCAGCAAGAGCCTCATTTCTGCTCCTCCGCAGGAATGGAGGGAAAGTGCATGCATTATAGATCATCAGGCAGGGAGTCTTCTCAAGTGATTTCTTTGAAGCTTATTTTAACACTCCATTTGCACACAGACTGTTAGTTGTCTCCTCTTTTTAGAGAACATCTTATTAAATGGAAACACCTATTTGAAAATGTAGAAATAAGACTAAATATAAACAAAAGGGCATTTTGTGGCATGTGGTCATTCACCAGACCTACTCTAATTTTTTCTGGCTGGGGATGAGGTAGGGGATGTTATTTCTGACTCTGATCCTGATTCATTAACGTTTCTTTCTTTCTTTCTTTCTTTCTTTCTTTCTTTCTTTCTTCTTTCTTTCTCTTTCTTTCTTCTTTCTTCTTTCTTTCTTTCTTTCTTCTTTCTTCTTTCTTTTTTCTTTCTTTCTTTTTTAAAAGATTTTATTTATTTATTCATGAGAGAGAGAGAGAGAGAGAGGCAGAGACACAGGCAGAGGGAGAAGCAGGCTCCATGCAGGAAGCCTGATGTGGGACTCGATCCTGGGACTCCAGGATGACGCCCTGGGCCAAAGGCAGGCGCTAAACCACTGAGCCACCCAGGGGTCCCCTTCTTTTCTTTTAACGTTAGAATTGGTTGAGAGCCAGTACCCACCAAGCTAATGTGGACATTTATTAAGGGGTTGATTATTTTAATGATATTATTAATGGTAGTAGTTATTCAGTCCCATCGTAGTTACATTGCACCTACATAAATGCCAACCTATTATCTTTTTTTAAAAAAAGATACATCTTAAATATTGTTTCTAGGCACTATAAACACAGTTCTTTATTCCTTTCCAGCAATGAAGAAATTGATTTCTCTGTTAAGAAAACTGTTTCATGGATAAAATTATTCAATAGATAAATTCTTTTTCAGGTCTATAATCAATGATATTTTTTATTTTTTTGAACTTTACTTTGAATCTAATACAGTATGCAGTATGCAGGAGAAAGGCAGTTGTTTCTTTGTGAAGTGAATGTTTTAGTGACCACAAGTAAATCTTAGAACCTTTTTTTATGCAACCACTGAATTACTTAAAAACAACCTGGAACATTTGATTCCAGTGATGGTGTAGAAAACATTGGGTCAAACTTTTGCTAAGACCAATGCAAGTAGTAGTGCTAAATACATTTTTTTTGAAGATTTTCTTTACTTATGCATGAGAGACACAGGCAGACTCCCTGCAAGGAGCCTGATGTGGGACTCGATCCCAGGACCCTGGGATCACGCCCTGAGCCAAAGGCAGACACTCAACCACTGAGACCCAGGCATCCCCCAATTTTTTTAATTCAAGTATAATTAATGTTAAGTGTTATTTTAGTTTCAGAGGTACAATGTAATGATTCAACAATTATATACATTATTCAGTGCTCACTAAATTCAACACAATACTTTTATAAATCCTCTTCAAGGCGTTGGAGACTCAAGGCAATGAAAAACTGCTAGACCAAAATCCTGGGAAATGATGGAAATCTAGAGAGATGAACATGGTTTTGGGAGCTGCTTTTCCATGAGGAGCTTTGCAAATTTTAGAAAAGGCAGCTGACAGGCTGAGAGCCAATCAATACTTTTTAAAACTTCCAGAGTTGAGGAAGACAAAATTTGAAGCCTAACGCCTGGCACAGTGATGGTGGTGGGTAAGTCCATGTTTTGAGTTGACATCTAGAAGATCATAACCTAGAAATAAAGGCAAACAGGGATCAGCCTGGTGCCCTCAGGAAATGCAGTCAGGTTGGAATTATCTCTAGTCCTGAAATTGTGCTAAGATGATTCTAGAATGCTGTGCCTTCAAATGTCTGAAGGAATCAAACAAAAATCCTGAAAAAGATATTACAAGAAAGGAAAATGATAGGCCAATTATTCTTAGGAACAGCGATGCAAAAATCCAAAATAAAATATTAGTGAATCTAATCCATCAATATGCAAAAAGTGCATACACAATATGACCAAGTTGTTCGTTTCCCAGAAATGAAAGTTTTTTAGGTATTTGAGAATCAAGTCACCAAAGAATAAAGGAAATAAAATGATTGTTTCAATAGATGCAGTCAAAATATTTTGATAGAATTCAATCATGTTCATAAAAAACTCTTAGCAAAACTGGCAAAATATGGGAATTTAAAAAATAGAATAAAGGATACAAAGTAAGAATAAGTAAATATAGTACTTCATGAGGAAATATTAAAAACTTTCCTCTGAGATCAAGGGAAAATGAAAGGATGCCTGCTTTTATCACTGTTATTCACCATTTCACTGAAGGTCCTTGTCAGGCTAGTTAAGTCAGGAAAAAGAAATAAAACTTTGGAAAGGGAGAAGTAGCTGTCAGTTATATACCACATGTTGGCATTCATGAAGAAAATTCAAAAGAATATTTAGACTATTATAATCAGTAAATTTATAAGCTCATTGAATAAAAACTCTACATAAAAAGTCAATTATATTTTTATATATAGCTCAAACAACTAATGAATGAAAATTTGAACACACAATTAATGAGAGATAAACAAGGATGAAGCATGGAAAGACAAAAGGGTAAAAAATACAAAGGAGAAGGTAAAATATACAGAGAATGTAGTGATAAGGTCTAGGATAAGTAACTGTAGTCCTAGAAAGAATGTTATAGAAGGAATTAATTGAAGCTATAATGACTAAGCAGTATACAACACCAGTGAAAATATCAAGGCACAGATTAAGAAGTCCTATAAACTGGGATCCCTGGGTGGTGCAGCGGTTTGGCGCCTGCCTTTGGCCCAGGGTGCGATCCTGGAGACCCGGGATCGAATCCCATGTCAGGCTCCCGGTGCATGGAGCCTGCTTCTCCCTCTGCCTGTGTCTCTGCCTCTCTCTCTCTCTGTATGACTATCGTAAATAAAAAAAAAAATTAAAAAAAAGAAGTCCTATAAACTATAAATAAAATTTTAAAAAAAGAAAGGAACGTCATACCTATGCACATCACATTTAAACTGATGAAAACAAATAACAAACAGAACATCTTAAAAGTAGCCAGGGTAGGGATCCCTGGGTGGCGCAGCGGTTTGGCGCCTGCCTTTGGCCCAGGGCGCGATTCTGGAGACCCGGGATCGAATCCCACGTCGGGCTCCCGGTGCATGGAGCCTGCTTCTCCCTCTGCCTGTGTCTCTGCCTCTCTCTCTCTCTCTCTCTCTCTCTCTCTCTCTGTGACTATCATAAAATAAATAAAAATTAAAAAAAATTAAAAAAAATATTAAAAAAAAAAAGTAGCCAGGGGTGGGGAGGATGAAGACATATTACCCTTACAGTACACAAATTTGACTGTGGGCTGACTTTGTATAAGAAATAAAGGGATCCAGAGGAAAATGAAAAACTATAATAAAGTGGTGAAAGAAGATAACTGCCAACCTAAAATTCTATTTTCATCCTTAAAGAATGCAAAGGAAATGAACATTTTCGGATGAACAAAACATAGAAGATATATCACCAGTATACCTAATCATAAGAAAATTCCAAAGGCTATTTTTTAGGCAGAATAAAAATGTTCCCAGATGGAAGGTAGGAGAAGCAGGAAGAAAGAAAGAGCAATAGAAAGTGGCTTTATGAATAAATCTGAATGAATATTGGCTGTATAAAACAATAATAAAAATGTCTTATAGACCTACATCTGGAGGCTGGTAAATGGAGTTGAAGTATTCTAGTCATTGCTTTGTCTAAGAGGAGGGCAAGAGTGCTGATGAATATTGCATGCTAGTAAGTCAAGAATGCATATTTTAAACTCACAGGTAACCATTAAAAAGGATAGTCAAAAGGCTTATAACCTTGAAACTGATAGTAGGAAAAAAATGTAATAACAAAAAAATGTAACAACACTGAGTCAATCCAAGCAAGTTAAGAAAATCAGGAAAGAGGAAGATAAAGAAGTGGAACAAGCACAGAGGACACAGTAAAATTACAGTTTTAAACCAAATACATCAGAAATTATATTACATGTAAATAAACTAAGTGATCTAATTAAGTTAAAAAAATTTCAGACTAGATTAAAATGTATAAGGTCTACAAAAGATACACTTAGGGGTCCCTGGGTGGTGCAGCGGGCCTTTGGCCCAGGGCGCGATCCTGGAGACCAGGGATCGAATCCCACGTCGGGCTCCCCGTGCATGGAGCCTGCTTCTCCCTCTGCCTGTGTCTCTGCCCACTCTCTCTCTCTGTGACTATCATAAATAAATAAATAAAAATTAAAAAAAAAACACCTAAAACGAGGCTATGAAGAGTTTGAAATACAAAGACTAACCAAAAGAAAGTTAATGTAGAATAGTCATTTTTATCTATATTAATATCAGATAAACAGTTTTTCATTTAAAAAAGTATTTAAGGGGGGAGGGGCAAGATGGCGGAAGAGCAGGGTCCCCAAATCACCTGTCCCCACCAAATTACCTAGATAACCTTCAAACCATCCTGAAAATTTACGAATTCGGCCTGAGATGTAAAGAGAGACCAGCTGGAATGCTACAGTGAGAAGAGTTCGCGCTTCTATCAAGGTAGGAAGACGGCGAAAAAGAAATAAAGAAACAAAAGGCCTCCGAGGGGGAGGGGCCCCGCGAGGAGCCGGGCTGAGGCCGGGGCGAGTGTCCCCAGGACAGGAGAGCCCCGTCCCGGAGGAGCAGGAGCTGCACCAACCTTCCCGGGGGAAAGGGGCTCGCAGGGAGTTGGAGCAGGACCCAGGAGAGCGGGGATGCCCTCAGGCTCCCTGGGACACTAACAGACACCTGCGCCCCAGGAGAGTGCTCCGAGCTCCCTAAGGGCTGCAGCGCGCATGGCGGGACCCGGAGCAGCTCGGAGGGGCTCGGGAGCGGCTCCAGGGAGGGAGCTGCGGGGCGGGAGCGCGAATCCCACAGCGCAGGCCCCGGAGCACAGGGCGCCGGGACACAGCCCAGGATCCGGCCTCCCCCGGGACAGGCAGAGGCCGGGAGGGCCTGAGGACAGCGAGGACGCTCCTGCCCCGAGCTGAGCAGATCAGCGGCCCCGCCCCGGAGCCTCCAGGCCCTGCGGACGGAGAGCCGAGAGCCCCGAGCCCCGTAGTTCCTGCGGAGGCTGAATCCAGGCTTCCAGAGTTGCCATAGCAACTGCGACTGTTCCTCCTGGGGCCCCACGGGGTAAACAACCCCCGCTGAGCCCGGCAGCAGGCAGGGGCAGAGCAGCTCCCCCAAGTGCTAACACCTGAAAATCAGCGCAGCAGGCCCCTCCCCCAGAAGACCAGCTAGACGGACCAGTGATACTCCCCCGTGTTCCAATACAACTTGTTTTTGGCCACTCTGCACTGAGCAAAATGACGAGAAGGAAAACCTCACCTCAAAAGAAAGAATCAGAAACAGCCCTCTCTCCCACAGAGTTACAAAATCTGGATTACAATTCAATGTCAGAAAGCCAATTCAGAAGCACTATTCTACAGCTACTGGTGGCTCTAGAAAAAAGCATTAAGGACTCACGAGACTTCATGACTGCAGAATTTAGATCCAATCAGGCAGAAATTAAAAATCAATTGAATGAGATGCAATCCAAACTAGAAGTCCTAACGACGAGGGTTAACGAGGTGGAAGAACGAGTGAGTGACATAGAAGACAAGTTAATGGCAAAGAGGGAAACTGAGGAAAAAAGAGATAAACAATTAAAGAACCATGAAGACAGATTAAGGGAAATGAACGACACTCTAAGGAAGAAAAACCTACGTTTAATTGGGGTTCCCGAGGGCGCCGAAAGGGCCAGAGGGCCAGAATATGTATTTGAACAAATCCTAGCTGAAAACTTTCCCAATCTGGGAAGGGAAACAGGCATTCAGATCCAGGAAATAGAGAGATCCCCCCCTAAAATCAATAAAAACCGTTCAACACCTCGACATCTAATAGTGAAGCTTGCAAATTCCAAAGATAAAGAGAAGATCCTTAAAGCAGCAAGAGACAAGAAGTCCCTGACTTTCATGGGGAGGAATATTAGGGTAACAGCAGACCTCTCCACAGAGACCTGGCAGGCCAGAAAGGGCTGGCAGGATATATTCAGGGTCCTAAATGAGAAGAACATGCAACCAAGAATACTTTATCCAGCAAGGCTCTCATTCAAAATGGAAGGAGAGATAAAGAGCTTCCAAGACAGGCAGGAACTGAAAGAATATGTGACCTCCAAACCAGCTCTGCAAGAAATTTTAAGGGGGACCCTTAAAACTCCCCTTTAAGAAGAAGGTCAGTGGAACAATCCACAAAAACAAGGACTAAATAGATATCATGATGACACTAAACTCATATCTGTCAATAGTAACTCTGAACGTGAATGGGCTTAATGACCCCATCAAAAGGCGCAGAGTTTCAGACTGGATAAAAAAACAGGACCCATCTATTTGCTGTCTACAAGAGACTCATTTTAGACAGAAGGACACCTACAACCTGAAAATAAAAGGTTGGAGAACCATTTACCAATCAAATGGTTCTCAAAATATACCCTAAAAACTACAGAACACTTCTGAAAGAAATTGAGGAAGACACAAAGAGATGGAAAAATATTCCATGCTCATGGATTGGCAGAATTAATATTGTGAAAATGTCAATGTTACCCAGGGCAATTTACACGTATAATGCAATCCCTATCAAAATACCATGGACTTTCTTCAGAGACTTAGAACAAATTATTTTAAGATTTGTGTGGAATCAGAAAAGACCCCAAACAGCCAGGGGAATTTTAAAAAAAGAAAACCATATCTGGGGGCATCACAATGCCAGATTTCAGGTTGTACTACAAAGCTGTGTTCATCAAGACAGTGTGGTACTGGCACAAAAACAGACATATAGATCAATGGAACAGAACAGAGAACCCAGAAGTGGACCCTGAACTTTATGCTCAACTAATATACGATAAAGGAGGAAAGACGATCCACTGGAAGAAAGACAGTCTCTTCAATAAATGGTGCTGGGAAAATTGGACATCCACATGCAGAAGAATGAAACTGGACCACTCTCTTGCACCATACACAAAGATAAACTCAAAATAGATGAAAGATCTAAATGTGAGACAAGATTCCATCAAAATCCCAGAGGAGAACTCAGGCAACACCCTTTTTGAACTTGGCCACAGTAACCGGAGAAGGACAAACAGTGTATGTTCTCATTCATTTGGGGAATATGAATAATAGTGAAAGGGAATATAAGGGAAGGGAGAAGAAATGTGTGAGAAATATCAGAAAGGGAGACAGAACATAAAGACTTCTAACTCTGGGAAATGAACTAGGGGTGGTGGAGGGGGAGGAGGGCGGGGGGTGGGGGTGAATGGGTGACGGGCACTGAGGGGGACACTTGATGGGATGAGCACTGGGTGTTATTCTGTATGTTGGTAAATTGAACACCAATAAAAATTAATTTATAAAAAAAAAAAAAAAAAAAAGAAAAAATAAAAAAGTATTTAAGGGGATCCCTGGGTGGCTCACAGTTTAGCGCCTGCCTTTGGCCCGGGGCGCATTCCTGGAGTCCCGGGATCGAGTCCCGTGTTGGGCTCCCGGCCTGCAGCCTGCTTCTCCCTCTGCCTGGGTCTCTGCCTCTCTCTCTCTCTCTCTCTCTCTCTCTCTCTCTATCATGAAGAAATAAATTAAAAAAACGTAATTAAAAAGCATTTAAAATAAAGGTTATGATTAATAAAATAAAAGATTTTACTCAACAGGTGTGTGTAATAAAGCTAAATTTTATGTCACTAATAATATAACCTCAGAGTAAAAAAAGTTCAAGAAGAAATATTTATATTCATAGTAGGAAATTTTAACACAACAGTGTCAGTTATTGGTGAGACAGACAAAAATTAAAAAGGACATAGAAAATTAAACAACCTAGTTGGCAAACAACCATGGAGTATTGGACTCCACAAAAACAGAAGGTACATGATTTTCAAAAACATACAGCACATTTACAAAAATTGACTATATGCTGAAGCCTGACACAAATCTCAAGAATTTCAAAAGATTCTGATGGAACAGAGTATGTTTTGTGTCCACCATGGAATTAAGCTAGAAATAAATTATAAAGGGACATTTATAAAATATTGTAATACTCTTCTTAATCACCCATGGGTCAAGGCAAAAATTATAATAGGAATTAGAAAATAGTTTGAATAGAATATTTAAATTATTATGTATTGAAAATTTGTCACTCTGTAAATGAAGATGGCTGGATATTAATGAGCTAACCATTCATGACAAGAAGTTAGAAAAGAATGCCACCTTAAAGTAGAAGGAAAGAAAGGTATGCCTGGGTGGCTCAGTGGTTAAGCATCCGCATTTGGCTCAGGGCATGATCCCCGGCATGATCAAATGCCACATTGGCCTTCCTGGGGGAAGCCTGCTTCTCCCTCTGCCTGTGTCTTGGTCTCTCTCCGTGTCATAAATAAATAAATAAATAAATAAATAAATAAATAAATAAATAAATAAATAAATAAAATCTTTAAAGAAAAAGTATAAGGAAAGAAAAAATAAGGGTAAGATCAAAAATTAATGTAATAGCAAATATAAAATAGAGAAAATCAATAAAGCAAAAATTGCTTCTTTGAAGAAACTCACGAAATTGGAAAAACTCCTGCTCAGACAGATCAAGAAAAATAAAGGGGGAGAAAGAAGATGAATATAACCAATGTCAGGAATGAAGAAAGCAGCATCATATAGAACTTATCAACATTAAATATATGGAATATAAAGACCAACATAATGTCAATATATTTAAAAATGTAGATAAAATTGGGGTACCTTGGTGGCTTAGTCAGTTGAACACCTGACTCTTGATTTCAGCTCAGGTCATGATCTCAGGGTTGTGAAGTCAAGCCCTTAGCTCTACACTGAGCGTGGAGTGTGCTTGTGCCTCTCTCTCCTCCCACTTGTGTTCTCTCTTTCTTTCTTTCTAAAAAAATAAATGAATAAAATATTTTTTTAATGTATATTAAATGGGACACTTGGGTGGCTCAGCAGTTGGTTATCTGCCTTCAGCTCAGGGAGTGATCCCTGGGTCCCAGGATCGAGTCCCATCATTGGGTTTCCTGCATGGAGCCTGCTTCTCCTTCTGCCTATGTCTCTGCCTCTCTCTGTGTCTCTCATGAATAAATAAATAAAATCTTTTAAAAAATGTAGATGAAATTCACAAATTCCATGGAAAATAATAAATCTGATACAGAAGAAATAGCTTTGCAAGTATTGGAAATACTAACCCTATCATTTATTTCCCATGGGAAAAACTTTGGGCCTGTTACCCTAGTAGTGAATTCCCAATCATTTAAGAAAGAAATACCACTAAGATTATATAAACTCTCTCAGAGATTAAGACAAAAGGGATCATACCAAATATGATTTATGATACAGCATAGCCCTAATACCCAACCCTGAGAAGGACACTGTGAAAAAGGGCTGACCAAAGGATTGATTCTAGAAAATATTGGGATTGTCTACAATCAATTAAAAAAGACAATCCATTATGAGCAATAGATTTAAACAATATTTCACCAATGAGAATATTCTAATGGCCAATAAAAATATAAAAAGATGCTCACCACTTCATTAATAATACAGGGAATGCAAATTAAAATTGTGAGATACCATTATGTATCAAACAGAACAGCTAGTCAAAATGACTGACAATACCAAGTTCCAGTGAGGAACAAAGGAAGCTGTCAAACGCTGCTGGTGAACTCTTGAATTGGTACAACCATTTGGTAAAACAATTTGTAGTTATTTAATAAAATTGAGCATATAAGGTGTGTATAAGCAATTCCTTAACTGAGCAATTCTATTCCTGGGTAAATATTCAACAGGTATGTTTGCATATGAGTGTCAAGAGTGCTACGGACAAGAATGTTTTTAGTGGCCTTATGGTAACAGCTCCAAACTGTTCAGAAGAGAAAAATAAATTACTACAGGCATATCCTCTACAACAGGGGCTAAGGAATGTGGGCCGGTAAAAGAAGACATCTGAATATGGTCCATCCTTTGGTGTAGACAAACTTGGGTGAGGAGGAATTGAATCAATATGGAGAGGATGGATTAGTCCACACCAGCAACCATCTGTTCTTCAAAAAAGCCTATCTTTAACAAATGTCAAGTGAAAGTCTCCTAACATATAAGCCTCCCCAACTCGACCTTCCTCAAATTCTAATCTTCATCATGCAGACCACCAGAAAGCTTCATTCTTGTACTTTATCAGTTTAGCCTCTGAAAGGCTTTCCTTTTCCAAGTTGCGTTGGGTCCTAGACATTATTCTGGAAGCCAAGCCTGTGTCTAGGCACATTGTTCTGGGGCAGAAGCAAAGCTGGTGGAAGAAGAGCTCTTAGAGACACACAGAGTGAGGTTTGAATTCCTCCACTTCTTTCCAAATTGTAACCATGGGCAAAGTTACTTGATCTGTCCAAATTGCAAGGTCCTCATCCATAAAATGGGGATAAGAATCCCTATAGCATATAGCTGTATGAAGATTAAATGAGGTAATGTCCATAAAATGTCATACACAGAAAGAGTCTCAAATGGTAGCTATTAATATTTTATGTGATGGATTCTTACTAGCTTCCGCTTTAGAATGTGTGTTTTGACCTTGACTCATACCTTCCCACTGATGCCACTAAGAACCCTGAGAATGAGTTAAGTGATTCCAACCAGGCTGTGCTGGACCAGAGAAGTTGGGTTCACCTTTCTGAGCTGATATGGGAAGGCATTTGTGTATCACCTGGATGCAGGCTGATTTCAATGGACAGGAGCTGGGAGGGGAAAGAGAGACAAGAAGAGAGCGGGGAGGGTATCCAGACAAAAAGAAAGAAATTAACCTCTCGACTCTCTTTTTGGAAACTGGACTTCCAAATTACAATCGTGTGATGCTTATAGCCTTCCTGTGCTTTGCTAACCAGAGGGGATGTTCCTTGCTGGCTCTTTTCCATCCTCTTTAAGGAGAGTTCTCTGTGCTAGCTCAGGTCCTACATGTCTATGTTGTGGCTCCAGGCACTGGAAATCCACAAATTGGATTCTGGGAAAGACAAAAGAATAGGGGCAGATGGAAAAGAAGTGTAACAGGAGACAGCAGGCTGGGTATGGAGGGTTTTATTTGGCGCTGAGAATTGGAGAGGGGTTGAGGTTTTGAGGAAGACAATGCTGGAGAACACTGTGAGTGGGAGAGGTAATCCTATAACCACAAAATGGCATATCTGGGATTTGGAACCAATTGTACATCCTTCACCACAGTGTATTTTAGAGCTTTTTCATTACCCTCAAATGAAAGCCTTCTTTTTAGAAATCAACCCCAATCCCTCTATCTGTCTCCCACCTCCAGCCCAAGGTAAGGACTAATCCACTCTCCATCTCCAAAGATTTGCCTATTTTAGACATTTTATATAAATGGCGTTATATAATATGTAGTTCTTTGTGATAGGCTTATTTCATTTAGCATACTGTTTTTAAGGTTCATCCTTATCATGGCATGTATCAGTACTTCATTTCTTTTATTGCCAGATAGTGTTACACACATCCATGGCTATGCCACATTTTATTCATCTACTCATCAGTTGATGGACACTTGCATTGTTTCCACTTTTGGCTATTTTGAATAGTACTGGTATGAACATTTATGTAAAAGTTGGTGTGGACATATGTTTTGATTATTCATGGGTATGCACATAGGAATGGGAATGCTGGGTCAAATGGTAACTCTATATTTAACCATTTTAGGAATCACCAGGCTGTTCTCCAAAGTGGCCTCACCGTTTTGTATTCCCACCAGCAATGCGTAAGGGGTTCAATTGCTCCACATCCTCACAAACATTATTATTATCTGTTTTTAAAAAGATTTTGTTTATTTATTCATGAGAGACACAGAAAGAGAGACAGAGACATAGGCAGAGGGAGAAGCAGGCTCCCCGTAGGGAGCCTGATGTAGAACTCAATCCTGGGACACCAGGACCATGACCTGAGCCTAAGGCAGATGCTCAACCACTGAGCACCCAGGTGCCCCTATTATATATCTTTTTGATAGTAGCCATCCTTGTGGATGTGAAGTGTTATCTTATTATAGTGTTGGTTTGCAATTCCCTAATGGCTAATTGCCTGAATTTCTATTTAAGTAAGATACTTTTTGGATATAAAGTTAAGGGTACAGTTTTTAAGTTGACATGAGGTGCCAAGCTGCTTTTCGTTAATTGTACCAATTTAACTCAGCCTAGAAGTATATAGGACATTTGTTTCACAATGTCTTCATTAAAGTAAATATTATATTTAAAATCTTGGCCAATACACTGAACTTGGAATTATTTATTTTAATACCATTTCTTGTGAAACTGGATTTTTTTCATACACATAATAATTATTTATATAACTTCAGTGAACTCATATTCTTTGTACATTTTCCTATTGGGTCTTAGGTTTGTTTTGGAAATTTTTCTTAAAATAGCTGACATTCATCTTGAATAGTTGAGATAAGGAGTTTTTAAGTAACTTATCACTATAAAATATGGTGAGAAAAATTAATCTTCCAGCAACCTTGCAATAACCAACCAGAATGATAATTTTCAAAGTATTAAAAGAGATTTCAAAAAATTTAAAAGTTCATATTTGGTTTTTTACATAATATAAAATATTAGACAAATGCAAGCTAAATGAGAGAGAACAATTTGATTGCAGAATACATATCAATGCCTCTCCCTGAATCCAACTGAAAATTTGATGATAGTTTATGTTCAATGAAGTGGAGGAAATTAGAAGTGATGATTATTTTGGGGTTGATCGTTTCATTTAGTTTCTTCCGCACTTTAATTGAATTCATGGAACTATCTGGAGCTTTCAAAATATTGTCCAGTGTAGATCTCTCAATGTTTACTCGTACTTAAAAGAATTTCATGATAAAATCTAGGTCCGAATGCTCTATCATTTTTTGGCTAGCACAATTCTTTTTTTTTTTCCTTAAGATTTATTTATTTGAGAGAGAGAGAGAACATGAGGAGGAAGGGGCAGAAGGAAAAGGTGACAAGAGGACTCCTGGCTGAGTAGGGAGCCCAAGGCAGGGGAAGGGGGGACTCGAACCCAGGACCCTGAGATCATGACCTGAGCCCAGACTAAGAGTCAGATGCTCTACCGACTGAACCACTTGGGCACTGTTTGGCTAACATGATTCTTAAACAGACATCACTGAAGTACAAGGTGCACCTCTGGCTAACAGGGCTTACTGAAGGCGGGTGTGAGCGGTGAGCTGGTGGATACGGAATTGTGAACTCCTTCTCCCTTCCTGACTGTTTAATGCCTAAAGGTCCAAGTTACTCATAAGTAGATTACAAACATCTTCAGTTTCTCTTTAGGAAGATCTGTGAGTCAAAAAAAGCTTATCCAAAACTCCAGAGTGGTTCTGAATTTATAGTCTTGAATTTAGATCCCCTTTCCTCTAGGTCTGTCCCCTACTACCTTGGTTGGGTCGTTTGACACAGCTACAGCCAGAGCGAACACAGAGGAATGTGGTATGGATGATACGTATTATGTTCTCTACTCTAAACTATGTCTTTAAATCGGTAGATATTAATCCAAGAGAAAGGAGGAAACTATTGTGTTTAAGGGCACCAGCTACAGAATGGGAAAGAAGAGTCTCAGAAAATACCTTGTTGATGGATGTAAACATCACTGTTTTGGGGACACACACTGTGACGGGGGGTGAGGTAGCCCTATTTGTGAGTTTCTCCACCAGTGGCATCAGATGAGGAAATCCACCAAGTACCCCTGTGTTCCTAAGGTAGGGGAAGTGAAGAATGCTGAGGAATGAGGTGTGTTCTCAAATGAATCCTAATCCCCAGTTCCTCAGAATGGGACTTTATTTAGAAATAGGTTTGTTGCAGATGTAATGAGCTAAATTAAGACGAGATCCTACTGGAATAGAGTGAGACCTTAACTCAATATGACTGGTGCCCTTATCAGAGCAAAATTTAGACACGACACACATGGTCTGGAATACACTGTGGGAAGACAGAGATGGAGACTGGAGTGAAGCATCTAGAAACCAAGGAACACCAAGGATTGCTAGCTGTCACCAGAAGTAGATGGAGGGCACAGAACAGATTCTCCCTCACAGCCCTCAGAAGGAATGAACCCTGCTGATTCCTTGAGTGGGGATGGCTGGCTTCTAGAACTGTGAGAGAGTGGATTTCTGTTGTTTCAAGCTACCCAGGTTGGGGTGATTTGTTATAGCAGCCCTAGCAAACTGATAAAGGCCCCACATCTCTGGTTAAACTGCTTAGTAATTTTCCCTTAATTTTTTTTCTTAAAGGATAGAAATAAAAATAACCTGCCCATTGTAAGGATGCAATGGGCTTATAAAGGGGAAAACTTCCATGTGGCTGTCTGAGCTTCCTGGCCCAAGACTGCCACCCTTCTCAGCATTCCCACTGCAACTGGTGGGAGACCAGTGCTCAACCTGGAGCCTTGCGAGGACCTGGAGGACTGGTTACATCAGATCACAGGACCCCATACCAGAGTTGTCCAACCAGCAGGTCAGAGGTAGGGTGTCAGTAATTCACTAATCTAACAAATTTTTAGGTGCTGCTGCTGCTGCTTGTCTGGGGGCTACATTTTGAGCACTACAGGACTGGATACTTGGGGAAGATCTCTGGGGGGAAAAGTAGTAAGGGTAGCCTCAGAAGGAGACTTGAAAGGGTGGGGCTTTGTGTCATGTGCAGATAGATGGAAGGTTGTACTATTATATATGGGTGTCAGCTACCCTGCCCTTCCCTCATGCTGTGACACCTGTACATCTTATAATGTCTTATTGGTTACAGGTTCTTTTCTCATCTTCATTCTGAATTTGAGAGTTCTTTTCTTGTATGTCTGGGCTCAGGCTTGAATGTCTATCTATTGTTCTATCCTGAGACTCCATGAATGATGAAATTTGAGACAGGTTGAAAGTTAATTTCGGATCCTTGTCTCACCCCACCCTTACCCCCATGAAGCCTTTTCACCAAGACTCCTCCCTTCCTTGGGTTCATAACACATGTCAGCCTAAAAGAAGTGGTAAACCAAGACAAGCTCAAACTTGTCAAAAAGATGAATTATTCAGGAATAGCAGAGGAGTTACAATTCCCAACACATTCTCTGTGGTCAGCTACAGGCAGGTCTGTTGAGGGTTAGGGATAGGCTGTATTATGGGCAGAGTATGTAAAGAGGAGTGAGTTCAGTTAGTCAAAATAAAAAAAACAAATGGAAACCAGCTTTGAAAAATTCTCCAACCAGACAAAAACCAGTCTAGTCATACAAATAAAGTTCAATTCAGCCAATTTCATGAGACCAGGCCTCCCTGGGTGAGTTCGTGTTCTTACCTCTGGAAACCATAAACAAAACTTCCCAAGGCTGATACGATGAAACCCCCAACCAACTCCCTACCATTTAAGAACATTCCAACATTATCAGTTTTCTGAAAATCAGACATTTATGGGAAATCAGTCTCTCAGTCCTTAAATTTTCTTTCCCTAAGGGCACATGGGTGAGATTTTTCCATTTTATAGCCTCTGGATCCATTTTAGATTGAAATTCTTTCACACACATTTTCCTTATTAGTGTATACTTTGTCATCCATTCACCGATTTTCATGTGCTGGCCACTCAGCAGCCTTCCTATTGATTTGTGGGACCCTACATCATGGTTAGGGGAGCACATGAAACTAGGCCATCACTGTTCCTCAGAAACACCTTGATTTTTTTTAAGTCTTACTAAATTTCCAAAAGCTTCTCTACCCACTCATCATTCATTCATTCATTCATTCACTCGTGAAATGCCATGTGGAGCACCTTCTGTATGCTAGGCCCTCAATAATATGCTGGACATGCAGTGAGACACAAACCCTGACGATATGTGCCCTGATGGGGTTTGCAGAGTGGTGTGAGAAGGGAGGAGACAGACATAAAAATCACACAAATACGTGCAAAATCACAGCCATATGAAGTGCATCAGAGGAGAGTGGTACTTAGTTTTTAAAAGACTATAATGGTGAGATTTGGGTCTGTTGGGAGGCCAGGGAAGCCTTTTGAATTGATATCTAAATGATAGGCAGATGTAAAGCAGAAGACAAAATTCTTCCAGGGACGAGGACAAGTGCATGCAGAGACCTGGTCAGAGGCTGGAAACTACAAGGCACTACTTTGAGCACAGATAAGGCTATCAGAATACTGCTGGGGGTGCTGGTGCCACAGGCTGGAGAAGTGGTGAAGTAGCCAGATGGGGTATGGCCCTCAATGCTGTGTGGTCACAGTCTGAGGATATGGGCCATCAGGCATCTCCCTTACTTCCATCCACTGCTGTCCCACCTGTGGCCAGAACTTCCTCTCCTCATTGATCAGGGCTTCATCCCTCCGCACCTTCCCACCACTACCCTGTTCAGGGAAGGAGACATTCCTCCTCTTTTACCAGGTGACCTTTCCATTTGGCTTTTCTCTCCCTTCCTTCCTGCCTCCTTCAGTGACTGGTCTCAGTGAGTCTTTAAATTTCCATGATGACTCACCGTTTAAGCCATTTAAGTGGCTCCTTCCCTTTTCTCTTGAACGTTGTCTGCAACTCCCTGGCTTAAAAAGAGCTGAGCACACTTTATCCAGCAAGGCTCTCATTCAAAATGGAAGGAGAGATAAAGAGCTTCCAAGACAGGCAGGAACTGAAAGAATATGTGACCTCCAAACCAGCTCTGCAAGAAATTTTAAGGGGGACTCTTAAAACTCCCCTTTAAGAAGAAGTTCAGTGGAACAATCCACAAAAACAAGGACTAAATAGATATCATGATGACACTAAACTCATATCTGTCAATAGTAACTCTGAACGTGAATGGGCTTAATGACCCCATCAAAAGGCGCAGGGTTTCAGACTGGATAAAAAAGCAGGACCCATCTATTTGCTGTCTACAAGAGACTCATTTTAGACAGAAGGACACCTACAACCTGAAAATAAAAGGTTGGAGAACCATTTACCATTCAAATGGTTCTCAAAATATACCCTAAAAACTATAGAACACTTCTGAAAGAAATTGAGGAAGACACAAAGAGATGGGAAAATATTCCATGCTCATGGATTGGCAGAATTAATATTGTGAAAATGTCAATGTTACCCAGGGCAATTTACACGTATAATGCAATCCCTATCAAAATACCATGGACTTTCTTCAGAGACTTAGAACAAGTTATTTTAAGATTTGTGTGGAATCAGAAAAGACCCCAAACAGCCAGGGGAATTTTAAAAAAGAAAACCATATCTGGGGGCATCACAATGCCAGATTTCAGGTTGTACTACAAAGCTGTGTTCATCAAGACAGTGTGGTACTGGCACAAAAACAGACATATAGATCAATGGAACAGAACAGAGAACCCAGAAGTGGACCCTGAACTTTATGGTCAACTAATATTCGATAAAGGAGGAAAGACTATCCATTGGAAGAAAGACAGTCTCTTCAATAAATGGTGCTGGGAAAATTGGACATCCACATGCAGAAGAATGAAACTGGACCACTCTCTTGCACCATACACAAAGATAAACTCAAAATAGATGAAAGATCTAAATGTGAGACAAGATCCCATCAAAATCCCAGAGGAGAACTCAGGCAACACCCTTTTTGAACTTGGCCACAGTAACCGGAGAAGGACAAACAGTGTATGTTCTCATTCATTTGGGGAATATGAATAATGGTGAAAGGGAATATAAGGGAAGGGAGAAGAAATGTGTGAGAAATATCAGAAAGGGAGACAGAACATGAAGACTTCTAACTCTGGGAGGTGAACTGGGGGTGGTGGAGGGGGAGGAGGGCTGGGGGTGGGGGTGAATGGGTGATGGGCACTGAGGGGTACACTTGACGGGATGAGCACTGGGTGTTATTCTGTATGTTGGTAAATTGAACACCAATAAAAATTAATTTATAAAAAAAAAAAAAAGAGCTGAGCAGATCCCTTGCTGTCCCCCGACCTAATGACAGATTCTCTCTTCATCTCAGGACTTCTCCTGGTGGGTGTGTGTGTAGGGGGGAAGGGGTGGCGAGTGCAATGGGGACATCTGTCTTTGTTCTTCCCACTTCCTCTCTGTAGCCAGTTCTGCCTCCACCGAGCAAAGGGGTTCCTTACTATTACACGTGTTCAGCGGTCTTATGCTTGCTGGCTGTGGTGGGATTTCCTTTCCATCATTCACCTTCAGAGTTAGGGGTATCTTAAAAATTGCAGTCCAAAGTCCAACCCCCGGCCCCATTCAACTCAACTCTATTTAAAGGAAATGAAAAACATTTTCAAGATCTTTGTTCTAAGGAATTCCTTATTTTGCAAACTTCCTGTGACTGGATCTTAAAAGAACATCAGTATCTCAAGACAGTGGTATTTGACTGTTAACTTACATGTTTGAAATGCAATTTTAAAATAGCATTAATATGACTTGTCACTGAAGTCAAGTTTGTATGTGTGGGCCAGAGATAATATAAGTTGTGCACATTTTTAAAAAATATTTTATTTATTTATTCATGAGAGACACAAGAGAGAGAGGCAGAGACACAGGCAGAGGGAGAAGCCAGCTCCCTGTGGGGAGCCTGATGCAAGGACTGGATCCTGGGGCTCCAGGATCACACCCTGGGACTCGATCCCAGGGCTGCAGGATCACACCCTGGGCGGAAGGCAGACACTCAACCGCTGAGCCACCCAGACATCCCAGTTGTGCACATTTTAAAAAAAGATTTTAGTTATTTATTTGACAGAGAGAGAACAGCACAAGTAAGCAGAGTGGCAGGCAGAGGCAGAGGGAGAAGCAGGCTCCCTGCCATGCAGAGAGCCCAATGGGAGGCTTGATCCCAGGACCCCGGGATCATGATCTGAGCTGAGGGCAGACGCTTAACTGACTGAGGCACCTGGGCCCCCAAGTTGTACACATTTAATAAAACCACCAATAAGTTTTTAAAAGGCAAAACAAAAAGGCTCCAAAGGTAAATGATTTATTTAGATATGCAAATTATCTACTCTTTATCCCTTTTAATATGTATTTTTGTCTTATTAAAAATATATATTATAACAATATATAATTAATATAAAATATATTGAAAATAAGAGTAGAATACATTATTGTTTTTCATATGTAAAGCTGATGCTGACAGAATTTTGGAAGACTGTACTCTGAGTGCTTCAAATTGTTGACAGGTGTTTGCTGAACGAAATTATCTTTCCGTTCTCACCTGGACTTCTCCGTCATCAAGAGAATGCATCATTGAGATGACAGAGTAGGATGTACACTGTGACTAAGGAGTAGCTTTTCTCTGCGTGGCTCACTAGCTACTGAAATAGAACCTAGCCTCTTTATCTCAAGACTTTAACAGGCTGACTACCCAGATCAGGGTAGTTCAGGGTTAACAGCAGGCCTTTGGAATCTGTGATGATAACATCCATCCAGGAATAGAAAAAGTAAGCCAATGGTAAAGATGCCCTAACAATTTATATTTAATTAAGGTTGTGCTCATTTTAGGAGTGGGCACTGCTGTCTCAGAGTCTAGTTGTTTGGCATTTATTTACCAGCATTTAGCTGCCAATTCCCAGGGGCTTGGGAGGTTCGGGCCCTGGCAGCCTGACACATACTATCAAATAAACCAAAGGTCTGATTTGTAAATCAGAATGTCAGTGTCTTACAGGGAGAACTGACACTTGCTAAGGGACTAAATTCCTTGTCACTCAATCTGCCCACTCCCTCATCTAAGAAGGAACCCTAATGCAGAGCTTAGCAGGAACTGCAGTTGCTTAATTGATGTATTTGAGTTGCCAGATCCAAACAAGAAATGGAACTGGGATTAGAAAATTATTATAGGGTTTAGGAGGGGTAAAGGGGATAAATCACTTGGAGTTTGTTGATTGCATGTCACAGAGAGCTGTAGCGGCTGAATAAACAAAGGGTCATTTATGGGAAGGCCATCAGGGACTCTCAGAATCGACAAGAACCTGGAGATCCAGGCTTGACTACAGCAGGGAAGTAGCAATGATAACCATAAGACAGTGTGCACAGATGGAGAGAAGTTCAGCCAGTTCCAGGCTTTCTGGCCCTCTGCTGGATCTAGTTTTTAAAATTTCATTAGTCTTGGGGTGCCTGGGCCTGCTTCTCCCTCTCCCTCTGCCTCTCCCTCCCTCCTTGTGCGTGCTCTCAAATAAATAAATAAAATCTTCAAAAAAATAAAATTCAACAGGCTTTTAAAATTTCAGTTGGCCCATATCTAGTGAGTGGCTATATTATCTGCTACGAGTTATAAAAACAAAGATAAAAACCTACATTCAAAGACTTAAGAATCATATATCAATACATGTTAGACCAAGTTCATGTGGTCACACAATCATTCGGGATGCTTGGGGATACACTTCAAAGGAGTGGCACTGGAGCTGGGCATTGGAGCTGGCAGGATTTTTCTAGGGAAGTTTGAAGCATTTCCAGCTGGGATGAAACTAACAAAAGGGGCCCAGCTGTAAGAGCCTAATGTGAGCCACCCATCTGGTTAAGTCCCCTCCTCCTTCTCCTGAGATTGGGTTAACAGGGTTGAGCCAAAAGAAGAAGTTTTTTGCAGGGAGAGGCCCCTATACTTTGAAGAGAACTATGGGAAGCCGGGGTAAGGGTGGATAAAGCCCTATGCATTCCACCTCCGAGAGACAAAAGTGTGCTTCTCTCTGTATATTTGTTGTAGAGTTGGTGTAGGTGACAAACCTGGGAGCAAGGAAATGAAGGTGTCTTCCCTTGGTTTCTCATCTCTAGGAAAGGGCTTGTTCGCACTCTCCATGCTAAGTGGGGGCCCAAGCTACTGGCAGCATGCAAAGGCCCAAAATCTTACGTTAAGTGTTATTCACATCAGGACAACTGTTTGGGTCCTGCACAATCCAAGATTTAATGCAGGGCTTTCAGGTGAAGGCTCTTGAACATCAGACCCAATGTGACAAGGATACAGCATCAGTGACAGTAATAAATTGTTCCATTTTTCATTCCCGTCTGTATTTACTAACACTGACTGGAGGCTCTGCCCTGAATTGAGGCTAGAGGCTGGAGTAGGAAAAGTTAACGATGGATAAGGAAGTTATTTATTTTCATGGCTTCTGTTTTTCTCATCTGTAAAATAAAGTGTCAGGATTTAATGCCTTGTTTTGCTACATTTCTTGCACTCAGTGAGCTTACACATAAAATCAGAACAGTTTGCCCTCGCGGGGTCTGGACAAAAGGTGTCTGGGGCGAAAGGGAAAAAGATGGGAGCTTTGGCTTATCCCCTGCCACCTTGGGATGAGGGATCCTCTGAAAGGCGCTAGGGATGCAGCAGCTCTGTGCAAACTAGAGGTCTGGTATTTGCCAGAAGCTTTGGCATAATGCAAGGAGAAGTAGTGCATAAATGATGTGATGGAATTATTGCTGACCACGAATTTCCTGTCCAATTAGTAAGGTGCTGTGGGGTTTCATTTAATTGGACCTTTCCCAAGCCATCTAGGTTTATTTACCATTTTACATTGATTTGATCACAGGGGAGGAGAGGGCAGCATGTTGAATTACAGCAACCTTTTATAAAACAAAGTTCTTCCTCATGGACCTTTGATTCCCCTTTCCTTGCATTGTGCTTCTGTGTTTCTCTGTAAAGCCCGTGTCACAGCTTCTTTACAACCAAAGAGGGCACTCATGTTTGACATTTTCTGAAGTCTGGTGCATTCATCTCTCTGTATTCAAGTCACAGCAAATGTCTGAAAGGGTTTTCCAAATTGCTGGCCTGGAAGGTCCTTGGGGTTCAAGATGAAGTCCATATGTATCTTGGCATCTCACTTTACCATTGCCGGATGCCTCCTACCATGCTGCCTGCTGGTAGGAGGAGCTCAACAAATCTCTTTCAAAGGTAACATCTTAAAGGTCTTTAAAGGTATACACTGTGGCTTCGATAGAAATAGTGGATTTACAAGAGATCCAGGGGATACCCAGCAGAATTAACCACAGTTTTACAAGGATTTAAAGTTCTTTCTGCCAAGGGAGTTTCTTTGATATACAGCAGGATAGGCATTCTAGGTTGGTGGATGAAGAACCAGGAAAGAGACTTGTTTTCATTTAATTTGTGTTTTAGGTACGTATTCAAAATCCTGAGGGGATTCTTCAGGTCCTCATTTCACAACTGCCAGAGTTAAAGACCAGAGCTCATGAATCTCAGGCCCTTTTGCTTTGGAGATTAGTTGTTATCTCTTTTGGCAGATTCACCAAGGTCCATCCTTCTATGAAAATGTTCCATTATTTAGATCAGGGAGCAGGTAGGAAAAATGAACCGTAAAATACCCTTTTCTATTATACAAGTAATGAGAAATCGTTTTAAAACTTGGGAGAATAGAGAAAAAAGTTCATTCCCTAGTATCTCTACTTTAGCCCCCTGGTTTTCAGTGTGGTCACCAGAACAGAGGGGAACTTGTTAGAAATGCACATTCTTGGGTCCCACCCAGAACTAGTGAATGGGAAACGAGGCAGGTGGGACTCTGTGCTTTAACAAGTCCTCCAGGAGATTCCTATTTGAGCTAAAGTTTGAGAACTGCTCCACTGGCCTGACCAGCACAACCATCATTAGCATTTTACGCATTCTTTTCATTAGTGCATGTGTGTGTGTGTGTGTGTGTGTATGTGTGTGTGTGCGCGCGCGCGCGAGCGCGCGCGTGCATGTGGGTACTATAAACTGTTAGAGTACAAAAGCAGTCGTTGTAACACTAATTATCTCTTATCTAGAGCCCCACCTCCATATGCAGAAAGTACAAACTATTGTAGAATTTCCTAAAGTCAAGAATCTGGGAATCCCCATGGTGGGCCTTATAGATGTGAGTAAATCTGCTACCTCATGGAATCTCAATAAAGTCACTTTAACGGTTGTCCTGAACTCTGATGGATCAGTAGTCCCACCTATTTCTTGGCAGGACTTTGGTCTTTCCCTGTCTGCTGTTTGCCTGAGACACAGATTGTCCCTAGTCCTGACATTCTGTTAGAATTTCCTAGAGATCACCAGAGCTTACTTTTCACCCTCTCTAGCTGGTAAGAAATACGCAGGTTAAGAGGCCAGGGTATATGATCAGTGTGTGGAGTCACTAGTCCCTTTGATCGTCAGGCCTGGGGGTGAGTCTTCTCACTGCTTCAGTGAGACTCCCCCAAAAGAGAATACATTTACCCAAACTCCAGTTATGCTTTGTGTAAAATAAAACAGACAAGTTTATGGACATTTTAATGACCAAAACCAAAATACACAGCAGCCATGGAGTCTACGGTCACAGGTAGTAGGGGCGGAGGGGGGATGAAAGATATTCCCAGCACTCCTGTTCTGCCCTATGTTATCTTATTCATCCACTTACCCTGGCTTCTGTCACTCTGCCTTCTCCTTACAACTTTGGTCCCCATGTGGGGACAGCATTCAAGTTCTTTTTCATGTGCTTCTCAGTCCGAGAAAAAACTAAGATAAGTGGCTAGTCACTAAGAACACAGAAGCCACGGATGCTGCTCTCCTACAAAATAATTCCATCACTTTTGGCTGTAGCCCAGCCATATATACTTTGTTACGAATGTGGAGATCGCACAATTTAATATTACGATTTTTCATGTATAACGCTTAGATTGAAAATCCCAAAACCACTCTCATTAGTGAATGTTGAGTTCATTTTTGGGCTTTTCCGTATGTGTAATCAGAGGATTAAAATGCTATTACTGCAGCAAAATCCCATTTCAATTCTGTTTACCTGACCAGCTTTAAGGTTTAAATTTTTTTTCTTCTTTTTTTTTTTTAAAGATTTCTTATTTATGTACTCACGACACACACACACACACACACAGAGAGGCAGAGGGAGAAGCAGGCTCCCTGCAGAGAGCCCGACGTGGGACTCGATCCCGGGACCCCAGGATCACGCCCTGGGCGGAAGGCGGGCACTAAACCGCTCAGCCACGCGGGCTGCCCTTTTTTCTTCTTTTTAAATCGTTATTAGACCAGATAAAATAAAATAAATCATAAATATAGAGGAAAAAAAAAAAGATGGCACGTTCTTGACTTTCCCTAACGTTTTGGAGGCTTAAGGGATATTGAAACCAGGAACCGGGGCAGAAAATGTTTTCTGTGACCAGCCCAGCGGGCGCCAGGCGCAGAAGGAGCGCGGACTGACTTCTTCATTACCCGACGCGGAACGCAGAGAGGGCGGGCTCAACGGGGGCGGGCTCAACGGGGGCGGGCCAGCGCCAGGCCGCGCCGCTGCGGCCACCTGCAACCCCGGCGGGTCACCTGGGCCTGCCTGCGCCCGGGCGGCCGCGCTGCGGCGAGCGGGGTCGGCGGTCGGAGGGGGCGCAGCGCTCAGCCCCGGGCGCGGGAACGCCCCGGCGCTCCACCCCTGCCGCCCGCCCGCGGGTGAGGTGGCGCCAGGGCTCCGCGGGAGCCGCGCAGGTGGCGTGGGCTGCGGCGGCACCTGCCCCGCCGGCCCGCGCCCCGGGCGGGCGGGGCTTCCCGCGTCCCCTTTAAGAGGCCGCATCACCCGCCCCTGACGTCAGGGTGTTTCTCCGCACGAGCCCGCGTCCCGCGCCGCTCCGCGCCCCCGCGCCCACAGCCCTGGCGGCGGCACGACGAGCGGCCGCCCGGCGAGCGCGCCGCCCCGCTCGGCCCTCCGCTCCCGCTGCCGCTGCCGCTCCGCCGCCGCTTCTGCCCGGCACCGGCAGCCGCCTCCGCAGCCCCCCGCGCCCGCGAGTCCTCCCGCACCATGTCGGTGGCCGGGCTCAAGAAGCAATTCCACAAAGCGACTCAGGTGAGGCGCGTGACAGGTGCGCCGCGGGGCGGTCCCGGACGGAGCCGCGAGGGGCGCGCTCGGCGCCTGCGGTCGGCGGGGCGCGCGGGGAGCCGGGCCGCGCTCCGCATCGCCCGCCCGCGTCCCCGCCGCGAGTCCCTGGCCGCCCGGCCCGGGGGCCCCGCGCGGGAGCGGCCGGGAGGGGGCGGCGGCGGCGGCGGCGGCGGCGGCGGCGGCGGCGGCGGCACGGGGCCGCGGCACGCAGGTGCGGGAGCGGCGCGGCGCGGCGCGGCGGGAGATTATGTCAAGTCGTCTCGCACCCGGTGACCTTGCGGTGTCGCTGCCCCGCGCGGTGCTGGCGCGAGCGGGGGCCCGCACTGGGGGCGGGACTGCGGCGCGGGGCGCGGGCTGCGCGGGCTGCGCTCTCCCGCTGCGGCCGCGGCGTCGGCCCTTCCGTGCGGCCCCCCCCGCCCCGCCCCGCCCCGCCCCCCGGGCCCCGAGCGCGGAGGACGCGGCTTCCTTGTGGGAAGCGCCGCATCAACTTTTCCTGGGAGAGCCTGGTGGGGAAACTCCTGTGACGCCAAGGCTCGACCAGCCTGTGGGGGGGTCTCTCGGCGTTTCCCGTGGGTTCCGTAGCCTTCACAGTCAAACCATCACTTATTTCTAAGTATTATTTGTAGTGTGCCTTTTTTTTTTTTTTTTTTTTTTTTTTTTACATCTTGGACGTGCCCTATTTCCCTGTGGGGTTAATAAGCTGTGATTACAATTTATTTAATTCAGATTCTAATACTTTAAATCTCCTGGGGCTCGGCTGAAGAATTTTACATAGGGAAAGATAAGTGAATACTTACAATGTGACCTATTTCTTATGTAATGAGGATGGCTATTTTTTTCTCCCCTTTCCCTCTTCTGAAGCAGCTCTAGTGTAAGAGATCTTTAGCTAGGGAGTTTGTTGATTTCTTCAAATATCTCTCACAATTTAGCCTTCGCTGTTTTTTCATACATTAGTCGTGATTAATAGTGAGTTCTGTCATAATATCTCAGAAATAATGAGAATACCACAATAACTAATCCTGTTTTAAACCACATCCAGAAAAGGTGACAGTCGTGTTTTCAGGATCTTGGATAAATTGGAGAGATGCAGCATGAAGTTCATCCCGTGTTCGTCCACATGCTGTCTCTGTCACCATAGATTCGCCTTTGTAGAATCAGTTCTGTCTGTCTGGGAAATGTAGAAAACTAAGATGATTTCAGTAAAAACACCCATTACTGTAATTATTTTTGCTTTTCAAATTGGATCTTTCTGAGTCCTCTCTGAGAGAATGTTTGTAAACGTATTTGTAAAGATGCGGTTGGTGAGATATATGGAAGGCCTCTAGTAGCCTTTACTTGGAACTCCTTTAGGTTTACAGTGAAACACATGTGCTACCATAAATTCTTTGAAGTCACTAACTTTTTAAATTTGAGGTACTTTGTCACATCTCTGAAGCAGACCTGAGCACTGAATTTACCAACACCACATTCCTTCTTCACTTTGATTCTGAAGACTTCTTTTGCAAATCTTGGTGCCCTAAAAGGCAGTTTAGGAACCTTGGCGAAGACTAAGGCTTGATACCATCTCTGCTGTCAGTGATCTTGAGCAAGTTATTTAACTTTTAAATAGGGTTAATATCCATTTCCTAGAATTGATGTGAGTATAAATGAGTATAAATGAGAACATAGGGATCCCTGGGTGGCGCAGCGGTTTGGCGCCTGCCTTTGGCCCAGGGCGCGATCCTGGAGACCCGGGATCGAGTCTCACGTTGGGCTCCCGGTGCATGGAGCCTGCTTCTCCCTCTGCCTGTGTCTCTGCCTCTCTCTCTCTCTCTCTCTCTCTCTGTGACTATCATAAATAAATAAATATTAAAAAAATAAATGAGAACATAAAAACTGTTCAGTGAGTGATTTTAACATTAAAGGTAACTCTACTTGTATAAAATACTGTCCGTTATATTAGCAGTGATGACACATGAGGAAATCATGGAAGTAGACTTTTTAGTTTTGCTACCTTAACAAAACACAATCAGATGGCTTCATTTCAGCCAAATCCTGAAGTTATATGTGACACTGACGTTCAGGTTTGAGGTTACAAACCAGAATTGTGGTATGGAAGGACTTCTTAGATTGTTGGAGGAGGTCTTGTGACAAGATTCGTGTTAATCACATCTGTTTCAGATGCAGAACCACTGAGTCATTTTCTTTTACTAAAAAAGCCTTTCATTTTAGAGGTGAAACAACAGGCAGTATCTTATCTATAATTTAATGGAGCATAATCTTGGAAAGCCTCAGGCAAAGGTTATTCTTCCTGTGTATGTGTGTATTTGAAGGGTGTGTAAAGCCAGTGCTAATGTTTGCGTGTGACAAAGATAGGGGAAATAGCCATGTCCTACTTTTTAAGCCATTTTTCCATACCCAGCTCCATGAACTTGATCTTATCTACAAAGTAAGCTTTACACCTAGAATTGTTTCCTTGTGAGAACAGATACGCTGGGTTATATGGCCAGTGTTCTTAAGTGGAAGGCCCCTCTTCAGGCAAACATTTGTTTCTATGAAATTGAGTTTTTTGCTCACATTAGTGCAGGAGGAGATTTGTATTAATAAAACAATATGACTTTGATGTTTGCCCACTAATTTGAAATCTCTGACTAGAAGTGTCAAGGCTATTCTCTTGATTTAGAACTGATTATTTCTACCTTGTTGCTGACAATTGTTTTTAACATCTCTGATATTTGGAGGTGAAAAAAACGCTTTTGCTAAGGACAGTTTGTTAGAGTAGGAAAGCCTTTAGCGTAGAGAAAACGTTTGTTACAGAGTAAAATTTATTAGGTCATTGTGGTGTTCTCTAGAGCTGCCATAACAAAGTATCAAACAGTGCTTTAAACAACAGAAATTTATTGTCTCACCTTTTTGGAACATTGATGAAGGTGACAGTAAGGCCATGCTTCCTTGGAAGGCCCTAGGCAAGAGTCGGTGTCAGGCCTCTTACTTAGCTTCTATTAGTTTGTTGGCAGTCTTTGGCTTTTCTTGGTTGGTTTATACATCGCAGCATTTTTTTTCTCCCTTGTCCAAATTTCCTCTCTTAAAGGACATCAGTCATATTGGGTTGGACGCCCACCTTACACCAGTATGATCTCAATTTAGCTTGAGTAATTCTGCAATTTTCAAATAAGGTCACATTCTGAGGTGTTGGGGATTTTGATATCAAATTAGGAAGTTTTTGTTGGGGGGTACATAATTCAGCCCCTGACAACCATTATTTGCATGAAAGGATTCACCGGTGTTTTTCTAAATACTGTAGTGGATTTAACATTAAAAGGACAATTCATTCTGTAAATAATATCTTTCTATTGCATTGAATGAAATATGCTTTCTTCCTTTCAATGAGTTTGGTTAGGATATAGACCTGTTATAGACTATATATCTTCTATTTTTTTGTTTTTAAGATTTATTTATTTTAGAGCGCATGTGCTTGCGAGTGGGGCAGAGGGACTAAATCTTTAAGCAGACTCCCCACTGACCTCGGAGCCTGACATGAGGCTTTGATCCCATGACCCATGAGATCATGACCTGAGCTGAAACCAAGAGTGGGGCATACAACCAACTGAACCATCCAGGTGCCCCCTTCTGTTTTTTTTTTTTTAATGAGAAAAATTCATATTTGGTTACGTTAAGTTATGAATTAGTCTGTACGTGATTCTTGTCCCACTCAGATTCATTAACCAGAAAATTTTAATTACACTGGTATTTTATGCCTTTCTGTCTAATTTCTTCACACTTTTATCACATTTAAAATGCTGTATTTTGGGGGCACCTGAGTTGCTCAGTCAGTTAAGCATCTGCCTTCAGCTCAATCATGATCCCAGGATCCTGGGATTGAGCCCCACACCAGGCTTCCGCTCAGCAGGGGAGTCTGCTTCTCCCTCTTCCTCTGCCCCTGCTCATGTGTGCTCTCTCTCTTGTTCTGTCTCTCAAATAAATGAATAAAATCTTAAAATAAAAGAAATTCTTTATTTTATATAAATGCTTTGCTCTGGAGTATGTTACATAAATCTGTTTAAGCATTTACTTGCTAAGGTGTTTAGTTAAATATTTAATATATATTTAATATTTAATAATTTAAATAATTAATATTTAATGTATTTATATATTTACTCTTATTTTAAAATATATACTTAATTAGATATATAATTAGTTATAATTTTTAATCAGGTTCTCAGTTCCTTAACTGCCTGCTTTAAGTGGTAAAATCTCTGCTGCCTTCAAAATCTCAAGCCTCAGCATGAGTTGACACAGGGTTTCTTTCTTTTTTTTTATTTTAAGGTTTTATTTATTTATTCATGAGAGACACAGAGAAAGAGAGGCAGAGACACAGGCAGAGGGAGAAGCAGGCTCCATGCAGGGAGCCCGATGCGGGACTCGGTCCTGGGACTCCAGGATCATGCCCTGAGCCAAAGGCAGATGCTCAACTGCTGAGCCACCCAGGCATCCCTGACACAGGGTTTCTATACCTGCACTCTTTGTCAGATTCTTAGCCCTGGAGAGCCTATGTATTTTCTAAAATTATATGCTGCATCTTATATGCACTTTTTCTGAGGGAGAGGGATTTTAGCCTATCATCAGCTTCATAAAGGAATTCCTAATTCCTATCCTGCCCTTTCCCCCATCAAAGTAAAAATGTTTTGTAACAAATTGATGTCATCAGGAGAGAATGCGGTGGTTCTTACGATAGCAGTCACGGTATCCATTCTATTACCAGGCTTTAGGATGTCTGTTCAAAATGCAGTCTTCTCTGAACTAATTTTAGGGGCAATCAAATATAAAAACCCTTTTCAGAGGTGTCAGGATTAAATGAGATAATGTCTGTGAGAGTGCCATGCTTGCATAATAAGGATAACTTGAACCATGTAAAAAAAATAGTGAGCTCTAACTTACTGATATATTTGGAAGATGGGGTTTGAAATACAAGTGGCTATTGAAAATAATTTCTGTTGAGACTGAGATTCTTGATCAAGTTTTTGTTGTTGACACAGTTACATTTTTTGCAAGGCTTTCCCTCACAGTGATTCTTTAGTATTTTTTTTTTTTAAGGATTTATATATTCGAGAGAGAGCGAGAGCATGTGTGAGCACAAGTGTGCCAGGGAGTGGGACAGAGGGAGAGGGAGAATCCTCAAGCAGACTCCTCACTGAGTGCAGAGCCTGTCCTGGGGCTTGATCCCAGAACCCCAGCTCATGTCCTGAGCTGAAATCAAGAGCTGGTCACTTAACCGACTGAGCCACCCAGGCGTCCCATTCTTAGTGTTTTAAATTGAATTGAGTTTTAAATTGAGTTTTGGTTTCATTCTACTTGGAAAATTTTGATGTACCTCCCAAATTAATTAGAAATACCCTTGAAAATGACATCAAGACTTGGTTGGGGGAAAATGGGGAAATAGCATTGCAGGAGGGAGAGACTTAATGCTTGCAAAGCAGAGTTCATTCTTCCAAGCCCCTTGTGCTGCATTGGTATTCCCAGGGCTTCATACAACCCTAGGGCTTTCATTGGAGCTGGTAGCTTGAGAAAGTGAGAGAGGAGGGCAAGACTCATTGAGAAGTGAATAAGGAAAATTGGGGGCAGTAGAGTTGAAGAACAGCTCCAGAGTTTAAAGTTAGTGGGGCTTTCCCTCAGATGTTAAGACCAGATGGCAAGATTCTGGAGGACAAGAAATTAGATTTCCTTGACTTTTCTTTCTTTTCTTTTCTTTTGATCCTTTGTACCCTTGTTTTGTTCTGTGTGTGGTACCAAGAGGGGACATAGGAGAGGCTCGGGGAAATGAAGTTTATTAAACTCACAGGTTTTAGGGAGACAGAGGATCTGTCACTGCATGTGGAGGGGTCTGCACAGGAGGAGGGCTGAGGGAGTAGGCTCAGCCAAGCAGGTGGGGAGTCAAGAGAGGGTGCGAAGATTAGTGGGTAAGTGCTTTTATTGGAGTCAGGGTGGAGTACACAAGAAAAGGCAGAGGGGATTTTCTTGGTGCATTTGAATGTTACTAGGTCATAGTCAGAAGCGGGCAGAGAAAGGAACTTGGGGTGAGGTCTGCCTTCTCACAGTGGTATACGTGGTCACCTGGGCGGGTTGCTGACAGCTTGTGTATGTGGGGATGTTAAGGCAGCAAGAAACAAAATATGAAGTATTATAATCTTACAGTACAACTTTTCTCAGTTTTTTTTGGGGGGGGTGTTGGTGGTTTAGATTTTCTTTATTGCTCTAATCCTTTGGAGTCCAAATGTTTAAAAATGATTATGTGGTCTATAATGGATAATAAAGACTAAGAAGAGAGCGATAGCCATACCTATGAAAATGTCATGATTGTAAGACCCTGTCAAGTGTTCTTGCAGACTATTGATAAAATGTTTTCAAATGTCACTAAATCGTCACCTGAGTATGATGGTTCAGGAAATAAATTTACTGTGTATGAAGATTTTACATTTAATACAACTTCTAAATTTGGAGTATGATATTCTAGTTGCTTTGCCCTCACCTGCCTCTTCCCAGCCCCAGGTCAGATTGTATATGGTGTGGATGACTATGGAGGAGCTTTCTATAATTTGTGAGAACCAACTAGCTCCTAGGAGGTTTGCTTAGATGCTCCGGTCTCTGAAGGACCAGTAGGCAGTATTTTGTGCCCTGTTCTGAATAATGATATCTGAAAGAAATAGAGATGTCTTTCTTATAATTCAAACTAAATTTTCCCCATACATCTTAATTGGAGCAGTTCCATAAGGCTAAGAAATACCTCTGTATCAAAGTACAATACTTGTTAGGCACACGTGGCTAGTCTGCCTGTGCTTTTTAATATTCCGGAAATACTGTCCACAGTGAACACTCCCTGTTTGGAGAAGGAAAGAATGGGAGTCATGGCAGTTATTGTCCTTACTGTGATGTCACATTCTGGGTAAGCCCTGTGAAGTCCCAACCCTTAGAGTAGAGGAAGTGCTTTGGTTTTGCTCTGGTTCTGCAGTCAGGGAAGAATTCTTTTGTTCTTTATTCTATCTGTCCAGAATCTAAAGAGTGTGACAGGGAGTGTGGTCTCTGGGAACTGAAGAGTTTCTTTAGTTGACTTCCTGTTTAATATTTGTGGATTGTTTTACAATTACAGACTTTTCACTACTCATGGCTGATTTGAACTATAAAATTCCTTCAAAAACTTAGGAGACTTCTAATCTTTTCTTGTTAGTTCCATTTGCTAGTTACCATAGTGCAATCTTTTTGGATTTCACTGGTCCAATGGATCTTTTTTATATGTAATTTCAACCAGTAGGTTTGGTTGTGTTAATCTGAATTTTGCAAGAGCACTTTGTGCTTTGGTTTAACCAAGAAGTCTTAAAGGATGTTTATTGCTCATAGAGCAGTTCATTCTTTCTTTTCATTCATTCATTCATTCATTCATTCGTTCATTCATTCTTTTGTCCCATTATTTACTTAAGGGATCCAGGATGACTGGGAGGTTCTTCCATCTTTGACGCATGATTTTCAAGACTGCCAAAGGGAAGGAGTATGTTGGAACGAGCATGGGAGATTTCTGTAGGTCAGAGCTGGAAGGAGACTGTGGTAGGCAGGATGCTAAGGCCCGGCAGTGACTCTCCCTCTTGTATTGTCACCTCCTCTTTGAGTGCAAGCCATCCTGTCACTATGAAAGATGTTTTTCTTGAAATTGTTGCTTTATATGGGAAAAGGGAGATTATACATTTGGTATTAATCTAATCATACGAACCCCTTGGAAGCAGAGCATTTTCTCTGCCTGGTATTAGAAGGGTAAGTCTGAAAGATTGGAAGCACAAGGACTAGGCATGGTGTTGCTGTTAAGATGTGAGAAGGAATGTACTCAGCCTCCAGGAGTAGAGAGCAGATTTTAGATGGCAGCGGGCAAGGAAACCAGGGTCCTTAGACCCCAGTCTCAAGGATCTGGATTCTGCCAACAACCTGGATGGAAGAGAATTCTTCTCAAGAATCTGCAGCTAGGAGTCCAATCTAACTGTCACCTTGACTTTGGCCTTGTGAGACACTGAGTGGAGAACCCAGCGAAGCTGGACTTTTGAACCCAGGTCAAAAGTCCTGCCTATAGGACTGTGGGCTAATAAATAAATGGCTGTCATTTTTAAGCTGCTAAGTATGTGATAATTGGTATACAACAATAGAAAGTTAATAGAAAAAACAGGCACGTCTGTTTATGTTCAGTTGCCTAGAACTTATAGCCAGACTGTGGAACCCCCAAGTGCAGGGGAGGAAGGGAAGAGGCTGGGAACTGCAGTCAAGCAGCATACCAGAATGTAGAAGTGAGTGTGGTAAAAAAGCTAGAAGTCCTTGCCCTCTTTTGTGCCTGTCATACACTCATTTGCATGTTTGCTCATGAATGTGTGTATATGCATCATACACATATACAGAATACACACAAGTGTAATTTGCTGAATCAACTTTTTTTTTATTACACAAGGCTTAGTGTTTCATATGCCTTTTAAAATACATTTTATATATTATAGATTTTTCTTGCTACAAGGTTTAGGTTTTCTGATGAAACACCTGCTGCTTTTTGTTGTTCCTGATCAATTGTAAACAGTGAGGCTGTTCACTACTTTCTGAGCAACCTCTTAGCTTGGTGTATGATGAAAGCTTCATTGACCTTGGAGAGGAGAGATCTTAGAACACTGAGGATATTTTTGAATTATTAGTCTCCAACCAAGCCATCAGGGATTTTTACTAGTGAGGGTAGAGTGGTTGGATGTTCACCCTACAGCTGTTTCTGTTCTTGTGGGAAGCCTGTGCCAACACAAACACAATGAAATGCCCTTATTCAGTATGGGCACATTAAATAGCTCCATGGTAATTTGAAGTTATTCATTAAGTAATTGGGGATTGCAGGTGCACATGGCACACTTTGCGTTGTCTGTGATATGTTCATTCCATGCTCTTTGACAAGATTTGCAGATCCATAGCCCTCAATGATTTTCTAAGTGCAGCTGGCAGACAGTCCTTTTGGAAAGGATGAGGTCTGGCACCCCCAGATGTCCTGAAGGATGCAGTGTCAGTTGAGCAGCTTGGCTGGAAAGAGGATAGTCGGGAATGTGGTCTGAGTGATGAAGTAATCTGGAGGTGAAGCATCCTGTTGGAATTGATCATAGACTGGGTACAGCTTTCACCCTTATTCTCTGCATTTGTTGCTTACTGAGGTGTTCCTGGTGTGCTTCTTTATGTGGAGTGAATGCTGTACATGGTGGCTGGCTGGACATAATTATATTATTTGTTAAACTGCTTAAGTGGCTACTTCTAGGCAAGACCTACAAACCCAAACCCTGCTGGCTGTGGCTTTCCTTCATAATATTTGTAAGCTGATTAGTGGAAGTACTTTCTGGAGATGTTCCTCATTAATACCATCATCAAGATTTTACTCATGAAAGTTGGTATCCTATTATCTACAGATTCTATTCTGCTTCTTATGGTCAATCTTGCACCTGAATTGTGTCTCTTGTTCCCCTTTAAATGAAGTTTAACAAACACAATTGTTTGCTATTAAGGTTTTTCCTGTTAATCTCATCCTCTACTCTCTCTGTATCTTGAGTCCCTTTGAAACCCACAAATCCAAACTCTTGATTTTTTTCCACTGTTTTTTGTCATTACTTTCACCTTAAACTCTGTCCACATTTTTCAGAGAGATACTTACAGTGCTCATTATTCATCTCTTCTTTAAATTTCTTTAGGTAGACATGGAAACCTCCTTTTTCCTCACTTCAACAGAAGCTGGGAAAGCTAGTCATTATTTACAAAATTTAAATGATCACAAAATACTTGAACACTTTAGATGCATTTTATTCATTTTTACAAGCTCTTTCACCTTTCTGTGTCTCCGAAGTACACAGTTAAAGAATTTTGATCCATTTTTATCATAAACCACCTTAAATGAAGTCTGTCTTAACTTATAAAATCTCTTAGTACATTTGTCTAAATTTGATGATTATTACTCTACTTTTATGAGGTGATGAATATGCTGATATCATGTGATATGTGTTGGTCTGCCTTTTATAATCTGAATTCTTTGTGTCTGGGCAGCCCGGGTGGCTCAGCAGTTTAGTGCTGCCTTCAGCCCAAAGCCTGATCCTGGAGACCCAGGATCGAGTCCCATGTCAGGCTCCCTGCATGGAGCCTGCTTCTCCCTCTGTCTGTGTCTCTGCCCCCCCCCCCCGAGTCTCTCATGAATAAATAAAATCTTAAAAAAAATAAATTCTTTGTGTCTGATGTCACTGTGTCTGTCAGTTGCTGCCATGAATGATTCAAGTGAATTTAGGCAGGCAACTTTTTTTTTATTTTTTTATTTATGATAGTCACACACACAGAGAGAGAGAGATAGAGAGAGAGAGAGAGAGAGAGGCAGAGACACAGGCAGAGGCAGAAGCAGGCTCCATGCACCGGGAGCCTGATGTGGGATTCGATCCTGGGTCTCCAGGATCGCGCCCTGGGCCAAAGGCAGGCGCTAAACCGCTGTGCCACCCAGGGATCCTGGCAGTCAACTTTTATAGACTCTTTACATATGATTATGTGGGGTTATTTGTCCCCCACATTTATTACTCAGTTTTTATGAGTTTTGGGCATCTATAGTCATTTTTACATTATTGACTTTACTTTAAAAATGAATCATTATATCATTTTCATACATGGAAAAGCCACTATAACTTTTCATAAGTAGAAGTATGGGAATTGTCATACAAAAGACATTAAATCCTAGATACTCTTGGTGGAGTAAATCTGTGAGCTTGAAATTTATTCTGCTTTTATTTTTTTTTAATTTTTTAATTTTTTTTAATTTTTTTAATTTATTTATGATAGTCACAGAGAGAGAGAGAGAGAGAGAGAGAGAGAGAGGCAGAGACAGAGACACAGGCAGAGGGAGAAGCAGACTCCATGCACCGGGAGCCTGATGTGGGATTCGATCCCGGGTCTCCAGGATCGAGCCCTGGGCCAAAGGCAGGCGCCAAACCGCTGCGCCACCCAGGGATCCCTCTGCTTTTGTTTAAAAAGGAAATTAACACATATAAGACAAGGAGCACATACCCTAATAATACACTGAGTCTTTGTCCCTCACTAAGAGTAACTGAAAGAAGAATAAAGTGAATGTTATCCTCATCGAGGGAGTTGGTGTTATTAAGGACACAAATCTGCACCAACTGTATTGTTCAAACATGCTCCCTTCTACAGTTTGACTATTTAAGTGTTTAGTTCTTTTTGTCCTATCAAGGAATTTTCTGTGCATGACAGGTGATGTAATTATGGATCCTAAAAGATTGCTTACTTAGAGCAGCACCAAGTCACCTGTTCTGTGCCTAATGTTTGGATGGAAGGCAGAAGTGAACTTCAAGAGAGGCTCTTGAAATCATTTAGAAAGTGGTAAAAGGCCATGTATTGTGAAACTGGAAATGATCAGCAGGAGCCCAGGCCTAGAAGCTCTGAGACTTCAGAGCTTAAAATTATCCCGTTCTAAGGACCTGTGAACCCTCATACAAGTCACTAGTCACTTGATTGCAGCTTGTAGCCATTGCTAAGTCCCACAGCTGAGGTAGTATGGTCTTGGGCATGAGTTTAGGTTCTAACATTTTATGCTTTGGTCTTGTTCTCCTCTGATTCATTGTCTGAGTCACTGCAGTGATCTTTCTGAAGAGCAAATCTACTCTTGCTCTTCAACTTAAAATTCTTCAGTGGCTCCTTATGGCCCTGCACAAAGCCCATGTAAGTTGCATTAAGGAGTGTGGAGTGTGATCTGACCTCTGTTTACCGATCTAGTCTCTTTGCTGACAGCTCTTTCTGTGCGTGCTTAGCTTGTATAGCTTTATTCCACACAAACTTACTTGCCTGTGAGCTTTTGCACTGTGCTGACTCTTCGTAGAAATCCCCCTTTCCTCTTTTCCACTTTATGCTTGACTAATCACTGTACCTCTTGACAGTCTCAGCTTGCTGTTTTCTTAGGCTGTCTTTGCCTCATTTGGTATGGGTCAGATGCCCTTCCATGTGCAATGAAAATTGCCCATTACATTTCTTGTAAGTGTAGTACTTGGCCCACCTATTATATTCTTGTTTACATCCCCCAGGGTGGATATAAAGAAGAGGACTCTGTCTTCACTGTTCTTCATAGTATCCCCAATGCCTGGGGTACCATAGTGAGAATTCAGCTGATGTTTGTTTTCCATTTATCCATATTTATATGTATTTAAAAGGAGTTATCCTATACATATATTTTTAATCTGCTTATTTCTGTTTAAAAATACATCATATATTTTTCAGAGTTAATGTAAAAGTTAAGACATGCCCTCATAAAATTGTAGGCTTAAAATAAACTCTCCTGTCAATGTGACTAGCATGGCTAGGTATTATTTTAACTCATTAATTACTTATATATAACAACCCTATGAGGTTGCCACATCATTATCCCCATTCAATAAACAAGGAAACTGAGGCTCGGAGGTGAAGTTGTCCACTGTTATAAAGTTTCATGGGCAGAGCCAGGATTTAGTCTAGACTAGCTAGTTTCAGAGCCAGTAATTGCCAGTTATTCTCAACTCTGAGTTCTATTCTAATCTTAAATGTCAAAGAAATATCTAAAAGCACTAAGTAATCAGGAAGATAAAGATGAACACCTTGGTAGAAAAATTTGAAAAGAATATGGAAAGGCAATAAATACCTGAAAGAACTACAAGTGGCCAGGATACAAACAGAAAGACCTTGGAAATCTTGAGACATTTTTCATGGTTTAGATTAGCATAGATTAGATGCTAGATTATGTGACATTTTTCATGGTTTAGATTAGCATAGATTAGAAGGAATGATAACATTCTGAGTTGGCCAGGGTGTAAGAACACACATTCTCATTTGCTAGTGGGAATGTAAACTGTTGTAACACTTCAGGGTGATGATCAACAGGTCTCTTCTTTGTAAATTGGCTTTTAGGAATCTATTTAGAGAAAATAAGTGTGTAAGCATGCAAAACTGGATACACAGTTGTTCGCATTGTTAGTTATTGTAGTGAAAATTTGGAAGCAATGAGATGTCAGATAATAGGAAATAGGGAAGTAAATCATGGTATGTCTGTATCATGGAGTATCTGTAGCCATTTTATCCATGGGACAGTATTTATTGGTGTAGGAATATTCATGATTATAGCTAAGTGGAAGAAACAGGCCATAAAATGCATTTGTAGGCCTAATATTGGAAAAGAAGAGCTAAAACAGTAGCTAAAAATAAGCTGAGAACTTCTATACCAGGAGCTATGATGTATTGCTATATTTGTATTTCTACATTTTCTTCCTCATCTTTTTATTATGTTTATCACTAAATTTTCTTTCTACTCCATCATTGTTGCTGCTTATTCTCATCTCTCCACTTCCTCAGGTTAAAAGGAAATCATGGAATAGAAGAATCTTTAAGATATTAGTGAGATTGGGAATAAGCCCAGTTTCCAGCCAAGTTTTGAAGCCATAAGCCAATGTGTGTTTGCTCTGTGACACATTTAGCTTAAGAGTATTAGAATGCCTGCCTCACTCTCCATAGAGCCCTGAACTAAATTGTGCTGCCTGGGTTTCTTCTGCATGCATGGCTGCTTTTGAATTCATAAATAAGAATGTTGCTAATGACTTTTGGGGGCATTTCTTTTAAATAAAGATCTCTCGTGATCTATCCCTACTCCTCTCCTTAGGAAAGAATACGTCATGGCCTTGACTGTATTTTGCATAAAGGAAGAAGGGCAGCTAGGACATGTATAGTGTAGGAAGAGTATTTCTGCAAGATAGTAATTTGGTGCAAGATGTTCAGTCTTGTTCTCTTGCCCTTATACCAGCAGTCTCCTGTCTGTTCTTAGCTTCTTGGTACAAGGCCTATAGATAATGCTATGCCAGCAAAGAAGAATGAGATGAGATGGAGACATGATAAGAGGATAGATATTCTGGGTGTTATCCTTTGAACTTGAATGCAGAACTCTTTTAATAGTCTCTGGTGGGCTTTTTTTGAGGACAGAAAATGCAAAGTTTAGGAAGTGACAAATGGGAAAATAATACCTTCTTCTTTCCACCCCAAACAAAATAGAACAAAATGGAAGGACCATGACCATGTAACACAGTCTCAGTAATGAGATGGGCAGGTCACTTTTAGCTTCCTCCCAGAGAGGACACATCTGGCAAGATCAACGGGAGCACCGAGGGTAGCTGCTGGTTGGGCACAAGTGTGCCTTTATGGATGATTTGGCTTTCTCTGGGGCTTGGCACTCTTTAATGGCTTCAATGAAAAGTGCTTCGAGCACTGAGACAAATAGGCTGTGAAGTCATTTCTGGAGTAAAGCTTGTTTTTCCAGTCTCTGCAGAATCTCTTCAAATTTCTGGAGCCAACACTAACGTGTAAGTTGAGAAACAGTTGAAGACTGTCTCAAGGAATTTGTTTTCTTGCCTAGTTAATCTGATGGAAGCCTTTACTAAACTGATGTTTTTATCTTCTGTAAAACTTCAGGTTTTAATTCTCTTAAGTTTTTATAGTTTTAAGCATTTAAAAATATCACTATATAAGAGTGATTTTTGAGTTAAGGTGGATGTAACATAATGGAACTGTATTACCTATACGTTCTGTCCTGTGTCCTCCTTAGGTGCTTAAGAATGGGAGAGTTTTGCAGGAAACTTGTCTCATAATTGGGTATTGCTGGTAGTGAAAGGGAGATATGTGTCTGATTTATAAGTTTTTAGATGCAGGCTATCTATTAAAGTAGGTTTAATAAGCTACTCAATAAATTATTTTGTTGTAAAAACCTCTCAGTGCAAGAGAGATCAAGACAGAGCTGAGATCAAGAATCAGACACTTAACCAATTGAGCCACTTGGGTCCTCCCAGGGTAGATTCTTATTTTGTATCCGTGCATTAGTCTCCTCTGATTCCTGAGTGGACTCTGGGAACCATGAAGTCCGAATTTATAGAGAACCCGTGGGCTTGAAAATGGTGCGCACCTATTTCTGTAGATTAAATGACTTCACTTTTGCTTATGTCATCATTTTGAAGATGCTCAGCGTTTACTTCCTTGTTCATTTGGTAGTGATTCTGACCACCAGCCTAGCATCTCTGCATGTGAGGTTCTCAAACCTGGCTGTGCATCTCACTGGGTTCCCACTACTGAAGACTCTGAAGTAGATTTGAGGAGGGCCACATGCATTACTTAAAAATAAGCTCAAACAACTCTTCAGCTTTAGAGACTGCTGTCCAAAAATCTTCTATTAAATATTCTATTATTAGGTAGAACATAGAGGAGAGACCTGTACCAAGCCCATGTAAGTTTGAGAAATATTGGATCAGACAAAGGTAAGCATGTTTGAGTACTTCAGGACTTTCTAGAGCCTGACCATCATGAAGAGATCAGAATTCTTGAAGCAGGGTGTGGTTATATAGTTTCTCAAACTTAATTGATTAGTACATTCTCCGGCCTATCCCCCTGCTTCTTTCTATCTTTCTTTTCCCCCCTTCATCCACCCTCAACAAAAAATTTAAAAAAGATTTGTTCTAAATTACCTGTACATAAAATAAATAATAGTTTTCCTTTAAAAGTTCTTCAAGTTTGGTTTTGATATATGTTTCTCTACAGCATTATTTCTATTTTGAATCCAGTGTTAGGTGTTTTGAATAATTTCTCCTGTCAAATAAAAGTTCTTTATTCATTATTTTAAATTAGATAATTATGATTTGACTCTAAAAAATTTAATTATAGTATATTAATATATTATTGTATTAATATAACGTATAAATACTGTATTGATACTGTATATTACATCTCCATGACCTATTTATTTTATAACTGGAAGTTTGTACCTTTGACTCCCTTTATTTGTTTGGCCCACCTCCCACTTCTGACAACTGCCTGTCTTTTCTATGTATCATTGAGCTTGGTTTTTTTGGTTTTTTGTTCTGCATTCACATGTAAGTGAATCATATGGTATTTGTCTTTCTCTGTTTGACTTACTTCATTTAGCTTAATGCCCTCAGAGTCTGTCCATGTTGTTGCTAATGGCAAAATTTCAGTCTTTTTATGGCTGAGTAATATTCTTGTGAGTGTATGTATGCCACATTTTCTTTATCAGTTTTTAAATTTTTTAATTTTTTATCTTTGTTAGACACTTAAGTTGTTTTTATATCTTGATTATAAATAATGCTGCAATGAACATGAGAGTGCATATACCTTTTCGAGTTAGTATTTTCATTTTCTTCATATAAATGCCCAGAAGTGGAATTGTGGAGTTACCTGGTAGTTCTATTTTTAATATCTTGAGGAACTTCCGTACTGTTTTCCTCACTGGCTGCACCAGTTTGTCTTCCAACTAACAGTGCATGAGGGTTCCCTTTTCTCCACAGCTTTGCCAGGATTAATTTCTTGTTTTATTTAATAATAGCCATTTTACCAGTTGTGAGATGATATCCAGTTTTGGTTTGCGCTTCCCTCATAATGATGTTGAGCCCTCTTTTTATGTATCTGGTGGCCATCTGTGTATCTACTTTGGAAAAATAATGACTTGACTCTTTAAGCAGTTAGCTGCTTTGATAATTGCTTCACTAACATTCATCTCAAACTAGAAACTCATACTAACTTTTCTCTCTTTGTTGATAAATGTGGCATGACACCTTATAGTGTATATGTGCTTATTATACTACATTAACATCTCTCTAGGGAGAAGACCTATTGATATTGAACCCCCTTAATATGGGAAAATGGAGGCTTAGTAACTTGCATGACGTTTCTGCAGAAATAATCGGTAATAATCATGAGGCTCTTTGTGCCTAAGTCACTGCTAGAAGTGCCAGATGTGCTGATGGCAGCTGTGAGGGGGTAAGATACGAGAGAAGCAGTGCAAGAACATAGTAGGGAGGCTGGATGACATTTTCCAAATGCTGCAAGTAGCAATGACTATGGATGGCCTGCCCCTGCTGAAAAAGCTATTTACAAATACAGAAACTTATTCCCTTCTCACACTAGAAAGAACTTTAAAATGTGCAATAGTAGGTTGTTCAGGAATATTATGAGGATTGAGGAGTAGGTATTCAAAGATTATTTTTTTGTAACATAGGGAAAAGAGCCTTATGCTACATTATTACTATTTATTAAAGAGTAATTAACAGTGATGCTACTGAGTTACAAATAGGTCAGTACAAAGGCCACTGTGCCTTGTGGCTTTAATGTAATATTGTTTGTATAGTTCATGTATCTAATACATGAAAATCTTTGTTTTCACTGTTGTTAATTAATGTCCCATGGATCAGTGAAATTGCTCAGAACTGGGGCTCCTCTGTGGAGAATAGACTTAATTCCAGTTTCACTCTCGTTTTGACTTTAGAGGTTTCCTGATTACAATGACTTATTTCTACAGTTTCATAGTTTGTATTGAGGTTATTAGTCATATAGAATTTTCTTAAGCCAAATACGTCCCTGTGAAATATTGGCACTTGTCATGTCATTTTTGAAATGCCGTGGGAGTTCCTCAGATAGTCCCTGGCTCACCACCACTACCACCACCCATCCTGGTCTCACCTCTGACCATCTGTGTCTCCCAGCATTCCTGCCTGCCTCCTCTCAGGTATGTGACAGTTTAGCCAGAATGATTTTTTCAAAACCTAAATATGTCCTTGCTTCTGTGTATTGAAAATTTTCAATGGCTTCTGGTAGCAAAGACCAGCAACCTAGATAGTGAGCTGCAAGGGCCTGCTTGATCTGACCCACGTCTCCCCATCCTGATTCAGTGCCAGTTTTCCCCTCACACTGTGCTCTGGTCATCCATCTGTCTTACAAACAGTAGGCATTACATCAATTACCTGCCAGGCTCTGTACTAAGTTCAGAGTGTAGAGAGGTGAATAAAACACTAATTCCCTGTCCACGTGGAACTGGCAGTATAGTTCAGAAGACACCAATAATCATGCAGATACATAGTTAGACATTGTCACAAGTGCAGCATAGAAATAATACGGTCATGTCTGACATTGCACTGTGGAAAGAGACCACATATTCTTCAATATGTAGAAAGGTTAAGATTGTTTATTAGGCACAACCTAGGAAGCTCTTACCAGCAGAGATCATTCCAAATGTGAGAAAGTTACCATTATTTGCACATAAAAAGCATTTGATGGCTTTACAGAAACTTACATATTTTAATTCAGAGAAGATAGTCTTGAGAATAAAGAGCTCCTTCTTGGGTTTCACTGAAGCTAAGGTCTTGGAACACCTCCAGCTGGAATAGTTTCTGTTGAATGAATAAGATTGTGTGACATGATTTATATCATTACCTTTTCTGTTGAAGACCATATCTCTGGCCTTTTAGAAGTAGGTGGGCGTGGAGTGTCTCTCTGAGGATGTGCATTTAAACTGAGAAGTTGAAGGTGAGAATAAACCATTGCTTTGTGAAGTTGTCAGCTAAAGGCATAGCATGCAGGAGCATGCTCAGAAGAGGCAGACATCGGGCTTTTGTGGTCAGGCTCCTGTGGCAGGACCGCATGCCCACCCTCCCAGTACTTTGAGGCTAGTTCACACCTACTCCTCCGTTAGCCTTTAATTCAAACCCATCTTTGGAAAGGGAGTGGTACCAAGGATTACTCTCATGTCTTGCAGGTTCTTCATTTCTGGAAGCCATTTAGGCTGTATGTGTCAAGATATAGATTCCCTTTGATTAAGGCACTTCTTGGAATTTATCACAAGTAGGAAAATTGGAGACATGTACAAAGACAGATGTTCAAATTAATGGTAGTGAAATATTGGTACAGTCACACAGTGGAGTTCTATATGGCCATTAAAAATGGTATAATCTGCTTCTGTTCACATGGGCACCTTTCCTTGATATACTTGGGCATGTGTAGCATGAACCTGTATATAAAATTGTGGGCATGACCTGTATCTGAACATGTGGCTAGATGTTCACAATGTTATTACCTCTGAATGTGGGCTTTTGAAAGTTTTCTTTTTCTTAAATTTTTTGGATGTTTCTTAAAAAAAAATATAAACAATGAGCATATATCTTTTGGTAATAAGAAAACCTTTCAGGAAATAAGAATAAGTATCTAAGATTGCGTATCATTTAATTTTTTTTCTGATCTGAAGAGTTTTCCAGCTATAAAATAAAAACAATAAGACATTTTCTTATCCCTTTGTAAGTTTTTAAATTCTTGTAACGCTTATTTTTGGCTCCTGTAAATACAATTCCCATATTTGGCTTTCCTAGCCACTGTGTTAAAGATGTTTGAAATATTCAGGGTACTGAACAGAAGGTCAAACACAAAGAAGGAAATGGGGTTCAGAAGCATTTTCATTAAAATTGCATGAATACTGGAGTTTATTCTATGGCACAAAGCCTTCTTGGATAAACTGGATCAATATTTAATAGAAACACAGCCTTTAAACCATCACTGTTCTTAAGGTCTTCTGTTTTTAATTAAATGTTCTATGTTCTTTAGCCTTACAAGACGGAGTAACTAAGACAAAGGAGGGAAAAACAAAACAAAACATTCACGTCACAGATAGGAGTATAATGTTGAAGGGAGAATTTCAAATAACCTCCCTCCACAGACTGACTCTCTCTCTCTCTCTCTCTCTCTCTCTCTCTCTCTCTTTCTCTTTTTCCCTTTCCCTTCCTTCCCTGGGAGATAATATTAAATAGTACAGCTGGCTCAGATTCTTATCCTTTCTGAGTCACATCTTCAGAGAACAGTTTAATAAAGCATTAACTAGACAGGGATAATCTAGCTGCATAATTTTGCTAATGACATATCTATAGAATGCTATTTCTATTCTATTGTAAGGCATCCATTTTTAGTTGCTAGCTGTATGCTGGTTTTGCAACTACAAGCAACGTTTGTTATTCAACACTCTCTCTGGTTCACGGAGTATGTACCACTATTTTGGATTTTGTGGAAAATGGACTTTAAAGATAGGTTTCATGATATTCCTCAACATGGGGATGCATTTGGGATTTTAAAAAAATCTCTACCTATTGTCCTAGCTGAGAGATTGTTATAAGGCAGAGAGAAGAAAGGAATAAATTGTCTATGTAGGTAAAAAATGCAATGTGAATTTAGGGGTCAGGGTTTAGGATGCAGAGGTTTTAATACATTGTTGGAGTGGCAATAGAGAGCATGTTTCTAGCATATTTCTGTAAATTTTGTTTACTTTGTTTGCATACACGTTGTTTCTCCAGCTGTATTGTACCACCTGACATCTTTAGCAGATAGCACAGGCCCTGGTGGGAATGGGGATGGGTATGCCTATCATGCACAGGTTTGTCTCCTTTTAGTTGTTGAAGCTCATGTGATATCATATTCTTTAATCTGAACTAATCCATTACCAAAGGACATTTAACAAAATGGGTGAAAGGTGGAAGAATTAAACACAGGGCTTAATGTTCAGAGGATATTTTTAGACTTAGAAGCAGCTTACTGCTTTTTATGAAGTGGTCAAGTATAATTAATGTTTCATATTTCCCTCTTTGCTCATGTTTTTCTTTTAAAGGATAAAATTCTGGTTTTAACTATGTGGGTGTGTGTGTGTGCACACATGCATGTATTTGGTTCTTTGGTTCATGGAAATGTGGTTATTTTGTCTAATGGCTATATAGGTAGTATTTCCTTTTATCTCTTCTAAAATAACTTTAGTTGTTACAGAAATCAAGTCTTCATTCCACATAAGCTTCAGAAAAGGTGAAGTTATGTATTAAACCATGATAGTAATTAAAAATTTTTTAATTCCTAGAGATAAAAAAGGAAGCCAGTGAGTGGTTAATTGGCATTGTTATATTTTAGGTCCTCTTGAGTGCTGAAGCAGAACCAGAAGTAGTTTTTTTTTTTTTTTTTTAAGATCAGTTTGAGTAATATAGTTTATCTGATGACTTGTTGAGTCTTCCTCTCAGAACTTGGGATATGGCCTTTGGGGGAGAGAGTCTCACTGCAGAGAATTATCTGTCTGTAGTGGATTTGATTATGTCACATAATTACAAATAATTCTAGTTCTAGTAGTTAGTAGCAAAAGAAAAATGGTCAAGCTTGGAAGTTATAAGTTGCTATTTTGGGGCTGGAGATCTTGCAGATCATTTCATGCAAGGGAAACTGAGACCTCACCATTTTAAGTGCCCCGCAGAAAGCCTTCTCGTTCAACTTGATGAATCCCAGTTATTCCTTCCGAGACTCCCAGATTTTGTTTTTTTTTTTTCTCTCCCAGATTTTGAAAACCAAATTGGCATTCTTTATATAAAGTGTTAAAAAAAATGAAGAACTCTGTTATTGGATGGCATGACTTAAAAGAGGAAGAGACTAGAGAATGACAATCAGACATCCTTCACGTTCTCCTGGCAGCATGCTCTTGGCTTGTTCCCAGAACCCTTCCTCGGGATCAGGCTTGTGAGAGACAGAAATGATCTTAATAAATAGGATTATGACTTGGAATGGGGCTTTGGGCTCCCAATTTTTTGTAAAGTTTCCTGTAGTAACCTTTGAATTTGTTCTCAGGGCACTGTCTAAACAAACTGGGTCTGCTCTGCTGCTCTTCTACCTTGAGGCTTGGCTTCTTATATACGACTTCAGCCCACCAGGTTCTTTAGAAATGTTCCTGTATCTCTGTGGTCCTGTCTTCTCTAAGATGCTGCATCACATGTAGGGACATTTCTTTTCTTTAGTTTGTTTACCTCAAAACCCAGCCAGTGGCTTGTCAGTTTGATTGCTATTATCTGGACTCTTCTGTTTTACTTAAGGAGTCAGTGATAGGTCACAGTTGAAATCAGTTAATTTTACAGCTAGATTATGATGAAACATAGGAAACTATCTCTGATTTGATATTACGTAGCCAAAACATTTTGGTGTGGCTTTGGTTTCTCTCTTTCCAAATATTTTGTAGTATACTCTACTCTTGAGGCACCAAGCTGCCTTCTCTCTTTCACCATGGCCTCAGGCGATTGGCAGGTCTGGTGACTCGGAAAGGGAGATCTTGCCTTCCAGGTGAGACTTGACCCCTTGTATATAGGGGGTGACCTGGTTGCATCTATTGAGCAGTATAAAAAACAAATATTATTGATTTGTGAAAGAAGGATTAGACATGATGGTAACAACATGATTGATTGTCATATTTTTGTCTTTATTCCTCCCTTTTTTTTTGGAAAATGGAATGGGACAGATAGGAAACATGTGAACCAGAATGAAACAATTTCTTGTAAGAATAACGAATGACTTCTGTTGCTGAATCATTTTTATTTGTTTGAACTGCAGGATGATTTAAAGAAATCCTATAGTTATTCTAAAAACGAATGTGCTATCAAGAACACTTCACCTTAAATCCCCTGCAAAGTGCATTCAGATCTTCCTCATCATGGTGCCTTTTTGGAAGATTGTTTTCCTTGGCTGTCACGTGTTTATTTTATTCTTCAGTCATAGAGAGCCATATTTGCGATGGGAGCCTGGGCCTCATGATGGAGCAGTGTTATGTGTGTCTGATTCCCATGACATGGTCCTCAGTGTCTGGGCCTGTGCTTAGAGAGCTGGGCTCAATTCCCAGAAGGTGGAGCATTCTGATTTATGAGAAATCTCCTGGTACGTTAAATTTTTGGAACATAAGTTGAATTCATTTTGCCTCCTTAAAAGCCCAGTTATGTGTATACCCATGTTAATAGCAGTGTAGTCACAATAGGGCAAAAGGTGGAAGCAACTCATATGTCCATCAATAGATGAATGGATGAACAAAATGTGGTATATACATACAGTGCAATATTATTTGGTCTTAATAGGGAGGTTCCTGTCACATGCTACAATGATAAATTTTAACGACATTATGCTAAGTGATACAGCCAGTTAGAAAGACAGTTACAGTATGATCTCACTCATATGAGGTACCTAGAGTAGTCAAATTCGTTGAGGCCAAAAGTAGAATGGTGGTTGCCAGGCTGGATGGAAGGGAGTGGGAAGTTAGTGTTCAGTGGGTACAGAGTTTCAGTTGGAGAAGATGAAAGAGTTCTGGAAATGGATGGTGGTGATGATTGTACAACATTGTGAATGTACTTAATGCCACTGAACTGTGCTCTTAATATGGTTAGTATGGTAAATTTAACCTTATGTATATATTTTCACAATTAAAAAAATAACAACAACCCAAGATTGAACCACTCTGATTTTGAGTGGGGGGGCTTCTGGTCATAGTGGGGTGTATTTCTCTTGGTGCATGATACAGTGAGCAGAACTATTGGTGGGAAGGGACTATGCACATATATCATCTGCTCTGGCACTTGCATTTGACAGGTAAGAAGCTGGCTCTCAGGTGAGGTTATTTGCCCACTTTGTTGGTAGGTGTAGTCCACCAAACTTCTGGTTCATCCAGTCTTCTGTAGAGGCAGAATAGAGAATAGTAAGAGGTGGGATGTAGAGTCATACTGCCTGGGTTCTGCTTTAGTACCCAAATTCACAGATGGTTAAATTCTCCAATCCTGTTTCTGAATCTGTAAGATGGGAATTGTACCAGTACTCCATGAGGTTTTTATGCAAATTGAGCTGACCCATATTAGGCACTTAGTATTCTTGCACAAAAATAAGTAACAGAGGAGTGTTAGCCATTTATTATCATTATTGTTATTGTATTATTGTTTTGTTGTTGTTACTGGCTTCTGCTGCAAGGAGGATTGGGGACAGAGGGCTTGAGAGTGCAGCTCAGTGGTAATCACCTGTTGGCTCCCTTAGCCAAACTGCTTAGTTTGTCCGTGTTAACCAATGTGAAATAGGGTGGATGAAGTGGTCATCTTGCTGTGGTAATTGTGAAGGGAGGGACTGAGATACCTCTCCACGTGCTTGGTCAGTGCTACTGATCTCATCAGTCTTCATAGTTAAGGCAGGTCACTGCAGATGGGAGGCCTGGCCTCTACCAAGTCACTGTCTTCAACAGTGTGCTGGGAATGGGCATGCCAAACTCTGATCTCTGTCTGGGGGTGCCAGTGTGTCCTCTTGGGTCTGCTTTCCAGAGCCTCTTGAAGAAGGGTCACCTGACTTGACTCCTTTGGGTCAGTTGTCCACAGAAGTTGTCAGCCTGCAGGTGGAGTTTGGCTGAGTTTGAGGCACGGGCAGAGGTATTAGTGTTATTGCTCAAGTAATTGTGTTTCTGACCCTGGATAAAAAACGTCCCCTCACTACTGACTCATGTCTTGTTTGCTAGCTGTTTTTTTACTTGCTCAGCTTTACCAATTTATGGGGGAAGACTTCATCCAAATGTGAGATTACCAGGGAGGTCATTTGTGCTCAAGGAAAATTCTTTGAACAAACGAGTATTGAGCACCTTTGTGCCTAGAAGGAGATAAGTGGCTGGAGATGGAAAGGGAATTAAATGCCCTTGCCCTGGGGGAGTTTATACAGTCCTAGCTTCCGAGAACTAGAAAAGAACCAGGCAGAGGTGATTTTCTTAGGCCAGGCAGCTCTTTGGCAAGGAAGACTAGAGCCAGCATTGCAGTCATACCATGTATTATTTAAATGTGTGTTCAGTGTATATATACATGCTCACATGTAAGTGAAATATATATGGTAGGCTGTATATAAAAAAATCATGGCATGATTTGTCATAGTCTGTGACATCCCTAGTTAAAGAAACTCTCAGTACTGTGGACATCCAAACTGTGTGAAACCAGAATGACTTGAAAACTGGTGCCAGAGTGGGCAGAGGACATGGCTTCTCTCAGGGTCTACACATACTCACTCATATCAGGCCCAGGTACTAAGTGGACTCAGAGTTTCATCAAAGTCAACAAATGATTTTATCTGCCCTAAAATTTCTACATTTGACTCCATGATCACTTTCACTAATGGCTTATTCTTTATTCAAGTAGTCTGATCCAGTGGTTCTCAACCATCACTGCTGAGTTAGCATCTCTTGGGTGAGTTTTAAAAAATAGAAAATTCAGATCCCACGCCTCTCCAGACCAGTTGAAGGAGAAGCTTCCCAAGTGATACCAACATGCAGCTTGAGCTGAGCACCGTTAGCCCATCCTTTGCTTAAATGGCATTCGCTCTCCCTTTTGATTAATGTGAACTATGCTATCTTTTTGTTTTAATGGCCCATCACTGTTGCAGTTGGGTTTCTTCTTGTTAGCCATCCTGAGAGATTTGAGCTAGGAGACAAAAAGCTAGTCTGTTTAGAAAGTTTATTATCAGATTTAATTGATGTCTTTGATGAAGCAAAAGCTTGATATTCTCCCAGAGTCTGCAAGACCTAACATTTTCTCTTTGATATTTTTCTTTTTCTCTATTAGGTAGGTAAAGGAGGGATATATTGTTAGGTATTCTTTACCACCACACATAAATAAAATTGTGAAATTCAAGGTGTGTCTCAAACAGCTTCACATCTAGGCAGCTCTTTTCTGGCAGTGAAGTGGCAGTTTAGAGATGGAGCATCAGCATCTATGATTTCCCATGAATTCATGTGAAAGATGGAAGCACCCCCACAAGCACAGTGCTCCTAGAGGAGCATGCTCAGCAAGATGCCTTTTTTTCCTTGTCCTCTTATAGGGGCTACTACAGAGGAAGAGAAGGTATATATCCAGGAAAAGGGCTATTTTATTGTGCTTCTTTAAAACAAGGACACATTTAGCTAAACTGTTAAGTCAAATAAATCCTGTTAAGGCTTATTCCAAAGTATTTTTAGTATAGGCTCTCTATTCATAGTCTGTATATTTACATCATGTTATAGGGTGTGAAATTGGCTATTTGTCTCGTTTCTTCAAAATTGGAATGGCTAAAACTTCCAGCAGGCTCTGAGAGTTTGTCTGTTGTGATTGTGTTTGTGTCCATAGCAGAATTGTGTCTGTTGAAAATACATGAAAATAAGCTTGTGCAGCTTGGTTCCATTGCAGACTGATCACGCAGAGTCATGGGTTAAATACAGTTTAAGTTTGTTTAATGCTATATTGAATACTTTTCTGCCCCAAATGCTTGTGCTCAGTGCTGGATATATTGATGATATGAAATGGTTTTTTACCCTGAAGAAATTAAGGACTTTTCTTTCCCTTTAGCTTACCTGTTGAATTAGAATGAAATCCTTGTGTTTGCCAGGCTGACTTGCACTTGTACGTAAACAACTGAGGAAATTAGGTATTAGAAATGATTTTTTTTAAATTTGGAATTTATAAGCAGCCCTCTTTATAGTTAAGCCTTATTGAAGAAACCTGTTAAAGGACACTTTGATAAACAGATTTGACTCCCTCTAACCCAGATAGGTTGGAAGCAACAAGTATTTTCATTTTGAGTCATACTCTCTCGAGTGAAGTGACAATCTGTTGACAGATGAAGCACAGTGATATTTTAAGCTGCTTTGACATTCCCTAGGAAAGCATTGTCAGGAACAGAGCCCTGATTTGAGAGTTGTACACGCTTTCATGATTCTTCACTATCTCTCCTTATGTACAGTTTAAGAAAGCAAATAAAATTATTCAAGGATCCAAGTAAAGGAGTTGTCACCTGGATTTAAGGTTGAAATTAGATTGAGGAAAACATGAATTGTTTTCAGTAACATATAAATGGAAATACAATTTAATTAAACCTTTTTAGTCTAGTAAATACAAGACAGCTAAAATTCCTATGGAGGTGACTACCTTGCTCTTAATTCATAATAATAGAAAAAAATAATGTATTTTTAGTAAAGCAGCTCTTTTTTGGTGGATGGAGATGTAAGAGACTCAGTGACACATAAAGATGCTCTATTCCTCTACTATCCTTACCTACATGGTAAACAGATCCCGACTTCTGCTGTTTCTGCATCACACTGTTGGGGCTGTAGGGGATGCAGAGCTGACTAGGGCACAGTCCTTGCCCTGAGTGGGGTTCCGTCCATTAAGTGCTCAACGTTACTGGGCACTTAATGAACTGTCATAGCCTGGTAATGTTAGTAATGGCATCCCTATTTACAGAAATGTCACTGGAAGTGCAGAGATGTAATAGTTTCCTCAAGACCAGAGTTTATAAGAGGGAGAATTAGGGTTCGAATCCAATTATGCAGCCCAGCATCAAATAATTTAGAAGAAATTTTTCTGGATTTTGTGAGGGAGGGTCAAGATGGAAGAGAAGGAGCAAAGATGTTCAGCCTTGTGTTTAAGTAAATCCATTGAGCACTCTTTTGGGTCATGGTCTTTACCTATAAAAGTCTGACAAATATGAAGGTGGCAAATCAAATGCCTGGAGAAGCCAGGCAGGCAGAGGAGTGACACCTGCAGTGGAGACAATGGTGAGCTGGAAAGCCTCCCAACGGGACAGCCTCTGCATCAGTAGCCCTAGGAAGGTGAGCCCAACATGGTTGATCTTTAGTAGGGCAATTAATTAAAAGCTTAAAAACCACCTATGGGTCATAAAAATAGATTTTTGGGCCATATCAAGTTCTTGAGTCTCCAATGTGTAACCCTGGACATGTACTTGAAAGCACTGTAGAGAGAATTATTAAGCATGAGGGAAATAGTTTATTCTCTAAAAGAAAGTTATAGATAATATTATGGAGCTCCGGCTGAGCTCTGCAAGGCTGCCCCTCGAGAAAGGCACGTGCTTCCTAGCACATCCCTGCTTGGTCTGTCCTTGGTGCAAGGAGACTCTTGGAAACCACAGCAAGAACCCTAGCACGATGTACTGTACCAGGGCTTTTCCCTGAGTCATTTTGCTGTTTCTGAATGTGCCAGGCTACTAACAAAGGTATTTTCTGATGCAGATGTACTGCATGAGTATTTATTTGTAAGTTAGGGGATCCCTGGGTGGCGCAGAGGTTTGGCGCCTGCCTTTGGCCCAGGGCGTGATCCTGGAGACCCCAGATCGAATCCCACGTCGGGCTCCCGGTGCATGGAGCCTGCTTCTCCCTCTGCCTGTGTCTCTGCCTCTCTCTCTCTCTCTCTCTCTCTGTGTGACTATCATATATAAATAAAAAAAAATTTATTTGTAAGTTAGGGTGGAAGTCTTAGAACTACTAAATTGGATTTTTCTTAACTGAGTCATTCTGTTATCACCTGTATGCAATTTTCTTTTCTTTTCTTTTCTTTTCTTTTCTTTTCTTTTCTTTTCTTTTCTTTTCTTTTCTTTTCTTTTCTTTTCTTTTCTTTTCTTTTCTTTTCTTTTTTTCTTTTCTTTTCTGTTGGGGGAGGCACAGAGGAGAGGGAGAGAATCTTAAGCAGGCTCCATCTGGGTCAAGCAGGTCCCACCACAGGCTCGGTCTTACAACCCTGATATCATGACCTGAGAGTCGGACGCTTAACTGATGGAGCCACCCAGGTGCCCCACCTGTATGCAATTTTAACTCTACAGGTGTGGATTTGATGTGAGGCTTCACCTTGTTCTTGCTGTCCAACTGTGGGAAAGTTCTACCTACTTGAAATTCAGCTTCCTCAGGGTATTGAAAGGATTCAGTATCTAAATACCGTAAGGGATTGGCAGATAGCTAATGACAGTTTCTTTCTTTTCAGCTTTTTAATTGATTTCTTGATTTATGGAAGTGATAACAAATGAGCTTTCTGAAGATCAGTGCTGTGTGAGCTCAGGGCTTTGCTTCTATTTATAGTATGTTCTGACCAGCAGGCACCTGCTAGGGCATTAGAGGAATAAAAGATGGGAGTTAAAGTCCTCTTACTCTTCTCAAGAAGTTGGATTTACTCTGAGAGATGCATAAAAACTTTTGTTTGACTGTGGGATTAGTTTAAGTGGTTAATGTATTTGGAATGACTATGGTGACTTTAACAGGGGTGAACGTGCCCTGAAATGGGAACTGAGAACTTTGGAGGAAACCTTTGAACTGTTCAAGCATATACTTTAGGAAACCAAGGTGTAAGCATTGTGATGGTTGAATAATGTCTGGATTTTGGTGGACAGGTGGGTGGAGGGGGGTGTAGGTCAGGGAGAGGAGCATGTATTTCACACAAAGTGTTTTGGCACAGCCATTCTAGAGTAAATTTTCTAAAGTTTTAAGCTATCTTCTATAAACTAGCTTGCTGACTGACAGGCAGAATTGTAATAAAAAATAGTGTCATGCTTTCTCAAAATGAGGCCTTCTTTTGGGTAGCCCCGGTGGCTCAGCAGTTTAGTGCCACCTTCAGCCCAAGGCGTGATCTGGAGACCCGGGATCGAGTTCTGTGTCAGGCTCCCTGCATGGAGCCTGCTTCTCCCTCTGCCTGTGTCTCTACCTCTCTCTCTCTCTCTCTCTCTCTCTCTCTCGCTCTCTTTCTCATGAATAAATCAATAAAATCTTTTAAAAAAATGAGGCCTTCTTTTATGTTATAGGAACATTTTTTGAAATGAATACATTATAGTTACTTCTTTCTTTGGGTTGTAGGCACCTTACATTAAAGTTAATACAGTTAAAAATTACTGTTTGATTAGAGAGAAGATGTTAAGTTCCAGGGTATTAAATAAGGCTCTCATTTCTTTTCAGTAAAGGCTATTTTCTTAAATTGGCAATTAACTGTTTTCCCCGTTTCTCCAAGACTGTGCTTACTCATTATGACAAATTTCATTTCATGAAAAATGAAAATAACTTATTAAGTTAGTTTTGGGTGTTCATACTGTAGACCTTATGTAATAAATATAACCTTGCAAATAGAAGTTTTCCGTCCTATCTCATTCAATTTAACAATTATTTTGCTATAAGGAAATACATAGGTAGATTAACTCCATCTGATTCTGTCTTGTAATAAGTGGATGAATAGCTTTTTAAACATCTTCTAAACTTGATTCTGAAGCTGTTTTTAGAGAAATAGATAATAAATTTCTATATTTCTTGAAAATTTTCATCATTATGAAAGTAATCTCTGAGGTTAATTTTTATGGGATAAGTATGGGTTCATGATAGACATATAGTGTATTTTAGTTCATTTTTACTTTTAGTTCATTTTGCTTTCATTTTTCATGAAATTGTTCATGAAAACTAAAATCTCTTCTAGAGCAAAATGAGCTTTCTCTTATCCTCAGGTCACTACAATTTAATAGAAGGAAAGCTCATTTAGAACTTTATTGACTCCAGTTCCTTCTGGCTATAGCATAATCAGAGACCTTGAATGTTCATGTCATCGCAGTGGTATACTTGAGATGTGTGTGAAGTGAGTGGGACATTCTATCTGGGACTCCATGACTAGTAACCAGAGCTCCCCATTATTAAGCTACAAGCTTAATAAGCTCCCCATTATTAAGCACTGATGTTCTCATAGGAAGCTGGTGGATCCCTAAGACATGGACTCAAGCTTTTACTGAGTCTCAGAACATATCCAGTTAATTTTGGATATGTTCTTTCTCTGGGAACTGGCCATACCTTCACTAAACTCTCTTAGAAGTGGATGAGAAGGGGTCTTGCCTTCACCTCTATATCTTCAGTGCCCAGAAAGCGAGGCAGCAGGAATTGCCAGCCCCCAGACCCTGCCAGACTTCTCTTGTCTTTTGTGTCCATCAGGGGAATTGGAGTGATAATTTGCCTATTTCAACACTTTTCCCCCACCATAAAGTAATACAGTGCTTTATGGCTTTTTAAGCTCCTTTTGCATGCATTATCTTATTTTACCCTGGATACAACTCTGTGAAGTCAACTACTACTGGAATTGACTCCAGTTGTACCTGCAAGGAAATCATCTCAGAGGAGGTGCCTGGTGGGAGCTTCTGCAAGCAACAGAGCTGGCATAAAGGGCCAGTCTTGTCATTGTATAGTAAGAGTTGACAAGAGTGATTTCTTAGTGTAACCATTGCTTTTCTAATCCCGCAAGCTCTAGGATCTGAGAACTGTGTGGCAATGAAATACTAGGAGCATCATTTTATGCTTTCAATTGAAGAAATAAAATATTAGCGTTTTCCATTTTCCTTCCAAGTTCTAATTCCTTAATTTTCAACTACTATTTCCATAAAAGCAGTGGTATGTCATCCATGCTCTGTTGAAAACTATGGTTGTCTTTACAAAATATCCAGCTGATGTTGGTGAAAATTAAAATGACAAAATATTGTGTTCAGATAAATAGCAACAATGGCTATATTTTTGGCAAGAAATCACACGATTGTCCCTCCCCCCAGCAGTCTGTTCCCTTACACGTTCTGAATGTTTGGTAATTTTCAGCGTCCCAGAGGAAGACAGCATTTTTTCCTTTGTTGTCTGTGCTAAGCTCTGAAAATTTTATTTGTCAAATGAAAGACAAATTTGTTTTCCTTTAGATATTTTGAAGATCTTTTAAGGAATCTGTTATACAGAATACCTCACCAATTGGGGAAAATCTTTGCTTGGCTCTTGGGCTTTCCAGTGATTATTTTCAGTAATGTGTGGTGACCAGGAAAAGAATGATAGGAAAATATTTTTATACCTATATAGAAGTCATTTTAGCATTTCCTTGCTCTGTTGGTTGTTGATCAAGCGCTTGGAAATACTTATTTTGGTTTTAGCAATGTGAAAAGCTTTCCTTTTGCTTCTTCTCGCCTCCTTGACTAAGCTCATCTTAATGCCACTAAATAACCAGTGCCTTATTCAGCTGGCTGCCTGGTAAACCAAATGATTGACAATACTGGAAACCTTGTGTGGTCACTTTCTAAAGGGTTTTGTGCTGCTTTTATACTCTTGTCTCACTCTCCTCCTTTGGTGGGTAGACTCAGTTATTTGGCTCTTTGAGAAGGACTGGGCAAAATGCCACTCATCTATCTTTTCAACTTTTGGGGACATGCTTTCTTAACAGATTTCTTTGGTATATTAGGTTCTTTCTTTAACCTGACTACTCTTTCTAGGTGTTGTAAAATGCTTATCCTTCTCAGTGAATCACAAACATTCTGTTCTCCAGTGTCCTGACAAAGTTGCTCTGGTGTATATGTGCATTTGTGTATATATATATAGTGGTGAGAGTGCTTGGTTTCTATTTATTTATTTATTTATTTATTTATTTATTTATTTATTTATTTATTTATTCATTCATTTATTTATTTATAGTCAGAGCGAGAGAGAGAGAGAGAGAGAGGCAGAGACATAGGCAGAGGGAGAAGCAGGACCCATGCACCGGGAGCCCGATGTGGGATTCGATCCTGGGTCTTCAGGATCGCGTCCTGGGCCAAAGGCAGGTGCCAAACTGCTGCGCCACCCAGGGATCCCAGTGCATGGTTTCCAAGAAGAAAAAAAAGATAAAAATCCTTGTCCCAACCCTCGCCCCCTTAGACTTGGAAATTAATGTGACTGCATAAATCACATCCCTCTGTTGGAGGAAATAGGAAAGACTGGATTGAATCCTATTGTCAAGAAAATTGACTTGGCTGGATTTCAGGTAGCAGAATAGGCTGGCGCACTAAAAATCTGTGTCAGTATCTTTAGTGGCTCTGGAATTGGGACAGGATAACTATTTTTTGTAACAGGTCAAACTCTGGGGAAAAAGGGCAGGAAACCAACATTCAGTGAGAATCTCTGTATCAAGGAGTGTTGATAAGCACTATGCACATTCTTGTGTAAGAGAACAACCCTGTGAGCTATGTATTACTATTTTTCTATTGTTATTATTATCACCACCATTGCTTTATGAATGGGGAAACTGAGGCCCAGAAAGATTAAGTTTGCTTCTTTCTTCTAAGTTTGCTGGGGGCTTCTGCCCCCCCAAACTGGTGTCTTTTTCTACCAGGTGAAGTTTGTCTTTGCTCTGTCTCTGCTCACGCTCTTTAAAGGGTGCAGTTGTTATGATGGTGATAGGCTGACAGAAAAACAATCAGATATAGAACAAAAATACAAAATCCCTTAACAGATTGATTTTTTTTTTTCTGCGCCCTGATCAATATACAGTAGTATTTCCAGGTACAGGGGCAATCTTCCCTGACCTCCTACAGAGGTGCCAAGCTGCCAGTGACCTCCTTGATTAGGGACAGTATCCTATTAGATTCACCTGGGAATGCCTTACCCTCCCTTCTTTGAGGAGCCCAGTTACTCTAGTGCTTTCTAACTACTCTGGCTGTGTGCTGCATGCTCACAGGTGCAAAGTGACTTCTAGTAACACATTGCTGAGTGTTTTTTGCACAGTTTGGAGAATCAGAAGTTAACAGCCTGATGAGCACCCTCCAGTAGGCTGAGGCTGGGATCTGCCCAAAGTCTGTTTTGCAGAAACAGATACCTTTTTTTCTGATACCTTTTAGCAGTTCTCAAACCATATACCTTATCAGCTATATTTTCTCTGAACAAATAAAGCCTTGAAAAAAACCTATATAATCTTTCCATCTGTAGCATTTCCCCTTATAACACTTTATGCTTATTCCCCCTATGAGTACATGCTTATTGTGAAAAGCTTATAACAAAAATTAAATGAAAAAAGCCACTATCCCATTCCAAAGAGATACTTTCTAAAATAATTCTATATTTCTTTTCTATTGAAAAATATTAATGCTAATCTTGTGGACCTGAGTCAAATAGCAGTGTAATAATTTTAGTCAGTTGACAGTTTACCCTAGTAGTTTGAAAAATAATTTTCCACAGTTTTGCTTTCTTAACTGCTCGATAGGCTGTAGTCCTGTGAATAAGAAAGTTAAAGCTTATTCTCAGTGGCAGGACCCCAGTGAGAATCAGGATGAATTCTGTATCCACTAAACTAAAAAAATAAGCTGGTCTTTTTTTTTTTTTTTTTTTTTTGTGGAGACAGTGTTTTTATTTTTGTGAAGTGGTGGAGGAGGGAGGGAAGAGGCCAATGGTCTGGGAATTGGAAGATGCTACAGAGGTAGAGCAAAGTGGGTAGATTATGAGTATATATGAAATGGTGAAGGGGAATAAAATATTGTTACTATTAAAATTTTTTCTCATTTAAAAAACAAGAAGCTATCACTTTCAGCATCATATCACTGATACGTAAGTTCCTTGTATTGCCTCTTTATTTATTTTTATTTTTATTTTTTTTTGCAAACACACGAGGGTTTATTTACAAGCTCGAGCTTGGGTCCAAGTATGCCCGACACAACCGAGCAGGGACTTGGACCTCCTCTTTATTAATAGAGCCTGTTTTTTTAGTACATCATCGCATCTTTAATTTTTGTTCTAAAGAGACTGATAAAAGTAGTTTATGTACTTATTTTTTACTTTAATTTTATTTCTGAGTATATAATATAGTCACCATAGTGTAAAAGGTTAGATATTGTTGTATCTGTTCTACTCTGCCTGGCTAGTTTCCTTCAGCAGAGGCAACCAGTGTTATGTCATCACGTATTTCCATCCAAAGATAGTCCATGCATATGTTGGCAAATGTGTATATGTTCTCTTCCCCCTCCCTTCCTTCCTTTCTTACACAAGTGCTGGCATGCAAACTACAATACTCTGTGCCTGTTTATTTTCACTTTATGTACCTTGTAGATTATTTTGTATCAGGACCTTAAGAGCTCCCTCATTGTTTTATGCTTGGGTAGTAATCTATTGTATTATTATGCCATAATTTACTTAACCACTGTGCTGTTGGCAGATGTTTAAGATGTTTTCAGTTTGTTCTTTTGAACAATGCTGCAGCTTATAATATTATGCACATAGGTAGATTTGTTCAGAAATAAGTAGAAGCCTATAGCTGAAAGGTGGTTTTAAGATTGTCCCTTGATGTTAGATTGCTGTCATTGTTTTATAAAACGATGCTCCTTGGAATCCTCATCAGGAAGGCTGATGTTATTGGAGCAGGAAAAAAAAAACAGGATTTAATAGCCAAATAAGCTTGGGAAATGTGGTATTTCCTATTTTCTCTTGGAGCTTCATAAAAGAATTAGTATATTAAAGATTTAAAGTACTCATGTGGTTTTAACAATAGCAATAAAACCATCAAAGATAATTTTTTTCAGACTTATTTGAGCATCACTATTTAAAAGTGCTTAATAACATCTGTCAAGAGAGTTTGGGAAAAAAGACAATTTAGGGAATGTTGACCTGTGTGATTCTTTCCTGTTTCCCAAATTCCACAAATAGCAAAAACTAGTTAAAAAAATGTTTTTTTCGCTGACAAATTGCTTGCCTTTTGAGTCCTGTTTCTTGACACCTGTAGCTTTCTTACCTCTCTGATGTAATGCCTTTTTAAAAAAATTATTTTATTTTATTTTGATCCTAATGCTTAATATGAGAAACACCTTGTTTGGAAAGTTGTATGTCAGGGCCATCTTGTGTTGGTGGTCATGAAGGCAGGTGGCATCAGATTTCTGGGTGGACCCAGTGTGAACCAAAGCCTGGAGTAGTGAAATCACATACTTGGGGACAAAAGCAAGAAGTTCATTTTGTCTGGGGCTTGGGGTTTAGTAGGAAGGAGAGTGGTGAGACTTTATAAAATAAGCATCATTCCTGCAGAGGTTGCAGTTGGGAGTTCTGGTGTGGAATTTGGAGGGAAAAGCCATAGATATTCTTTTGCTGGTTCTCAATACCCCCCGCCCCCCACCTGGGGACATTTGGCAGTGTCTGGAGATGTTTTTGGTTATCATGACTGGGAAGGTGCTATTTGCATCTAGTAGAGATAAGGGATACTGCTGAATGTTCTAAAATTATACAGGACAAAACACCTCAACAGAGAATTATGCAGTCCTGAATGTCAGTAGCACCCCACTGATAAACCTCCTCTGGTGGGATCCTACCAGAGTTGGAGAATTAGTAAATTGTCAGTATTTCTTTGTCCAAGCATCTGAAGTGGCATAAATTGACCATGTGCCATTTTGGACTGCTGCTATTGCTGTGCTGCTGGTACTTGGTAATGTAGATTCAGGACTCCTTATTCACAGTTCTGCAATTTAAAAAACTCTGAAAATGTAAAGTTAATTAATAATTTATCAGTAAAACCTTACCTGCATTGACTTTTCTGATGAGGGTTCCAAGGAGTCTTGATTTACTTCATTTTGTGTGATGTGTTTGGTTGTAGGGTGTTGGCCAAAACCTGGCTTGAGGTTTTATGTAGAATTGTGGTGCAGTATATTATCTAATTCTAAAATGTGAGTAATTCTGTATTTGAAAACACTTTGAGCCCCAAGATTCCTGATAAGGGAAGGTAAATTTATATGTTGAACTAAATTTTTGCCGAATTTGTATGTTTCTTGTATGAAATTAGGTACTTTTAGTGATATCATTTTTGGAATAAAATAAATCAATAAATAAGGATCATTGTGAAGAATTTGATGAGTACAAAAAAGATAATATTTTTAAAAAAAGATAATATTAACAACCATCTGTGCAATTCTTCCTGTGTATCTGGTGCTTTACATGTACTGAGTCCATCTTCAAAATTCTGTTGTTGCTTATAAACGAAGAAACTGGCATAGTGACTTGCCCAAGATCCCATATCTAGTAAATAGCAGAACTAGGCTTTAAATTCTCATACAAAGAGGAAAATCATTTATCATTTCAACAGCTAAAGAGGTTAATTGCTTAAGCAGTTAAAAGAGTAGTTGAGTGAACTGTAATTTATTTAAATAGTTTTCTGTTGTTGAGTATTAGCCTGTTTTCAGTTTTTCACAATAGATCATTGGCATGAACATGTTTACATATAAATATTTTTCACATCTCTGATTGTTTCTTTAGAGAGTATTTTGAAAGGGAATTGCTTAGTGTGTAACTTCTTACAAACTCTTCATGTATGTTGCAAACCATGCCAATTTTGTACTCTCACCAACACTTCACCCTCATCAGTACCCACATCAAAAATGTTAACTTTTGGGGGGGCACTTGGGTGGCCCAGTGGTTGAGTGTCTGCTTTTGGCTCATGTGATCCCAGGGCCCAGGATTGAGTCCCACATTGGGCTCCTTGCAGAGAGCCTGCTTCTCTCTCTGCCTATGTCTCTGCCTCTCTCTCTCTCTTTCTGCGTCTCTCATGAATAAATAAAATCTAAAAAAAAAAAAAAGTTAACATTTTTCCCCCTGCTTCTGATTTTGAGATGTAGCATCTTCATGTTTTCTGAGGAGACAGATAGCTTGGACAGTATTGTATTCATCAGGATACTAGGGTTAAAAAAAAAATCCCAGGAAAAAAGCACCCATATTAAGTAGTTGAAACAACTGATTTTTAAAACTTGAAATTTCAAAAAATTTAATTTTATAGCCATTTTTTTTTTCAGATTGATTCATGGAGTTAAATTGAGGCTCCATTTTAAGTTATCATGAAGAGTTGGCAAAAATAAGAGTATCCAGCATTGAGGACATTCAGGTCAGAATCTTTTTGGTATGTGATTATTGTATGACTGAAATGGCCATTGAATAAATACTTATGGTATTTATGTGCTGCAAATACCACATGCCACACACTGCACTTTGTGTTGGGGGATGCAGTGAAGAATAAGTTTATAGTAACAATAATAATAAAAGTTGGTGGCTTCTCAGGTATCAGGCACTGTTCTAGCTGCTTAGTATATTAACCCACTCACAGGAATCCTATGAGGTCAGTACTATTATTATGTCCAGTTAATTGATGATACTGAAACAGAGAGCATAAATCATGTGGTCATAGACATATAGCTACTGAGTGGCAGAGTCAGGATCTGAACCCAGGCAAAACCTGACTCTTATGGTTGAGTAGTAGAGTAGTAGAGTAGTAGAGTGTAGAGTAGAGAGTAGAGTAGAGTGGTGCAATAATCTGGGCATGAGAAAATAGTGGCTTTAGCTGGTGACCCAGGAATGGAGTTGCAGAGAAATGGGAAGATCAGAAAGTTTTTTCAAGATGGAATTCATCAAACTTGGTTAATTTACCATATTGGATGTGAAAGAAGAGGGACAAGTATAGGTTTTCTGGCCTGAGTGACTTGCTAGACCGTGGTACCATCAGTTGGGTGGGGAAGACCAGGGAAGAGAGAGGAGCATGTTTTTGAAGGAGGTAGAATTGATTTTAGTTTTGGATTGGTTAGATAGGAGAGGTCTGAAATTGGAGATGCCAAGGAGGCCATTATATCTGAAATAGTTAGGAGTTACTTGCTTGGAAGCTTACCAGATTTGCCCTGGTAGTTTATCAGAAAATTATTTCCTTTAAATATTTACAGTGTATAGCTTATGAGAAGGCTTTAAAGCTTTTAAAGATAGTGACAAAGTTTCATTTGGCTGTGGTTTCGTGTATCTAACATGTAAAAATTTGTGTCATCTTACTGCCCTTTTAAAAACTTGTTTAAATGCCTATAGGTAACTTTATAGTGTGGTTGTACTATTTCCATAAACAACAATATGTGAATGGGTAGATTATTGCCATTTTTCTTCATTATAGATAATTTTACAATGAATGCTTTTGTGCATAAAACGCTTCCAGCATCTGGAATTATTTCTGTGGAGGTAGATAAGAACTAGAATTATTGGATGTTTGTACCTACTGCAAAATTTCTTGTGCTAATTTATGTCACCAACTATGTGCAAGACTTACCTCTTACTCAGCTAGTGGGTTGATTGTTATTTTTGATGATCTTTGTGACTATCATTCACTCCCTACTTTTTATAACGTATTATATAATTACAATCATATGATAGCTTTTTATACTGTATCTTCATTTCACTTTGATTAGTACCTAATTTGCACATAATATTGCCATGAATTTTTACAAACTGAATCAGAGAAGAACGTGGAGATCATGATCATTGTTCTTTCACTCTGTCTGAAGTATTGATGCCAGAATAATTAAAGTCATTCAAGATTCAGTCTGTGAGACTTTGGCTGATGACAGCAGAGATACCTGGAATTGTGTAAAAGAAGACTGTTCTTCAATATGCATTTTGCCTTCTCTGTGTGATAAGTGGTAGAGAATTAAAGCTATTATGTATACAACTCTGGAAAAACAGTTATCTGATTATTTTTGGCAAAACTAGAATGACTTTTTGACTAGAATTACGCCAGTAATTGTGTCAGCTTTTGACTTTGTTTTCCACTTTTTCCCCAGTAAAAATTTTACTCTCCAACCTTTAATTTCTATAATTTTTCCTCCTTGTTTTTCTACAGCCAGTGTCCCAATTTTGTGTAATTTTCTCAAAGTTACTAATTCCTGCCTCCAAAATCATGGTATCTGGTATTTTCTGATTTTCCCAAATGAAGTTTTGGGAAAACTAGGATCAAGCTATTTGTCATTTTGGAACTTTCTTGATTCATAAACTGACCTTTTCCTTATGACCTTTTAATGAATTTACATTATGAGTTGTTATGAAAGGTTATTACTTAGGGATTACTTATTAGCCTGGTTACTTGCCAGAGTGACACATTAAAAAAAAAGTTTGTCCACCCATCTGGTTCTTCCCATATCCTACCAAACCATCATCAACCAAGAGAATTATAATATGCAAATAAGCCATCTGCAATGTCCAAATGGGAGGATAGCTTTCATTTGTTTGTCAGAGATTTGCCAGGGGCTGGGTAGTAATTTCAGTAGCTTAGGATGGAGAGGATCTCTCAAAAAAGTACTTTGATTAAAAATGTTTCTGTAAAAATAGGGACTTTTGGAACTGGGTGCCCAGGCCACTTAATGAGTTAAAAAAGTCTCCTGTTTCCAGATTTAGATTCTAACTGTGGGATGTTTGGGTTCCATCAAAGCTATCATCAACTTAAAAAAAAATCCCTCTACTATAAAGAAGAAAAAAAGTGATACCAACTAAGAAATAGGAAAGAATGTTAATTTGGGTTGAATACTACTCGTGGGCCTGTATTGTTCCCTGAGAAAGTAGGTACCCGCAGTTTCCTGATTTTCAAAATGAGAAAGGTAAGAGCCATGGTAGGGAAAGAATAATGGATCCCAAGCCTGATGTGTGGGTCCCCCATTTGTCAGGGTATGTGCTTAGAACATTGAGAACAGACTGAAAGTTGTGACATCTGTTGCTGGAGGGTTTTGTTTTGTTTTGTTTCTTCATTTTCCTTTGTAGCATATTTATATTAATGAAGTATGTATTTCTCAGAAGCATTCCTTACAGATAGTAATCAAAAGTATTTGTTCTGTTAGCAATATGTGAGGTATCATTTGGCTCTTTTGCTATAGTTTTTGAGTGAGGACTGTACTTGTCATTTTTCCCAGTTCTTTCCTTTCTCTTGAGGTTTTGGATAACCATTTTTCTTTAGGTTGCTGTTTGGAAGCATGAAATCATTCATTCTATTCTTCTATTCTTTTTTTTTTTTTCCGTTCTAAGTGGGCCCCTTACTGGTAAGTAAGAGTGAGGAATAAAAGGTTGGTGCCTGTGGTGTTGCTTTTATCAGGCCCCAAGCTATGTCAGAATTTTGCCCAGATCTAGAAACTACGTCATGTCAGTGTTGAGTAGTGTTTGTATTTGCTAGTGTTTGAATTCCTATTCCTATTCCTATGTAGCAGTCCAATAGGTAGAGTGGTTGGAAATAGGGACTTAGGTGGTGGTGTGTCTACATGTAGTTCAAACCTTGATGTGAATGAGATTTTATATAGGCTAATGTATAGACTAAGAACAAGAGACCTACTAATTTTAGGGGATTAATTTAAAAGTTTTCTATTCATAAAAATGAGAGAGGAAGTAGGAAATCAAGAAGGTAATGATGTTCTAGAAACTAAGACATGGCAATGTTTCAGGAATGGAATCAGGTAGTGGAAACACAATATATTTTGCTTTTACTTTTTTGGGGAGATACTTTCAAACTTACAGAAAAAAAAGTACAAAGAATACCTGTGTACCTTTTACCCAGATTCACCTGCTGTTAAAATGTAATCCTATTTGCTTTATCATTTCCTGTACACACACACACAGTTTTTCTGAACCATTTTGAGGATTCATTTCCTAAGAATTGGGGTGGTTTCTTTGATAACCACAGTGCAATTATCAACTAAGTAAATTTAACATTGATACAATTTTAAAAAATCGTCTCTAATATTTATATTCTAATTTGGCCAGTTAACTCAATGATGTCTTTTATAATCTTTTTCCCTCCAATGTAGGCATATAGTCTAGGTTCCTATATTTTCTCCTATTTCACCCATTGGCTTTCTTTAATCTGAAACACTTCCATAGCCCTGTTTTATCTTTTTATAACATTGACAGTTTTTTTAAAAAGATTTTATTTATTCATGAGAGACAGAGGCAGGGACAGAGGGAGCAGGCTCGCTGCGGGGAGTCCGATGTGGGAGTTGATCCCAGAATCCTGGGATCATGACCTGAGCCAAAGGGAGATGCTCAGCCACTGAGCCACCCAGTTGCCTAACATTGACAGTTTTTAAGAATATCCCCCCCCTTTAAAAAATGTAATGATCCTAAGTTTATGGTTGATGTTTCCTCATGATCCAGTTCTGGACATATGATCTCAGTTGGACACAACATCCTTCCAAGGATATCACACCTGGAGGCAAATAACTTCCATTAATGGTGATAACTTTGCTGTCAGGATATTGTCTTGTTTCTTGACTGTATAATTACCATTTTCTTCTTAATCTCTTACACCTAGTAAGCAGTCTGTGAAAACACACTGTAAGATCGTGCAAATATTCTGCTTCTCATCAAAAGTGATGCAATATTTAACATCCATTGATAACTTTCAGATCCAGTGTTTACTGATGGGTGTCTAGTCAAGTTTGGACTCAGTATTCTTTCTCTGTTTACCAGTCAGCCTTTGGCATTCTACTGTAAGCAAGAAACCTCCCTTCATTCCTGTATGTTTTTGTTATGGAATTGCTATGAATTCCTGTTTTCCTTTTTTTAAAGATAGATTTATTTATTTATTTATTTATTTATTTATTTATTTATTTATTTATTTATTTATTTATTTATTTTTATTTCATGAGAGACACAGAGAGAGAGATACAGAGACATAGGCAGAGAGAAAAGCAGGCTCCATGCAGGGAGCCCAATGTGGGACTTGATGCCGGGACTCTAGGATCACACCCCAGGCTGAAGGCAGACGCTCAACCACTGAGCCACCCAGGCATCCCTGAATTCCTGTTTTCCAATGGATTATAAGTCACTGCTGAACTCAATTATTTTGTCACTCCAATTGTCACAGAGTTGGCTAGTGGGAGCCCCTTCAAGCTGGCTCATGTCCATGTTGTATTTCCCCATGATTTTATTACTTTCTGTCATAGTGAGCTATTCTAGGCTCATCTCATATCTACTCTTCTCCAGCATGGAATCAGTCATTTCTTCAAGGAGTTCAGTTCCTTTTGGTGAAGAAAGGTTATAGCACTTCCAGGTGCATATTTTAAGTGATCCTTTCTGCTGTATGAAGTACTGGGCCCAGACTTTGAAAACTGCCAATTTCTTGTTTGATGAATTTCAGATCAAGTAGAAGTGCTGGGTAATGAGGAAGGGCAGTTTTGGTCTGCAGTTGTTAAATGAAGAATATGTATTCAGAGTGTGTTCGAGATGAAGATTGTTCTTGTATTTATTTGTAATCTTTGGCTAGAGTTAGCCTGACAGATGGTGATGTTTTTTCCTCTGGCCATATTTTTGGGGAGGAATTTGGCCTGCATTTATTTTGTTTTTAAGGATTTTGTTTGTTTATTTTTGTGAGAGAGAAAAAGAGTATGTGGGCGCGTGCAGGTAGGTGTGTGTGTGTGTGTGTGTGTGTGTGTGTGTGTGTGTGTGTGGAGGGAGCAGCAGAGGAAGCAGCAGACCCTCTGCTCAGCAGGGAGCCTGATGTGGGACTTGATCTCAGGACCCTGAGATCATGACCCGAGCCTAAGGCAGATGCTTAACTGACTGAGCCGCCCAGGTGCCCTCTGGCCTGTGTTTAATGAACATGCATATTCTGGTCCTCTCTCATCTCTGCATATTTAGATTTTTTTTTGTCTCACCAAGCTTGGTAGGTTTTCCCTTAATATTAGATTATTGAGGGTCAGTGGGAGGTGGAAGAGATGAGGAGGGAGGAAGATTTTGTAGCTTCCCCACGGAAGCAGCCTGCAGATGCCATTCAGTCCAGGTCAGTTTTTTTTTTTTTTTTTTTTAAGATTTTATTTATTTGAGAGCGAGCAAGTAAGCATGTTTGCATGAGAGAATATAAGTGGAAGGAGAGGCAGAGGGAGAAGCATATGCCCTGCTGAGCAGGGAGCCAGAATCAGGGCTCAATCCCAGGACCCTGGGATTATGACCTGAGCCAAAGGCAGAAGCTCAACCAACTGAGCCACCCAGGTGCTCCAGTCCATGTGTGTTGTTGGCCACATCCTGATCTGGGAGCCCCACCTTGAATATTGCTATATGGGATGAAGAGAATCACAATTGCAGGGCTGTGAATTCCCTTTTTTTTCCCACGAACTTTCTTTGCTGTCCTCCATCCCATTTACCTAATGGTTTCTGACATTTTCTTACTGTTTGGAACTATTTAAAAAGTTTTCCTACTTGCCCTGTCACAAGATATTCTGCACAGTAGGCTTGTGTGGTTACTGGGGAGAGATTAATCCTATTTCACAGGTGAAAAATCTAGGCAAAGACAGCAGCTTTCCAAAGGCAAGATAGGTAATCAAGTGACAGAACCAGGACTTCAACCCAGTGTTTGTCTCTCGATTCCCACTCTTCATCTCTGTCTTGGAAAATCAAAGACTGAGGAAGGTAAGCAAGTCCTCTAGAAGTGGCCTAGGTATGGAACTTGGTGGTGATAAGAGGTAGGGTAGATTTCTTGCTTCTTAATCAGTTTCCTGTATGGAGGTTCACGGGTCAAGGATATAATTTTCAGTGTGAAAAGAAGCTGAGGTCACTGTATAACCTCCTGGAAAGCCAAACCCAGGAGTATGTCCAAACCCCAGGGTTACCCAAAGGCAATTAGGGAAAACTGTATGAATCAGTATCACTGCTTTCTGGTTGATGAAGCAGAGAAGAAAAGTTGTTCTTTTCTCCTTGTCTTTATTTTGGACTTTATCACCTGACCTCCATTATCTGCTCTGATGGCTCTCTTGCTGGAGTAGTAGAGGTATCCTCTTGTTTTTCCGGTTTTGGTTCGCAGAATGAGGCTCTGGCTATAGCACACAGCAGATGGAGCCTGTGGGAGTCCATATTTGTATGCCTGTGCAGGTCTGGGATGGGTTCTGACCTCTACCTGGCACCTGATCCTTTTATTGCCTCCATATGTCAGGAGAATCTCACCTCCTATAAGTATTTCCACATTTCCTCTCAAGTGAGGCCAGATTTGAAAGCACCAGCAGTGATGTTGAGGGGGACCTTTGTGAGGGGCAGTTGAGCTGGTTTGAGGTTAAAGAATAATATACAGCTGCTTCTTCTAGAAACCACTGGGCCTGAGGCATCTTCACAAAAGCCATGGTTGGGCTACATCTCTTATATTTCCTGCTCCAGTTTTGTTTTTGTTATTTTATTAGAGGCTTCATATGCTTGGATTTTTCAAATGGCAGGGGTAATATTTTTGTTGTTGTCGTTGTTTGTAGCAATAAAATGGTGGTAACCAAGTGTAGTTACTTCAAGTCAAATGCCAGCAAACCTTCATCAATAAATTGAAGGCCATTAAGTCAAGAGTTCTTAGGGAGTCTGTGGATCCCCCTGAAATGAAATGCAAAATGCTGTGTGTGTACATGAATGTTTTCTGAGAAGCTTCCATAGCTTTCTACAGATTCTCATTGGTATTTGACAGCCCTTCTCCAAAGGGCTAATATGTCTTTCCCACTTTCCCTCAGAAGACCCGCTTGGCTGGCTGTGTCCCTCATAGGTTTATAAATCCTTAAAATCGTGAGAGAATCCAGGTAAGAGGAGGCCTTAAAAATGGCCTCTCTTTACTGCAGGCTTTTGGGTCCTGCCCTCTGTCCTCCCCTGCTTTTTGCCTGGTTCCCTGAGTAGGGCTCTGAGCTATGATGATTTTCATTCTCCTTGACTCTGTGTCAGGCACATGCTGTATGACTGCCCCTCCTCATTTGATTCTCACAACTATTCTGTAAGGTAAGTGCTAAACATGAAATACTGTGTTCAAGCTATTAAATAGAGGAAGTGTGACTACTGGTAAGCTCCACCAGATTCCAAGGCTGCTGTTCTCTCAGTACTATCAAGGAACAGAACATTAGCTGTCATTTTTCTTAGCACCTACCAGGACATCCTCCAGTTCTGTTCCGTCTTGTTCATGCTGTGGTGTCATAGGATATCCCAAGGCATGGATATACCAGGGGTTGCCTTCAGCTCATCTTCGACAGGCAGAGATCCTGGCTTGCTCTTTGGTGTATAGGGACAGAGCTTTCAGAAGGTGCTTCATCCCTAGCCACTTTGCTGGATTCATCATTCCTAGCCTGGCTAAGAGCTCTTCTAAAAGTGAAGGCTGGAAACTATGGCCTTCTCACCTACCGTAGCTCAGCTGGAGAAAGAAAAGTAACGGAAATGAAATGTTAGCAAGCAGACTCCGTCTGTTATCTGGCTTTTAAAATTAGAAATAATAATTAAAGGTGATTTTAATGTATTCACATTGATATGAAAAATATAAACCTGCAGGCTCAGGACTATTAATTCTGGGAGTGTAATTTGTATGTAATACTATGAATATTATCAATTAAAATAATAAATAGCCATGGCTGTGTGTCGATGACATTCTGAGAAGATAAAGGTATTTATTATCCTACTGTGCCCCTTCATCCTTCTGTGACAACTGTATAAACAGAGGATAAAACCCAGGTAAATCTGACATAGAGGTTCCCAGTGACCTTGGCTGAAAAGACACCAGCATTTAGAGTGTGAACCGTGGTGGTTGTTTAAACGATTGTCTGGAAAGGGTTGGCTTTAACCTCTCCTCTGCTATATTTTAACCTCTTCACACTCACATTTCTTTTTTCCAGCCATCCCACTGGCTGGTTGTGAAGATAAGTGCCCAAGACATATGAGAGCTCTGAGCCCTCTTGGGTGGCAGGACCTGTGCCCCTCTGAGGAGGTATCTTTGCAGTGCACAGCACAAGTCACTGAATATCAGAGATGTGACTGTGAGACCCTGGGAAGGTTACTTAAACTCCCCTGAGTCTCAGTTTCCTCTTTTGAACATGATGACATCATTCAGGATCATGGGTTGTTGAAGTTCAAAAGTGCCAGAATAGATCAAGCACTTAGTGTTGTTCCTGGCACATGGGCATTCAAGAGGTACGTGACTCTTCCCCCTGCTCTCTCACCTCCCTACAAGCTCCCAACCCAAATAGAACCTTCTGATTGGCTGGAAGTAAAGTAGGAACATTAATCTATTTCTCAAACACAGTGCCAAGTTTAAAAATACATCTCTAGTGCTGGGGCTGGCCAGATAACTTTATTTTAGGGTGTGTGTATGTGTGTTAATCTATATGTGTAAGTATGTGTAAGTCTGGGTCCCGCCTAGTGATATGAAGGATGCCTTCTTGAATTCAGACCTTTTTACTCTCATTGGAAGCTCTCAAAGTGAAAAAAGTAGAATAACAAAATAGTATTTGAAGCCAGAAGTGTCAGCAGCATGTTTGCAGGTGTTTGTTTGTATGTTTTTGAATGGGTAGCTTTAATTTTCAGCAAAAAGTTCTAGGTAGGTTTTATCTAGCTAAAGAGAGAATTGCATATTGGGCACTAATTAATGGATGAAATCCTGCCAGCTACCCTTTTATAGATCTTCTGTGTGAAACAAGGCTTCGTATAGGTTGCCAGCTAGGAATCGATCTCAGATCCAATTCCATCAGGAAGCTTTATTATTTTTAGAAGTAACGTTCACTCTAGCACAGCATACAGTGATAAGTAATACCAGCTGTTTATAAAAATCCATGTTTTAATTAATTTCTAGAAAATTAAATTGCCCCCCCTTTACCTTGTTGCCTTTTGTGTAAACTGTATGAAATGGAATCAAAGTTCAGGATAAGGCCTTTGCAGAAGATTTGCTGACAAATTAGGATGCTGACTTGAGAATATGAGGATCACATGGTGTTGGGATAGCTTAGAGCGGGGAGACCTGGGTTCTAGACGGTCCTGCCTTTCATGAGATGTGTGATGTGGACCTAATCACAAGGCCATTCTGTGTAGTTATTAAGGGGGTTGTATGGTCTCTAAAATCCTAAATATTTTAATTTCCATAAATTATTATTTTAGCTTCATGACAGATGTGAAATGCAATGTTTTTAAAGCCTCTTTAAATTGTGATAGTGTATCCTTTAGAATCATGTAGCCTAGGTAGTTCTGAAGAATAGTTTTAGGGAAATGAGATTTAAGAACCCAGATATTGATTTTTGACACTCTGGCACAACATCCTCATCATATTAAGTAGATTTCTTTGTTAAATATTCAAAGAGCATTTTTAGGTTGACTGAAACCCATTCTTCTTTTCTTTTCCATTCTTTCCCTTCCCTTCTCTTCCTTTCTTTCTTTTCTCCTCCTCCTCCTCCTTCTTTTTTTAATGCCTTAAACCTATTTCTTTCTCATTTATTCAGGTTTCACTTTTGTGACTATCCACTGTGAAGGCTCATCTTCTACATTTATTTTTGACCAAGTTTCTCATTTCAGCAAAGCCCTGTAGTCCTGTTCATTGACACTGATTGGGACTTTCAGATGCTTCCTCGAATATTTCTTTCTGTGTATTCTGACTTCTCTTCAACCAGTGTCTAAGGTCTAGTTCCTAGCGTCTCTGCAGTAGAATCACATGGAGGCTTAATGAAAGTGTGGATTTCTGGTTCACATCCCATTCTTACTGGAGTCAAGTCTCTTGGGGTAAGACATAAAAATGTTCATTTTTAGCAAGCTTCCCAGGTGACTGTCAAATCTATATCAGCCTCAGAATCACAGTCTCTGGGAATTGGGACTATCCTATAGTCATCTTCTCAGGATCTAGCATATAACTGGAGTTCAATGAATATTTTTGAGCAAATGAATCCTTACATGAATGGGTGAGTATGTAGTAGTTAATTAGAAAGCTATCAAATAGCTTTCTGAAAGGCTCTGAAATATTTATTAAATGAAAGCATGGTGTTATCACTAGGTGATGGAAGTAATTTTTTGGTTAATAAATTTCTAACATACTACCTCTCATTCCTTAACAATCTTCCAAAAACAATATATCTGTATTAGAATATTATTGGGTACATATTGGATATTATTGGATGCTGCTGTGGTTGTGTATGTACAGGTGTTTTTGACCACTCTCTTGGTAAGAAGCTTGTAGGAGAGTTCATGCGCAGGGTTGCAGTGTTAGGAGGGCCATCAGATGGACTGACTGGGGGGGGGGTGTTAGAATGTGATGAGTGGGTGAAAAAAAAAAAGCAAAAAGAACATGCTCTGGCTCCTTGATTTTTGTTGTTTTAAAAGCTTGGTGGTGGTTACATAACATTACTAGAACTAAAAAGTAAACAGGCCAAAGATGCACCAATATAAGAAATTGCTGCTAATTAGCACTTAATCTGGAAACCAGAAATTTCCTTTATTAACTGTATAATGATGATATAGCCTGAGGAGCATCCTAACCTGTTTGGGAGTTTGGATATGGAGTTTGATTCTGTGGCCCAGTTTCTGCGTGTTCTTTATGGTCAGGACAGGGCTGGACCAGTGATGAGTTCCTTAGTCATAGTCCCTTTTCCCCATAATAACTGTAGAGAGTTAGGACCCTCTAATTGTTTAAGAACTTGGGTATTCATCATGTAAATCCCATCAGAATGATGGAAGATAGAGGTATGTAGCAGTTGATTTAATTTGTGATCCTTGGTAGCATTTAAAAGTATCCAGAATCTATACATGTCCTGATTGCTTGGTGGTCTAGTTTTGATTTGAATTATGGCATAGAGATGGTGATTCTGTAGAGTAGTGAATGGATGAGAGGAAGAATTGTTCTGCTCTTTAACCTTATTTTTGGAAACTCTTCTGTAAATAAAAAAAATATTGAAAAGGTGAAATGTACAAACTAAATAGCTAATGATGTACACATGGCAGACTTTTCACACATTTCTTCTAAGTAATTCTATTTTGGAAGTACATTTTGTTTTTACCAAATTAAAAAAATTAGTAATTCATTTTTCAGAGAGCACGGTGGACTGTCCACCTTTATCCCCCCAGAATTCGCAATAACTCCCTCATACAGTCATGTTTATGATATTCTGAACATGAATTATTTTTCTAGTCCTCTGGGTCTCAGTTTTATCATGTTTAAAATGAGAATTTTGTACTGAAAATTAATACTTTAGACCTATAATTTGAGACCTCTTTTAGCTCTCATAGTTAGATTCTGGGTAGGAGACTTTTCAAAATAGATAATCAATTTAATTAAGATAATGCTTTACTTTCAATATTTTAGATCTTTGTGCTTCTGTAATGTATTTTTAGTATCTTTAAAAAAAAACATTTAAGTATTAGTGAGAGAGCATGAGCAGGGGGAGGGGCAGAAGGAGAAGCAGACTCCTTGCTGAGCAGTGAGTACAAGGTGGGACTCCATCCCAGGACCCTGGGATCATGACCTGAGTTGAAGACAGTTATCAACTGAACCACCCAGGAACGCCCTCTCAATACCTTTTCTTTAAAAATAGTTTTACTGCTTCCATCTCCCAACTTTCTCTCCTAGATTTGTTCAAAACCTATTCTGTAGTTTGATTGAATTGCCGTAGGAAGGCTCTGAATGTTAGGTTGAGCTTAGATTTTAGGTAAACTGGCAAAGCTGATCCTAAGTGGGAAGTATATAACAATACAAGTCTTTCTCAAGAACTAGAAAAGTCTCAAATACACAAACTAACCTTAACACCTAAAGGAGCTGGAGAAAGAATAGCAAATAAAGCCTAAATCAAGTATGACAAGAAAATTATTAAAGATAAGAGAGAAATTGATGAAATAGAAACAAAACAGAACAGATCAACAAAACTAGAAGTCGGTTCTTTGAAAGAATTAATAAGATCAATAAGCTCCAATCCAGACTTATTAAAAAGAAAAGAGAAAGGACTTGAATTAATAAAATCATGAATCAAAGAGGAGAGATCACAAGATCATGACCGACACCAAGGAAATACGAACCATTTTAAGAACATATTATGAGCAACTATATGCCAACAAATTAGGCAATCTGGAAGAAATGAATGCATTCCTAGAAACTTACAAACTACTAAAATTGTAAGAGGAAGAAGTAGAAAACCTGGACAGATGCATAACCAACATGAAATTTAAGTAGTAGGGATCCCTGGGTGGCGCAGCGGTTTGGCGCCTGCCTTTGGCCCAGGGCGCTATCCTGGAGACCCGGGATCGAATCCCACGTTGGGCTCCCGGTGCATGGAGCCTGCTTCTCCCTATGCCTATGTCTCTGCCTCTCTCTTTCTCTCTCTCTCTCTCTCTCTCTCTGACTATCATAAAGAAATAAAAATTTAAAAAAAAAAGAAATTTAAGTAGTAATCAAAAATCTCCCAAGAAACAAGAGTCTAGTACTGTATGTCTTTCCAGGGGAATTCTACCAAACATTTAAAGAAGAGCTAATACCTATTCTTCTGAAGCTGTTTCAAAAAATAGAAACGGAAGGAAAACTTCCAAACTCGTTCTGTGAGGCCAGCGTTACATTGATTCCCCAAACCAGACAAAGACCCCATCAAAAGGAGAATTAGAGACCCGTCTCCCTGATGAACATGGATGCCAAAATTCTCATCAAGATTAGTAGTCAGTAGGATCCATTGGCTACATTAAGAGAATTATTCACCATGGCCAAGTGGGATTTATTCCTGAGCTACAAGGGTGATTCAACATCTGAAAAATCAATCATTGTAATATAGTACATTATTGAAAGAAAGGACAAGAACCATATGATCCTCTCAATAGATGCGGAAAAAGCATTTGACAAAGTAAGGCATCCTTTCTTTGGCACAGGGCTCACAGTTTAGGGATAGAGAGAATATACCTCAATATCATAAAAGTTATCTATAAAAAGCCAAAAAGTACATATCATTCTCATTGGGGAAAAATTGAGAGCCTTTCCTCTAAGGTCAGGAACACAACAGGGATGTCCAGTCTTCCACTATTGTCCGTGGAGTACTAGAAATCGTAGCCTCAGCAATCAGACAACAAAAAGAAAGAAAAAGCATCCAGATTAACAAAGAAGTAGTCAAATTCTCACTCTTTGCAGATGACCTGATACTCTATGCAGAAAACCCAAAAGACTCCACTCCAAAATTGTTGGGACTCATACAGGAATTTGACAAAATGGCAGGATATAAAATCAATGCACAGAAATCAGTTGTGTTTCTATACACTAAAAATGAGAAAGAAGAAAGAAATTAAGGAGTTGATACCTTTTACAATTGTACCCAAAACCATAAGATACTCAGGAATAAACCTAACCAATGTGGCAAAGGATCTGTACTCAGAAAACCATAGAACACTCATGAAAGAAATTGAGAAAGACACAAAGAAATGGAAAAATGTTCCACATTCATGGATTGAAAGAACAAATATTGTTAAAATGTCTATGCTACCTAGAATAATGTAAACATTTAGTGCAATCCCTGTTGAAATACCATCTTCTTTTTCCACAGAGCTGGAACAAATAATCCTAAAATTTGTACAGAACCAGAAATGACCCCAAATAACTAAAGGAATGTTGAAAAAGAAAACTAAAGCTGATGGTATCACAGTGCCTGATTTTAAGCTATATTACAAAGTGGTACTAATCAAAATAGTATGGGACTGTCACAAAAATAGATCCATAGGTCAGTGAAACAAAATAGAGAACCCAGAAATGGACCCTCAACTCCGTGGTCAACTAATCTTCAACAAAGCAGGAAATAGGGGATCCCTGGGTGGCACAGCGGTTTAGCGCCTGCCTTTGGCCCAGGGCGCGATCCTGGAGACCCTGGATCGAATCCCACATCGGGCTCCCGGTGCATGGAGCTTGCTTCTCCCTCTGCCTATGTCTCTGCCTCTCTCTCTCTCTCTCTCTCTCATCTCTCTCACTCTCTCTATAATAAATAAATAAATAAATAAATAAATAAATAAATAAAAAACAAAGCAGGAAATAATATCCAATGGAAAAAAGACAATCTCTTCAAAAAATGGTGTTGGGAAAATTGGACAGCCACAATGCAGAAGAATGAAACTGGACCATTTCCTCATAACATACCCAAAGATAAACTCAAAATTGATGAAAGAGGTAAATGTGAGACAGACATCCATCAGAATCCTTGAGGAGAACACAGGCAGCAACCTCTTTGACCTCAGCCACAGCAACTCCTTCTAGACACATCTCCAAAGGCCAAAATGAACTATTGGGACTTCATCAAAATCAGAAGCTTCTGCACAGCAAGGAAATAGTCAACAAAACTAGAAGGAAACTCAAGGAATGGGAGCAGATATTTGCAAATGTCTTATCAGATAAAGGGCTAGTATCAAAAATCTAGGAAGAACTTCTTAAACACCACACCCCCTAAAAACACATATAATCCAGTCAAGAAATAGGCAGAAGACACGAACAGATATTTCTCCAAAGAAGACATACAAAAGGCCAGCAGACACACACAAAAAATGCTCCATCTCACTTGGCATCAGGGAAAAATACAAACCAAACCACAGGGAGATACCACCTCACACCAGTCAGAATGGCTAAAATTAACAAGTCAGGAAACAACCAGTGTTGGCAAGGATGCAGAGAAAGGGGAACTCTCGTACACTGTTGGTGGGAATGTGAAATGGTGCAGCCACTCTGGATTACTCAGCCGTCAGAAAGGATGAATACTTATCATTTACATTGACATACATGGAACTGGAGGGTATTTTGCTGAGCGAAATAAGTCAGAGAAAGACAATTATATGGTTTCACTCATATGTGGAATATAAGAAACAGTACAGAGGATCCTAGGGGAAGGGAGGGAAAACAGAATTGGAAGTCATTAGAGCCGGAGACAAGCATGAGAGACTGTTAACTATAGGAAACAAGCTGAGGGTTGCTGGAGGGGAGGTGGGTCAGCGGATGGGGTAATGGCTGATGGGCATAAAGGAGGGTCCGTGATATGAGCACTGGGTGTTATATGAAACTAATGAATTACTGAACTCTACATCTGAAACTAATAATGTACTATATGTTAGCTAATTGAATTAAAAAAAATTGGGGTAAATGGTTTGTATTCCAGGATTGGATTGCAGTTTCATCAATTTCATGAAAACTGCTGATAGTGGATTTCTGTAGAATGCCATTCCTGAATTCTGTTGACGAGTACCCTCTTCGATTTCAGGGCAGTGATGACTAGTAAGAGGCTGTGCTTATATGGAGAAGTGAAGAGAACCAAGAGTCTGTGCATACAAGGCCCCTGGGAACCTTGGCCATAGCATATTCCTGGTTTTGCCATGTATGGTTTGTGGGACACTGGGAAAGCCTGGGAGGCCATTGAATATATGCCTTGGCCCTTGTTTGCTTATCAGTAAAATGAGAGGGTTATAGTAGATACACATTAAAACATAGATGACCTGATACTGATTTTTAGTGCTTCTAAAGGTGACTAAAGGGTCTTCTGATTTGTCAAAGAAATTATACTAGCTATATTTTTGAATATAACACAAACCCATTCTAATTCACTAAATATTGGTTATGGAATAGAATAGGTGGTTCCACGCTAGGTGTGTAAGATGGTGTATGGAGATGTATGAAAAAATATTAGAAATTAGAATTTCTGTATATTTCTTAAACTTAAAAAACTTATGAACTTATATTTGAACTCATGTAGTAGGATGCATATGGCTTATTAATGAAAATATCAGAAGCTTGCATATTGGAAGTTTTTTTACTACTTAGGGTTTATATTTGAAGTCAGAAAACCAGTGGAATTGATTATATTACTTTTTTCCCCCAAAGACTTCATTAGACACTCCAGTGACTGATTGTTAAGTAACAGGATCCTTGTGAAAGATTATGATACAGAGTAATTGTTTGAATGTATCCAATTCAACAAACCTTTATTGGTTAAAATATATCATGGGGTGTGTTGAGATAGGAGTAGGTTTTGAGGATGGCATCTTTGCCTCCACAGCATATAGTTAAAATAAAAACAACAGCTTTTGTGTTCTAATATCCTCTCTTGTTCAGATCTTCGTGTTCTCATTCTCTTGCAATGTGTTTGGTAAATCTTGCCCATTCCAGTTGTTCTTCTGTCTGTCTCTCTTTTCTGGGGATTGTTGTATTGTAAACCCACCAAACAAGACTTCTCACAGCTCTGTAGGTGAAGATATAAGGGCTTAATTTGATATCCTAAAGAAAATAAAGCCCTGCCATCCTGGATGTTCACATCAGCTGGGCTGGGTTACACTGTTGGTGAGTCAGGTGTTTTGAATTCCACCTTAAGCATAGGACCTTGGATTCTGTGGGACCTTAAAACATTCTTTATTCTTTGGGTTCTGTGGGACCTCAAGACATCCTTTGTTCTTCCCCCCACTTTTCACTGACCTCTGTAAGAACTTTACAGTTTTCTATACTTTTTCCTGAAAATGAGCTTATTAATTTCCCAATATATACCTGGAGGAAACTTACTCAGAAAGGCAGAGAGGTTGGCTTATTGATGGTTTTAGAGCTGCTCTTTATTGACATGTTCATGTTTATGATTTTAAATCGACCTAAAAATGTCAGTATGTTGTTTTAGTTTTGAAATGTATCTGATAATTCCTTTCGGGAAGTGTTAAAATGTTACTTTTTGGCAAAGGCATTTTCTTTTTAGATCGTTTTAGAAAAGATTTTTGTATAGCTTAAGGACTTTCTTTACTCCTTACGATATTGTTTTCTCTATATATTTATAGGAAAAAGGATCAATGAAAAGGTTAACATAACACTATTAGTGAATGTCATTTTCTCCAATGCTGGCCTAAAATTGTCTTTGCTTTAGGAAAGAGCTTTAAAATTGATTAAAATTTCACGAGTATCATGGAAGCATTAAAAAATGGACAGCTGTTTTGTGTCATGAACAACTGCCTAATCTGTCTGGAATTCCCAAAATTTTATCCCACACCAAAACTCCTTCCATCTTTGCAAGCAGTGTTCCATCTTCCTTTCAGCTAGACTGTGTAAGAAAATCTTACAATGAACAACAGTCTCGTGATGCATCATTCCATTTTCCATGTTGACCATAACACTGAAAAATGACCTCCCTTACTGTTGGAACCATGCCATGATACAACTTCCAGCAGTCTAGCTGTTCTCACAGTGTTAAAGGAAATGTGATATTTTCTTTTTGTCTAGGAAGATTATTTTCCCATTGTGCAAGATTAGAGTGTGTAACCCTTACATCAAGTCAAATATTTACCGTATATTAGAAAACAATTCAAAATGGACATTTAATTCAAATACTGTTTCTTTGGTGTCCACTGAACTGGCTCTAATTACCTTATTTTTGGCATAGTCTCTAAAGCCAGAACTAAAATTAAGGCCAATTGTGTCTGTTGTTGAAACAGTTGCCTGCACTATATTTCCTGCACCCCCCATTCTAAAAGTTTACATAGAGGTCTTAACTGGGTTCAGTCATGTATACCATCCAGATGGTCTGAAGACCACATCAGTGTCTCAAGGCTTCCAGGAGCAGAGAAGGCAAATAGAATGCAAATTCCAAGGATAGGGGAGGAGATGAGGAGCCTCTGATTGTTGGGGTCCAGCTTATGGGTCTCCCAGTGGTCATGTCCTCTCAATGACCTTCAACAGCAAGTTCCCAGGTGAGGTTGATGCCTCTGGTTGAAGGATCACAGTTTGAGAGCCACTAATAGCTTTTTGCCCTCAGACAAGTAAGTTCATATATTGCATCCATTTGATCTCTATATAAAATAAATACACACAGGCAGAGCTTACATAGTGCCTGCCAAATGCTGGGCACTATGCTAAGTGCTTTGTACATGTTATGGTATTAATATTTATAATGATCTTTTGATGTATGTATTATCTTTTTCCCCTATATTGCAGATGAGGAAAACAAAGGCACAGAGAGGTTAGGTGGCTTCCAGGTCACTTAGCCAGGAAATAATGGGGCTGGTGTTTAAGTCTAGCTCCACAGTCCATGCTCTGAACCATTAAGTGAAAACAGAGGTAGTGGTAGTGTCTATTCCTTGGGTTTTCTGTGATGTTATATCACATAAGCTATAGAGTAGGGTGACTTGTGTTTGTATTTGAAGTCTCCTTCCCTTATCCTTATTCCTTTTGTAAAAATGAATGCTAATTTACCAGTTATTAAGTCCTGTGTTACATTAAACACTGACTAGAAAGTGACTTTTTGGCAGGAGTGGCTACTAGCCAAGGGTGATCATGTAACAGTGACTCTAGAAAGGTGAGTTGAATAAAGATACAAATTCTGAATTGAGGGAATTAAAGTGAACCCTTGCCATTTTCTCTTGTGGTATTATTATTTTTAAATTTTATTTATTTATTCATGATAGACACACACAGAGAGAGAGAGAGAGAGAGAGAGAGAGAGACAGAGACACAGGCAGAGGGAAAAGCAGGCTCCACGCAGGGAGCCCCACGTGGGACTTGATCCCGGGACTCCAGGATCAGACCCTGGACTGAAGGTGGCGCTAAACCACTGAGCACCCGGGCTGCCCATCTCGTGGTATTAGAATAGATTTCAAATCTGAGATTTCCTGCACAGAACACAAAAACCATGAAGTACCAAAGAAAAATGTGGTAAAATGGACTTTGTCAAAATTCATAACTTTTGTATCTTTCAAAGAACATCTTGGGGAGTAAGTCATGGACTTGGGGAAGATATGTAAACATAAATCTGATAAAGGACTTGTGCTCAGAATATATAAAAATTTTTTGTATGATAATATCAACAACAGGGGATCCCTGGGTGGCTCAGCGGTTTAGCGCCTGCCTTTGGCCCAGGGCATGATCCTGGAGTCTGGGATCGAGTCCCACATCGGGCTCCCTGCATGGAGTCTGCTTCTCCCTCTGCCTGTGACTCTGCCCCTCTCTCTGTGTGTGTGTCTCTCGTGAATAAATAAACTGTTAAAAAAATCAACAACACAGTAATAAGAAGATAGGCAACCCAATGAAAATATGGGCAAAAGATTTAGATAGGCATGTCATAAAATACACACACAGATAACCAGTAAACTTATGAAAAGATGTATATCATCACTAGCTGTCAGAGAAATACGTATTAAACCCACAGTGAGATAACCTTGCATGCCCACTAGAATGGCTAATGTCAAAAAAATTAACAATACCAAGTGTTGGTAAGGATGTGAAGCAACTAGAACCATGTATGTTGCTGGTAGGAATACAAATTGGAAAACAGACGGCACTGCCAATATTATAAAGTTAAACATATATTTGCTATTTAACTCAGCAGTTTAACTTCTGGGTGTTTGTCAAAGAGAAATGAAAACCTGTCCATACAGACTTTTATGTGAATGTTCATGGTAGCATTACTCATAATAAAACCAAACTGGATACAACCTAAATGTTGCATGTCTGTATTATGGAATGCTACTCAAAAAGGAACAAAATATAGGCAGATACATGTCATATTTTAATGAATCATAAAAATTATGCCAGGTAAAAGAGGCCAAAGCCAAAAGAATAAATATGGTTTGATTCCTTCTGTATGAAATTCTGAAATTGACAAAACTAGTAATAGAAAGTAGGTCAGTGGTTGTATGTGCTGGAAGTTGGGGAGGTTGTATCGACTGCAAGGGAAGAAGTACAGGAAAACATTTTAGGGTGATGGTTATAACTTGGATGTAGTAGAGCTCACAAGGTTGTGTACAATTATAAAATCTGTCACAGTTAAAATTGTAGTTTATTATTTTAATTGTAATTAACTCGGGAAATTATAAATTGTATCTCAAGAAAGTGAAAACATTTAAAATATATATAGTTCCAACTTAACCTTATTTGCTTCTACCAGTGAAGCATTCTGCTGAATTTCTTAATTAGACATGGTAATAAAGGATTATTCTTCTAGCATTTTATATTCTTATTCTTTTACTAGTCATTATATGAATTAGAGAACTTGGGAAAAGATTTTTTTGTATTCTTTATTGTTTAAAAAAGCATATTGATGCAGTTTTTTGGCTCATATTTTTTTTCAAGAGCATTATTTCCACTTACTATTAAGAAGGACAGGTTTAGGGGGAAGGGAGTAACAAGGACAACAGGAGGACAGGTTTATGGAACACGTTTTGTTTTGAACTACAGCCTGTACTTCACAATATTAAAGAAAAGTAGAATTTGTATCTATTTGAAAGTGCCTCTCTCAACTGGTTTTCTCATGTCTGAAACAGGTGGGGTGGTGCCTACCTTGCCTGGCTGCTAGGAGTGTGGACTGAGACCATTGGTCAGATGTAGCAGTCCTGTGCATGGGACCTGGCTCTCCCCAGGCCAGTGGCTTTCCTGTGTTTTCCTGTAACATTTCTCAATGTTTTGAGTTTTCTCTTGAGTTTTTTCAAGAGCCAAGGCCTGAGAATGTTATGAAAGGTTTATTTGAAATGTTGATTTACTGTGACTATTTTATTTAGTCTTTTACTTTACTGTGTCCTTAAAATGAAGATCAAATTATGCAAATATTCAGATCAGTTTTAACATAGAAGCCTCATAGAAGATTTTTTTTCTTTCAGCATGCTGCCTAATATAGCACAATAGTTAATAGCATAGGATTTCAGCTTTTTCACTTGAATTCCAGGGAAGAATGCAAACATAGAAAAGCTTGCCTTTGGAGATTGCCCAAATTTATGCATAAATTTTAAGTGAAATAATGGAATTGAATTTAGATATTTAGATATAGAATTATATGATCCTTTTGATGATAAAATGAAAATTTATTTGGTTTTAAGCTTCTTAAAGGAGCCTTTTTAGGGAGAGATGCTTGTTCTTATATCGGTTTTCTAATATTATAGTCTCTGTGCTTGTGTTGAATATCACAATTTCATCTCCTAACAGCCAGTGGTGTTTGTTAAGTAAAGAGCTTTTCCAGTCCCTCTGAGATTAAGCTCAGTTACCATCTCCCCACTGCTCCTGGAATGCGTACTGCTTATGGTAGCTGATGGGAGGAAAGACGTGTTTGTGAGGTGCATCTGTAAACACTTTGAATTCAGTTTCCTGTTTTCTAATGATCTGAAGTTAACAGGGCACAGGCTGCTTTTCTAAATTGACCTGTGACACAAATTTATTTTGAGAAAAGATGTAATATTTTTTAATCACTAATCACTAATGTATTATTGTTTCTCCAGTGTGCAAAACACTATGTTAGATATTGTGGGGAAAGACTAAAATGAATAAAACTAATACTCAGCAAATTCTCATTGTATGCCAGATGCTATGCTAAATGCTTTATGTGGGTGATTTTCGTTTAGTGTTTATGACAGCTCTTGAAAGAGCTCTTTTTAGTTACACACACACACACACACACACACACACACACCACTTTATCATTGGAGGACAGTGCTGCAAATGGTGGAACTGATATTCAGTTCAGAGCATGGAGCTGGTGTTCTTAACTCCCACAATTAATATCCATAGTCTCACCTTCCTCATCTGTAGGATGGGGCTATCCCAATGATAGCTAACAAACTAGCTTGTTGCAAGAGTTCAGTAAGTACTAGAACACTTGGTATCATGTATAAGTACTTGTAGCAGCTGTTAGAAGCTATCATTGGGATGGAATTGTAAAGATTAAAATAGATAACATATATAAGCACTTAGTACTCATTGTGTCATGTAGGCAAAGAGGCATCCTTTAAATTGGATCTTGAAAATTAACAAGGTTTTTATATATGGACATAAGTGCTTGGGAGAAGGAACACATGATCAAAATTAGGGGAATGCATAAACAAAGGTAGTGAAGTGGGGTTGAAGACTATCCAAGTATTCAGTGTAGCTCCATTAAGGTACAGATTAAAGTAGGAAGCTGGATAGCAAAGGTAATCTAAAGTTTGCCTTTATCCTTCTTTAGGAAGGGTAGTATGCTTATTTAACTTGCTCAGAAATACACAATATTTCTTAGCATTGGTAAATTAATTATTTGGAGTCTTGAGAAGGAGAATTCCCTTGGACTATATTCTTGTTGGTGTTATACATTCATTTTCCAAAATGTACTATGATAACGTCTTGATAAAATCCAAATTGCTCTGAAAATGAACCGTTGGCTTCTTTCAAGTAGCTTCTTAGGGTTCTAAACTATTGTGTTGATGGATCTCAGATCTTGTCTCAAGTCTGTCTTTTGGTATATATATCTTTTCATTATGTTCAAACAAAGTTTCTCCTGTGACAGTTGGGTTTCATTCAGGTTGAGATGATAACTCCTAGAAAGAGATGACAAAGTAGGTTACAAATGAGGACGCAGAAGCAAAGTATTGTGAACTGTTCATCACATCATCAATCAACCTTTTTCAGTTATTACAATGAAATCTAGGTACAAAAATCATCAAAGATTTTATTTTAGTCTGAATGTAATTGTATTTCCTGTGTTGTATGAATGCGCATGTTTAAAAATAGATCTGTCAGTGTGGGCTTTTATGCTTTTTTCTCTCAACTCAAACATTCATTATAGTGTTCTGTAGTATACCTTTTTAAAGGCAGGGTTGCAACCATATTTTGAATTTAACAACTCCCTTTACCTCACAAATACTGCATTCTGACTTAGTCAGAAGGTCTCTATTTTTAGCATGATTTAAATAAAACAATAAGTAATAGTTGTATGATAAAGCTAAATCTCTGAGTTACCAAATGTGTGATACTTATTTTTTAGTTTTCTAAATGTGTGATATTTAAAAAGGCACTAGGGAATGCCATAAAACTCATTTTTTTCTACTTCAAATGAAAAGTAAATTAGTTTTCTATGTGTCTATGGAACTTACATAAGTGAGTTTGGCTCATTAAGACTTAGCTGAAATGAGGCAACACAAAGTTTTCTTTTAATAAAATCATATATAAGGCATCATGTTAGGCATAAGGAAAATAATGAATATTTTCAATTAAAATGTGTAATGCTGTTTTTTCTTAGGAAAAATTGAGGTATTTTTTCTACTGTGCTGGAATTCTGAGCAGATAAAGGTTTCAAACCAATTTGTTATACATCTCTTGTAACAGAGAAATGGGGAAGGAGGATCATAGTTCACAGTTTTGACAGGTTTGAACCAAAATTGCATTTAATATATCCAGTGTTCCACCTAGAAAAACATGTAGAATGACTCCTACTTTAAGTTAATCTAAAAGAAAAGCCGTCACATCCATTAGTTTTTATTTAGTTCCCATACATCTCTAATATATTGACAGCAGCATCTTCCTTTGAGTAGGTAAAATTGACTTCAAAACAGCTCTTAGAACTTTAAAAACAGGGGATCCCTGGATGGTGCAGCGGTTTGGCGCCTGCCTTTGGCCCAGGGCGCGATCCTGGAGACCCGGGATCGAATCCCACGTTGGGCTCCTGGTGCATGGAGCCTGCTTCTCCCTCTGCCTGTGTCTCTGCCTCTCTCTCTCTGTGTGTGTGAAAAAAAAAAAAAGAACTTTAAAAACACGTTGAAATGATGTTATTTTCATTAGATTTTCAGTATCCATTATAAATAACAATCCAAATAAAATATTGCACATGTGTATTGGTATAAAATAGGTAAAACGTGATTACTTAGAAGTAAATGACATTCTTATTAACAATTTAAAGTACACAAAAGAACATGAAAACTAGCCTGATTGTTCTCAAACCTTGCTCATGCTCATATAGATAGGTTGAAAGATATTTGAGGTGATACCTACTTGATCTTTCCATGGTCAACTAACTGAGACATATTTTTGTAAAATCCTCGGTAAGTGTTAATATAAAGGATAAAGCAGGCCTGACCAGATATCTGGTCCTATTTGGAATATATTAACACATGAGATTGCTCATGATAATTCTTTGTTTTAAAGCCTTTAGAGCCTTTGCTCTATTGCATAGGTATGTTTCTTGTTTTATGGAATTCAGTTTCTTCCCCTTTACTGGTCAGGTTACCCTGATGTCCTAATTATAGAACCATAAGAAATCAGAATGCCTGGGTGGCTCACCGATTGAGCGTCTGCCTTCAGCTCAGGGTGTGGTCATGAGGTCCCGGATTGAGTCCTGCACTGGGCTCCCAGCGAGGAGCCTGCTTTTCCCTCTGTCTTTGTCTGCCTCTCTCTCTCTGTGTCTCTCATACATAGACAGACAGACAAAAAGAACCATAAGAAATCTCCCAGACCTGAATTATGACACCCTGTCACTGACCCCAGACCTTTTCTCGGATTTTCCTCTTTCTTCTATTTGTGTGTCTGTGTGTCTGTGTGTGAGAGAATGAGAGAGAAAGAGACAGAATGTGTATTGTTTCTTGACTTTGCTTCTTTTCATAGTTTTTTATTGTTCTTACTTTCTGTGACATAACTAATTTTAATGGCTTTTGCTTTGTTTTTTCACCCGCAAATTTCTTAGCTATTAATTTTCTTTATTTCTGTCATAAGTATTTTAAGAATTAGTTTGTCAAAGCTCAGACTCCTGCTAGGATTTTATAAGTGCACTGATGTCATAAATTAATTTTAGACAAACTTGACATCGTTAAAATGTCACCTTGCCCCTTCCCATGAGCATCTTTCCTCTCCCATTTATTCAGACTTTTAAATGTCCTATAGGGTTTTTTTTTTTTTTTGAGAGTTTTGCACAACCTGTGTTAGGTTAATTGCTAGATATATTATCTTTGTTGCTTTTATAATTAGTACACGGTTTTCTTGTTTTCAAATTGATGATTGCAGTATAGAATACTATTGATTTATATATGTTGGGTTTATACCTGACAATTTTACAGAGCTCTGACATTAGTTCTTCATTACCTTGTTATTCCCCTTTGTTTATTTTCAGCTTAACAATAACCCACGACCCTCGGACCAACTTCCTTTGTTTATTTTCAGTGGTCCATGGGTGATACATTCTTTTGGCTTTTGTCTCTAAAGAGGTCTTTATTTCACAAAATATTTTTTGCTGGGTAAAAGAGTTTTAACTTGATTTCTCAACACCTTAATGGTGTCATTTTCATATTTCCTATATTTTCTCATCTTAAATGTTGATATTAGTTGTTTTAAAGTCTTCTCTCTGTTCCCTGACTCAGCGGTTCAGTAGTAATTTTCCTCATTTTATTCTGTCTTCACCTAGATTTTGCCTTTTCTTATGGTGTGAGGCAGGGATCTTTGCCATTTCTTTGCCTTCTCCCTCTCTCTTATCAGTCCTGCCTGAGACAATTCTTAATTTTTACACTTTTAACACTATTTGGTAATTTACTAGTCAGCCCTGTTTTTTCCACTTCATTGATTTCTGCTCATATCTTGATTCCCTGTCTTTTCCTTTCTAGCTTTATTATCTTAGTTTTGTCCTGCTTAATGAGGACACTGGCTTCTCTTTTAATCTTTATTATTTTTTTATTATTTTTATTAAAGGCATGTAAAGCTCAGAATTTCCTATTATTGTTTTCAGTGCATAAGTTTTGGCATGAATTCTTCCCTTGTTATGCCCTAAAGATTTTTAGTTGCCTTAATTTATCCTCCTGAAATCATAAGTTCTTACTCATTATTCTTTTTCCAATGTGTTACATTTTCAATATGTGAGATATCTTCTAGTTATCCTTTATTATTTGTTTCTACCTTTATTCTGTTGAGGTAAGAATGTAATTTGATGTTTCTTTGGGTAATTTTTTGAGGATTCCATTGTGGTCTGAGAATGATCAAGTACTACGAGTATTACATGAGTAATATTAATTGATATATTTACATTTTTTCTATCATTTCTGAGAGGGGTGTGTTAATATCTTATGTATCCTTTAATCATTTATTTAGATCTGTTTTGCTTCTACAAGGGCGCATATTAAATTAGCCAATGAAAAGCCAATGTATCAGTCCACTGATAAGTAGATATGTTCTCCTCTTTATCCCTTATAATGTTATTGGCTTTAAATTCTATCTTATCTGAGAGTAAAATTGCTGTACTGGTTTTCTTTCATTTTATGCTTCTCTAACATATATTTTGCATATCGTAATGTTGACTGAGTAATGATTTTTAAAAAGTCCAATCTGAGAGTCTGTCTTTTGATATTCAGTTTTATCAGTTTACTTTTTATTATAGTTACATTTCTGTCAGTCTTGTTTTTTTGCCGTTTTCTTTTGTGTTTCCTCTTTTTCATGCCTGTTTTCTTCCTTGCTTACTTGCTTTCTGGCACCATTTTCTTCTTTTTACCTTCCAATGCAACTTTTTTGATCCCAAGTCTTATTTTTAACCCTAGTTCTTGGAAACTCTTGACTGTTATTTTTTTAGTAATTTTTTTGCATCTGTTCACTGTTCTGTATTCTTCTGGGACTCCTAAACTTCTACCTCTAGCCTCTAAATCTCTTATCTTGTATCTGATTCTTTCTATTCTTCCTCCCTTCTAGGTGTCATCTGGAGAGTTCCTTGACTTGGTTTTCTCAGATACTATATTGATTGCTTGGGCTTTTGTCTTTAGTCACAGTGCCTATGTTCCTCAGATGCCTTATAATTTTCTCTGAACTCATTTTTAGTTCCTCTGGAATTATTACCTGCCTTAGTAATGATGTCTACCCTCAAACTAGAAAACTTTGATGAAAAAAAAAAAAAGGAAGAAAACACAAGAAAAGATAATTCCAGGCCAGTGAACAAAGGTATCAAAAATCTATAGATGATATCAGCTAGTAGAATCCAGTAGAGTCTCCGGGTGTGCTGCTGTGAAAACACATGTATTTTCTCTTTTTTTACATTTGTTTTTATTGAAGTTCGATTTGCCAACATATAGTGTAACACCCAGTGTTCATCACATCAAGTGCCCTCCTCAGTGCCTGTCAGCCCAGTTACCTCAACCCCGCCCCCCTCCCCTTCCACAACCTTTTGTTTCTCAGAGTTAGGAGTCTCTCATGGTAATGACAATCATCATGTGGTTTCACTCCTACGCGGAATATAAGAAATAGTGAAAGAAGGGATTATAAGGGAAGGAGGGGAAATGAGTGGGAAAAATTAGAGGGACAGAGTGTTTTCTTATTAAGGTTTTTTCACTGACAACTTAGAGAACTACTTAGCCTTTGTCTAAGTGAAAAATTAAGACCCTCTTTGAAGCAGGAGTTGTGTGACTTTATGGGAAAACTTGTATGGAGTTAGGTTTGTCCAGTAGGAGGAAAAGGAAAGAATTTTTGCTAATTGAATTCTTTCTGTGTGGTAAAGGCACTATCCCACAATATTCTTGTTTAATTCCAACAGAAGTCCTCTGAGGTAAGTAGCTACCACTCCCATTTTACAAATAGACCTAGAGAGAATAACGGGCTGAAGGTGCTAAATAGAATACTTGGAAGCAGAATCTGAAGGAGAATCACCAACTTTAGATACTCTTGAAAAGAGAAACATGCAAAAGTCGTAGTGCTGGAGATGATTCATACACTGTGTATGCGTGGGATGGGGTAAGGAAAGACCAATATGTTCAAATGATTTGTTGCTCAGAGGAACTTAACTTTTACAAGGAAACCTGAAGGGTGAAAGTCGTTCAATTTGAGAGCAGTGAATTGGATTAGTCCTATAAAAGCAAAGAACGGATAATTCCTTGGTAAACATTCATGGGCCACCTTCACATGAGGCTGACATGGGGTGTAAAATGATAACCCAGCTCCAAGTAGGTGGAACACATCAACTTTATAACAAAATAAGTGACTAAGAAGATTTTTTTATAACTCTGAAAAAAGTTGTGCCATTTGTTTACATAGCCAGGCTTCTGTCATTATTCATTCTGCCTTTTAAGCTTTGACTTTTCCTTGATTCTAATTAGCAACTAGTTGCTAGAAAGTGTCAAGCCAAGGAGAGAGCCCACAGGCTGTGGGATGGCAAGAATTCCAGACTCAAATGAGAATCCTTTGCTCAGAAGAAAACCAGGCTGGAACAACTAATGCTTCTCTGGCTGCTCCTTTCTGCCAACCTCCAACCCTTACTGCCCTGCTAAAGAATTAATTGTCCTTTCTCTGTGTCTTTGTTCATATATCATTCATAATCTCTCTTTACTATGGTGATTGTAATGTATTTCTCTTGTGGGTTTCTGGGCTGCTTCTCCTAAAGAACTTCACTCCAAGAGAGAATGAGGAATTTTTTTTAGTGTGTTTTCTGTGTTCAGTGAAGCTTTGTTATCCAAATAAGTAGATAAGCAGTAACTGAAAATGTAGCAGTAGATATGAACTTTGCCTTTTGGCTAGACAGTGGAGGTTTTGGAGGCTTTTAATTTATTTATAAGTGAGTTCTGTCCCTGAGCCAGTAGCCTGTCTGTAAGTCTAATCCAAAAGATTAGCATTCAGAATGAATAGTATTTAATGATGAAAGTAGTATACATAATGTCTAGTAATCTCACAAGAAAAAAATAAAACTTTTGGGGAAAATTTTTGAAAATAAAGCTGTAGGTAAACACGAGTTTAATCACCACTGACCACACTAACCAGTAGCTAGCATGAACAAGAATGGATGCCGAGGGGTATGAGAACACATTGTTTTGGGATAAAAGTATAATTCTCTCTCATAAAGGTACTTTAAGTCTATAATAAGTAGAGAAAAATAAAGGAGTAAAAAATAATAATTGCATGTGTTAACGTGGACATTCGCCATCAAAATTGTTACTTTTAATGACAAAGACATGCTGCTCCTGCAGGATGTGGTAGGAGTTCTGCAGTGAGATTGAATAGGTCCTGGAAGAAGCTACGGGTCAGTGCTCTGCACATGTTCATAGATGACACAGTTTTTTGCCTTTCTATGAAAAACCCCTTAGAAGAGGGAGGTAAAAAAGAGGAATTGGATCAGCATGCACTATCCTTTTTCTCTGGAAGTGCTTTGGACACCTATGAGGCTTTAAACCAGGTTCCATGCATGGAAAGCTATAAAGGATAAAAGAAAAATCACAAACTTATAGGTCAGAAGGCTATAAGTTCTTGTAAAATAAGCATCTAGATGATGTTTTTCACTGTCTTTCAGAATTCACAAGAACTTCCTTTCTCCAATAGGTATAGAAGGATGACAGCAAGAAGCACACATACAGGCTTTCTTCCCCTTCTCTCTCCTAGCCCCCCTCTCCTATAGGGACATTGGGTGTTTTATGACCTCTCTGGATATGCCTCTGTGATCTTGCAGCTTGAGAAGTAGTGATACGGACTCAGTCTAATATAACACACAATGGCATGACTCGGCATTTCAATATATGTATTATATGATGGATTGATTTATATACCCTGTAGGTTGAGTCTGAATAGGTAATTTTCAAAAAGGAGAAATTTGCTTTAAATTGTATCTTAATTACCTAAAACCATAAAAGACCCCCAGTAGTATTTATTTAAACATACCACTTAAAAATTAAATGTTTTTTATATATACTGCCAAAGTGAGGAGAAATGAGATGTTTTCAAATACTGGTTGAAGCATTTTTTCTTTATTTTTCACCTCAACTGACCTAGTTGCTGGTTCATAGTCGGATCTACCTCCCCTAGCCTTCTGGCCTCATGCACAGCTTTTGAGCACATGGAACATAACTGAACCAGGTGGTCTGAACCTGAAGATCTGAGGGTCACTATCCCTGAGTGCTTGACTTAAGCCAGGTCTCACCTGCTCCATCCCAAGAAGAGGGTAAAGGGGCTCCAGAGTTGCTCTGCTCAGAGATCTGCATTTTATGAACTGAAGGAAAGTACTGTTTAAAAAGCCCAACCTGGCATATTTTCATTTGGGATTAGATTTGAAATGGTTCATCTCTTCAGTTCTTTGTTTTAGTGCCCTGAAACCCTTTTGGGAGTAAAGTATGGGTAGTATAAATATGCTCTTTCTTTTATCATTTCTATGTCCTGGCTTCAGTAATAGGCTTTTATTCTGATAAAGTTTTTGGCTTAAGTGCTACATAAAAAATATATATACATGTTCTGACTAGGGCTAAGAGTGTCCATATTCAATATATAAAATTTTAAATTGGTTTGGTGTGTCTGCAGATATTGTTAGATAAGCTAAGCTTAATTTCAAAAGCAGTAAAAATACCTCTATAACAATACTTTAAACTTTATCATGGCTTTGGCGTAACATTAGCTTTAATTTCATGGACCAAAGAACTGCTCAGTACAAAGGAAAGGAGCTCTAATGATGCTAATTTGATGGTGATTTGTTCTTAGTGTGAAGTATATCATAATTATATCATAATTTGAGGGTTGAAGATGGGCTAGAGAAAATTTGTGATCACATTCTAGCCTCTGATAAAAAAAAGTTGAAAATCCCTCAAAGATAAGTTTAAAACTCCTGTCGTTTGGATTAAGAATTCTCGTGCCCCACCCAGAAGCTTCAGTCACATGACTTTTATGGTCATTAATCTAGTTTGCTTTTCAGAGATGTTGGTACTTGCTGGTACTGCAGTGTGAACTGATATCAAAATTGCTGGGATTTTTATTCAAGTATAGAATACATGATAAAAGCTCAACCTGATGATATTTGATAAAGAAAATTTGAGGAGTTCAAATGAAAAAGTGGGATGAGGGGCTGGAGAAGAAATGTATGCAAGGATGCAAAGTCATACTTTCTTCATTCCCGCAAGGCTATTTAAACAAAATGATTTGGTGGCTACTTTACTGAGAGGCAGAGTTTCATTTTTAGGGGGTGAAAGAGCTAGACTAGTTTAGAATTTAGTTTTTAGATTAGTTTTCTAATAACTACTTATTTGTTACTTAGGCAATACTAAATTTAATTATTTTCTACCTAAATTGTGTTGGTAGATCTGTGTACAATATTATCTCATTGATCACTTCTATTGGGATGTTTTTAATTTTAAATATTTTGATGGACAGATTTGCACTATGAAAGTTACCCATAAATAGGGGAAGTTTTAATATTCTTTAATGTAATATTTTTCAGATTAGCTAACTGATCAATAGCATGAAGTCAGTAGAATGACTGGTCTTATAAAAAAAGAGCCAGTTTGTTGAAAGTTGTATTATTTATCTAGATCCAGATATTGGGAATTCCATAATTTAGAAAAACAATCTTGTGCCATTGCTTTGTAGATCGTAAATATGTATAGCCTTGCCTATGGTACATTGGTGAAAAAAAATTTTAAAGATTTATTTATTTATTTATTCATGATAGAGAGAGAGAGAGAGAGAGAGAGAGAGAGAGAGGCAAAGACACAGGAGGAGGGAGAAGCAGGCTCCATGCCGGGAGCCCGACGTGGGACTCGATCCCGGGACTCCAGGATCGCGCCCTGGGACAAAGGCAGGCGCCAAACCGCTGAGCCACCCAGGGATCCCTGGTGAAAAATTTATGTTGTATTTTGCAATACCACAGGTTCTCAATAATAAATTAAGTATATGCCTATGATTGTTATCTTTTAACTTAATTCTGTTCATACTTTTAGGCATGCAAAGAAGAAATAATTGCTAGGGGTAGCTGTTTAAATTATATTCAGATCTCTTGGGGAACATGTTTGAACATCTTTTATGCTTATCAAAAAAGGCTTTTCAATGGATGTTTTCTCATTTGCTTAAAATATGTTTGTGATTACCTGGCAACTTAAATAGTACACAATTTAGGTTAGAAAAAGTGTATTAAAAAGTAAAATAACTTAAAAATAATAGTAAGAATTGAAAAGCGAATTTCATTTAATGATTTCATTAAAAAAATCATTCAGTGGTACCTAACTACTTGAAGTATAGGTTAACAAAAGTACTCTGTGATACCACAAATATATGAAAATTCTTAAATTATAAACAAAATGTGACTATTCCTAGGAAATGATCATGAATAAACTTATGCACACTAAATTAGTATTTAAGTTCAACTATTTTTTTTTAAACACCTGCTAGTTGCTAGGGACTTGATGTTGAGATTTAGTGTGTTAGGTGAAGAATTACACATAATCCTGCCTTCCAGGAGCTTCTTGTCTAGTAGGAGATAGACATGCATGGATAGGCCATTATAATATACTGTAGTGGGACGCCAGGGTGGCTCAGCAGTTGAGTCTGCCTTCAGCCAAGGGCGTGATCCCGGGATCCCGGATCGAGTCCCACATCAGGCTCTCTGCATGGAGCCTGCTTCTCCTTCTGCCTATGTCTCTGCCTCTCTCTGTGTGTCTCTCATGAATAAATAAATAATATCTTTGAAAAAAAATAATGTACTGTAGTAAATGCTGTGGCAAAGCTGTACAATGACCAGGTATAAAATTTGGGGCAGGAAAAGAGCAAGATTTTGGAGGTAGGTGGCCCTCTCATCACTCCTGTGGCACACCATGTAGAGATGAGATCTTTGGTCTTGACAGGAGGTGGTTGTAAACCCAAGGGGCAGGCTGTTGTGGATGACTTAGATTCTGATGTTAGTCCCTGTAATTACTTATGCTGTTAGGTAAGATACCTCTCCATTTCTCCTTCTGTGAATTAGGGATAGAAGTAAAATACCTACCTCACAAGGCAGTTATGCAGACCAGAAAGGATAACTGTGCCTGAATGAGCTTTGCAAACAGGAAACAGTATATATGTGCTAATTGCTAATATTCTTGTCACTCTCTAACTTTTGGCTACTTAATACCTCTATGCGCTAGGTTTATCATGTGTAAATAGGCATGAAAATAGTTTCTCTGACATAGGATATCTGTAAGGATTAAATGAATTAAACTGTGTAGAGCCCTTATAACAGTGGCTAGCACACAGAAAAATTGGTCACTATTTTAATTATTATTCTTGTAGCAGAGGAGGTTAACCCTACCTTTCTGTGATTCTGTTGGAAGATTTTTAGCATATTCATTTTACAGTGCTATTGACATGAAGATTCCATGCAGTTTTAATGGCTTAATAAAATAGTATGTTTTTGGATGGCTTTTCTAAATAAGCTTCCAGAATTGAATTAACTAATGATAGAGGCCTGAGAGTGAGCCAGTGCTCTGTATTGATTCACATTGAATTGTTTGGAAATCCCACATTCTGGTATTCAGATCATATTCTGCATTGGCTGCAGAACGTTGATTTAACGAACATTAATTAAGATGCTTCCCTTTTGACAGTTATTAATAAATCATTGATTAAAAACCCTAGTCTAGAGTATCTGCCTCTGTTTCTTCAGATGAGTGGCCACTTACAGGAGAAAACACTTTTCTTTTTTTTAAAAAAGATATTATTTATTCATGAGACAGAGAGAGAGAGGCGTAGAGACACAGGCAGAGGGAGAAGCAGGCTCCATGCAGGGAGCATGGGACTCGATTCTGGGTCTCCAGGATCAGGCCCTGGGCTGAAGGCGGCACTCAACCGCCAAGCCACCTGGGCTGCCCACACTTTACTTTTCTTATAAGATTTATATAGTGTCAGTGTCAGTTTCCTCTGGGTACTTTTTCCAGAGGAAAAAGTAAAATCTGGTTGTATTTTGTTTAGACACCTATAGTAAGCTGAGTAGCCATTTCTGATACCTTGTTTTTTTAAGTGAATTATTTTTTTATTAATAAATTTATTTTTTATTGGTGTTCAATTTGCCAACATACAGAATAACACCCAGTGCTCATCCCATCAAGTGCCCCCCTCAGTGCCCATCACCCGTTCACCCCCAACCCCTGCCCTCTTCCCCTTCCACCACCCGTAGTTCGTTTCCCAGAGTTAGGAGTCTTTATGTTCTATCTCCCTTTCTGATATTTCCTACCCATTTCTTCTCCCTTCCCTTCTATTCCCTTTCACTATTATTTATATTCCCCAAATGAATGAGACCATATAATGTTTGTCCTTCTCCGATTGACTTACTTCACTCAGCATGATACCCTCCAGTTCCATCCACGTTGAAGCAAATGGTGGGTATTTGTCGTTTCTAATGGCTGAGTAATATTCCATTGTATACATAAACCACATCTTCTTTATCCATTCATCTTTCGATGGGCACCGAGGCTCCTTCCACAGTTTGGCTATTGTGGACATTGCTCCTAGAAACATCGGGGTGCAGGTGTCCCAGTGTTTCATTGCATCTGTATCTTTGGGGTAAATCCCCAACAGTGCAATTGCTGGGTCATAGGGCAGGTCTATTTTTAACACTTTGAGAAACCTCCACACAGTTTTCCAGAGTGGCTGCACCAGTTCACATTCCCACCAACAGTGCAGGAGGGTTCCCTTTTCTCCACATCCTCTCCAACATTTGTGGTTTCCTGCCTTGTTAATTTTCCCCATTCTCACTGGTGTGAGGTGGTATCTCATTGTGGTTTTGAATTATAATCCTTCCTCTTTGATTTCTCTTAATGGCATATTTTAATGCCCCTCTCTTTTGGGATATCTAACAATAAGCTTTATTTAATCTTAATTTCACTGGATTATCACATTGGACATTTGAAGAAAAATCATTTTATCCTAACAATAAAAAAACAGTAACATATGATACTGCTTATGTTTACTATATATACCAGCCACAGTTCTAGACATTTTTAATACATTATCTCATTTAAGACATTTCAGAGCATTGTGAGATATCCCTATACAATTTTTTACTTAAACTGGATGTTTCTGGGTGCCTGGCTGGCTTAGATGGTAGAATATGTGATTCCTGATCTTAGGGTCTTAAGTTCAAGCCCACATTAGGTGTAGAGCTTACTTTAAAAACACACAAACAAAAACAGGAAAAAAAAAACCTGGGTATTTTTTTTCAAAGGTGACATTAAGCTATGCTTGCGTGTATGAATTCTGTCCTGTGTTTATTGGGAAGGGAGCAGTTGGAAATTATGGAGAGGGATGTGGCTAAAGTCCTCCAAGTTCTCCCTCTAGATCAATACCTCTTTCCCTATCAAGGTGCCAAAAAAAAATCTATGAGAAGTCTTTTGAATTAATTTTTTGTATCTTTGGGAGCCCCTGCTTAAAGTGCATATGTACATGGAGGAGTAACTGATTAAATAGGAACTCAGTTATGAAATTTTCCTCAAGCTGTGTGCCTGTGCACCTCTTTGGGTGGATCGCTGCTTCCTGCTGACCTATACCTTCCCTGCTCATTTACTTGTGCTGTTTAGCTTGTATGCATTTTTTGTTTGTTTTTCTAGGATTTGGAGGTTTTAGTTAGAAAGTCTGTAACACTGAGTATGATCTTTGACATACAACACATGCTCCATAAATGTTTCCCTTTTTCTCTATTAGACCCCTGGTGATGTAGTAAAGAGAACCAAGTTGAATCCAGATAATTTCAGCCCCGAGTTAGATTCTGTCATAGCTGCCTGACTGTGTCACCTGAGAAAACCACTTAACTGCTTTGAGTCTAACTCACCATTTTCCAAGGAAAACTGGAGTGTTTGGGCTGTCTGATTCTGAGTTACATCCAGTGGTGAACTGCTTGGAAAGTGGTTTCTATCACACTTCCCCAGGGTGTTTGAAAAAAATCTTGTATGATGTCCTCTAAATAAAATGGTGAAGTGTGAATTGTAAGGACAATTAAGTTAATTAGAAAGTGATCAAAAAATAATGTTTCAAGTCATTGGGAATACCAACTTGGTAAGCTGAAGGAGTAAATCTTTTAGCCTTGTGTTGTGGAAATTTTCATTGTTTGTTTGATTAAACTATTGAGGGCAGGCCCATCAATGTAGCAGCTCACATGAAGCTAGGAGCAATAGTCATATGACGGATGACAGGCCCAGGATGGAAAGATAATTTCACACAATGGAGCAGTGAACCATAATTGAATGGGATAAATGTACAGTGCTGTAATTTGAGATTGAAAAACTAACTGTACAAGTTGGAGAAGGAAATATTTTAAGAGTAGATAAATGAGAGCTGGGGTTTTGGATAGAATGCTTAATCTCAAGGGGTATCTGTGGCCAACACTGTTACATAATGAAAACATTAGGACTCCTATTCCTGTTTATTTAGGCAAGCATCTTTTCAAAATACCTATTTTTTTGGATGTTGACTTATATAGTAGGTGATAATATATGAATAAAAAAATCATTTATGGTACATGCTTTTTTTTTTTAAGCTAATAGAGTATGTGAGTGTGATCAAAACTTTGGAGACTGCTGGATGGGAATCCCTGTTTGTTGAAAGGTAAATTAATATAGTGGAAACTAAAGACCTTGGAGTCAGATATACCTGAATGAAAATTTTGAATTTAAACTTAAATGTTTATGACTTTGCATAGGTAGTGGCTTCTCACTTTTTCATTAGGTGTAAAATGTGTTAGAATACTTCTCTCAAGAGTACAGTTAGGATAGTTACACTGAGATGATTTTCCTGTTGTTTTTCAGTTACTGATTTCTAGTTTGATATGATTATAGCCAGAGAATATCTCTGTATAATTTCAGTTCTTTTAAATTTGCTGTGGTTTTGTGTTTATTTATGAGAGTTTGATTATGATGAGTCTTGGTGAATATCTGTGGGCACTTGATAATAGTTGTGTTCTGCTCTTGTTGGGTGGTGTGTTCTATGTCAGTTAGATCCTGTTCGTTTATGTGTTGTTCAGTTCTTCTGTGTCTCTGCTAATTTTCTATCTAGTGGTTCTGTCGATTGATTGCTAAGTGTGGGATATTATAGGTTCCCATGATCAGATGACTTTTTTACAGTGTGACTGGCCTGGTGTACCCAGAGTAGTGAGCATGGTATAACTTAGAGCAGAGAAGAATTGAGCAGAGAAGAATAGGCCTCCAGATATGTGCAGTGCTGCTTAATAGAAAACAGTTGTTTGTACCTCTTTATCATATCAGAAGATTGAACAAATGCAAAGAAGCTGTAGAGGAAGGATATTTGGCTCCATTAAAGGGCTGTGTTCTTATCCTATAACTTTCCGTGAATTTAATATATGAATCTGTCACCATTAGCTTTCTGGGGTTTATAGAAATACTATCATGCCTTTGCCCTCTCATGGTTATTGAGCAAGCTTGAATACCATAACCTCCAATTCCTTCTTTATACAATGAATAGAATAGGCTAGGCTTCTAGTTTTTTCTAGTTTTTAGTGACTTTTAGTCAGATACAGGCTATTTGGCCCTCTCCTTTGGCATGTGAGCACACAGAATGAACATGTTTTCACATTTCATAGCAGCAAATGTGAAATCATATGCTTTCTATTCTTTGGCCAAATCCTTTCTTAATAAATCTCTTGGGAAGATATATTCTAATCAAAAGAAAGAAGTTATATGTTAAGTGACAAAAAATAGCCTGAGGCTTTGTGCCTTATAACAAAAATCATTCTTAAAAATCACATTTTAATTCTTTTTGCCTCATTTTCTGGAGAATACTGTCAACTTGCTTGGGCTTTTTCTTTTTTCCCTGGGGTTAAGAGAAACTAAAGCAGCCAAGTATCTGTTGGTGTCAAGAAAGGTACATAAATATGATCTTCTCTGAAACATCAATATTTAGTAATAACTGTAGGAGGGCAGTGTAACTATGTTTTAGATATGTTTCTTTTAAATAACATTGGGGGCTTCTGTGTGGCTTAGTTGATTAAGTATCTGCCTTCAGCTCAGGTCATGATCCTAGGGGCCTGGGATCCAGTCCCATCCACATCGGGCTCCCTGCTCAGCGGAGAGTCTGCTTCTCCCATTCTCTCTCCTCTGCTTCTCTCCCTGCCTGTGCTTCCATGTTCTCTCTCTCTCAATAAATAAATAAAATCTTCAAAATAAATAAGTAACATTGTTGGGATTTAAAGAAAACCTGAGTATTGATATTTAAAGTTTTTATAAAAAAATGTATTCATATCAGGGGCGGGGTGGGGTGGGGTGGGCAGAGACACAGGCAGAGGGAGAAATAGGCTCCATGCAGGGAACCTGATGTGGGACTCAAACCCAGGACTCCAGGATCATGCTCTGGGCCGAAGGCAGGTGCTAAACTGCTGAGCCACCCAGGGATCCCCTGAGTATTGATATTTAGTCATTTTTATATAGAACAGTTACATTGACTGTGATGAGTTTTATGTTGAGATTTATTTCCCCTATAGGTTTTTCTTCCCCATTATCAATCTACTTTTTTTTTTTTACTTTGTATTAATGCTTTTTGTTTGCTTTTTGTTTGTTGTTGTTTTTGCTTTCCCTCTAATTGTATGGATTAAATTTATTTTTCATTATTTTCCTTCCACTTGTTTGGATTATATGTTTTATTTCTGTTAGATTTAAATTTTAACACACGTACTCTGATTCATTTTACAAAAGATGAGTCTAGCTTCTAGCTAAGTTTGTGAATCAAAATAAGTAGGAATTTATTCTGGTATCAAAAAACATAACCACTCAGAGGTTTGAAATACAGGTTTGCTGTTTTGTGATTGTTGTCCAATGTTTCATAGTTACTTGTTAATTCTTATTAATGGTTCTGGGGAATGATTCATCCTAGAGATATGAAGGCTGGCATACATCTACTGTGGCATAATTTAATGCATACCTCAGCACTGCAGACTTGTTAATAGAGCCATAATTAAAGTGAAGTTGCTGCCAGTGACTGAACTTGGTTTGAAAAATGAAAAACAACAGCAAACAATCTAAAGCAAAAACAGACCTTTATTATAGAACCAGAGCAACTATTGGGATAGCATGAATTAAAGACTTGCCATTTCATTAGTAAACTGAACTTTTTTTTTTCCAGGTGTGGAGAGAGATACTCCTCCAATCACCATGTCTTAGTTGTCACCACCAGTGACAGTATTAAATGAAAGAATGCTGAGAAGGAAAAATACTGAAACTGCGAAATGTCATTTTTTAAAACTCTATTTGTCCTTTGGAAATAGTCTTTGGTTTTAGCTTTACTGTATTTATCCTCAAAACCTTTCATTGAGTATGACCCAATGAATTTGCTAGCAGCTAAAGGAACGAACAGCTGTCAGAGTGTTATTAGGCTTAGATCTCTGATTAAAACATTGGAATTGTTTTTCTAATCTCCTTTGGGTTTTGAATTCCCATGAATATGTTAGCAAAGTGGGCTTCCTGTTACTATTTCTCTTACTATATGTGGTATCCAGAAATGTGTTGATGAAAAACAAAATCAAATCAAGGCAATTGTGATGTGGAAATTGGATCAGGCTTCTGGAATTTTCAGTTCTTGGCTTGCTTTGTGTTACTCTGAGATGCATGTACAACTCTGTATGTCTTTGCTTTAGTTTGTTTCTCTTTATAGATGAAAATTATAATGTGCTTGAACTCATGGTTGTGAGATTGTCAAGAGTTTTGAAAAAGGCAAAGTTCTGCATTTGGATGCATTGTATATGACAATATTAATATCAACTTTATGAGATACAAACTCATGTCACAAAGGGAAAGTGACATTGATTGTATGATTGTATAGAAAATTCAGAAGTATTTTTTTTTTGAAAGTTGGGAAATATTTTCCAACTACTTCCACATATAATCTTTACTCCTAATCCTCCTTCTTTTCCCTACTTCAACTCTCCTGGAAAATGTGACATTCCAGGGAGAGATTTATTCAAAACACAGAAGGAGATTAAAGAAGATTTTCTTTGCTTAAAAAATTTATATTTCTTTGCTTTGATTATCTGTTAAACAAATTGATAATTTACAGTGACTTTTTTTATCTTGAAATGTTTCAAACTTACAGAAAATTACCATGAGTAGCATAAAACCTCCCATGTATATACATTACCCAGATTTGCCAGAATTTAACTATTAGCTCCATCGGTTTTATCTCTGGTTCTTTCTCTCTTATATACTATTGTTTTCTGAACTATTCAAATTATAGACTAATCCTTAAATATCTCAATATATATTTCCTAAAAACAAGGACATCTTTCTTACATAATCTCACTATAGTGATAAAAATCAATACATTTTATGTTCAGTCCACAGTCTGATTTTAAATTTTGTCAATTATCCCGGTAATGACTTTTCATAGCATTTCCCCCCATCCTGGGTCTGAGCTCCATTTATATGGATAGTATTTAACTTTCATGTCTCTGATTTCTTTCAATTTAGAACCATTCCTTATTTTGTTAATTTTCTAACCTTGATATTTTTGAAGGGTACAGGCAAATTATTTCATAGAATCTATCTTAACTAAGATTTTTCTGTTTCTTTGTATTGTATTTTAATATTTGCTCATTTATTTCCTCATTCTTTTACATTTGTTATGGATTTATTCAGTGATTTATAAACTGTTACTACCAGTAATGTTCACATTGTCCTAGATTTGGTCAATGTATACTCCTTCAAGCTGGCTCCTTAGCTTTTTGCAGTTGTCTCCATCATAAATTGTGCATTTACTTGCTTTCAGGCATAATATAATGGTCCATAATTTTTGTACTTTCTGTACTGGAGTCATCTGGGTCACCAAGGAACCAAAAAAGGGTCCTTTTAGTGGAGAATGGTATTTAAATATTGTTGCTAGGTGCGCTCATTGCTACCCTGAGTGTCATAACTTTTAGGCATTCTTGGAGGTCAAAGCTAGGAAGAAAGGAAAAAAGATAAAATGTATATATATATATACACACACATATGTGTGTGTATATATGTATGTGTATATATATACATATATATACACATGTGTATATGTATATATATACACACACATACATATACATACATACATTGCGAGTAATAGATGTGTATACATCTATCTATCCTTCCATCCATTAGAAACCATGAATTCACACTGATATTTTCAATTTCAGTCCAGTACCACAGAGTTCATTCTAGCATTCCTCCTTTTCATATTTGTAACTCATTTTACCATCTGTGAAAATCTTGGCTTCTGTTATTCTCAGTATACCTATTTGCTCAATCCAAAAAAACAGTAGTTTTAGAATTTCTAATCTATAATACTATGAAAAAGAAACCTAATCACTAGAGTTCTATATTTGTTTATGGTTCATTTTGTCTTCAGACTGAGGCTATATAGTCAAATTAGTGCATTCAAAAGATATGTGGGCTAGTTCCTTCTTTCTTCAGTGTGACTGTGTCCTTTATGTGACATGCAGTTGGTTCATGTGTCTGTTGTATCCCATTTTAGGATCCTTCTATTCATGCTTGTTGCTTCTATTTATTTGTATATATAAAACATTAATACGGATTCAAAAGTGAAAGATGAACTCAGAAATGTTGCAACTCCAATTCTTTTCACACTGTTCCCACCCTAGTTCCTAGTACCTATAGGTAACTGGCTTTAGTTTCTGGTTTATCCTTCTTTTATTTCTTTTGCAAAACTATGCAGGTACAGGTATATTTTCCTCTCCCATTTTTTCATGAACAAAAGGTAACATACATTATATATTTTTTAACTTTTCTTTTTTCACTTAACCATATATTCTATTGTCATTACATATTGGTTCCATAGAGATTATCCTCATTCTTCTTTTTTTTATATATATATTTTTTATTTATTTATGATAGTCACAGAGAGAGAGAGAGAGAGAGAGGCAGAGACACAGGCAGAGGGAGAAGCAGGCTCCATGCACCGGGAGCCCGATGTGGGATTCGATCCCGGGTCTCCAGGATCGCGCCCTGGGCCAAAGACAGGCGCCAAACCACTGCGCCACCCAGGGATCTCTATCCTCATTCTTCTTATAGTAATATAGTATCCTTTGCCTGGATACTACATAGTTTATTCAGCCAGTTTTCTAATGTTGATATTTAAGTTGTTTCTGATATTTCACAATCAAACAATGCTGCAGTAGATAATCTAATGCATATATATTTTCATAATGTTAGAGACATATAGTTACGGTAGATTCTTAGAAGTGACATTACAAGGACAAAAGGTGAACATATATGTAATTTTGTTAGATTTTGTCAAATTTCCCTCCATAAGGACTGAAGCAGTTTTCATTTCTACCAACAAGGTGTGAGAGGACCTTTCTTCACAACTTTAGCTAATACCCCATGGTAACTTCCCTTTTTTAGTGTTTTTCTAGGATGGATGGAGGGAAGAAATTCTGTTATGTCATTGGCATGTTTTTGTTTAATTTATTGAAATGCAAATCGGCCATCAGATGGCCCTTCCTCTGTTCCATCAACTTCAACTCTATCTTTGTTCCAATTTAAGTTGAAAAATGAAGTTATGGAATCATATTTTATTCCTCTCTTACCTACTCAAAGCAATGGGACTTTTATATATATCTGTGCTTATCAAACTTTAGTGGGCATCAGCATCACCTGGAGGACTTGTTAAAACAGATTGGGGGGACCTGGGTGGCTCAGTCCATTAAGTGCCTGCCTTTGGCTCAGGTCATGATCCCAGGGTTCCCTGCTCAGCAGGGAGTCGGTTTCTCCCTCTTCCTCTGCCCCTACCTTGCTCATGCTCATGTGTTCTCTCTCTCTCTCTTATAAAAAAAAATCTTAAAGAAAAAAAGAAAAACAGAGATTCTGATTCATTAGATCTGGGTTGAGGCCAGATTATTTGCATTTCTACAATCCCAAGAGATGCTTATGCTTTTTGTCTGGGTTCCCACACTGAGGACCACTAGTCTATACTGATGGAATAGCTTATGGAGTATCTCAGGGAAGTCGTTAGATCTTATTATTGACACTATTTGGCCAGTAATATAGGACAGACATCATCATTTCTGTACTACTAAAGAGACAAGTTATCCTAAAGATCTTTAAATCTTGGTACTAGAAAGAGATTATATAGTCTAATTTTAAGTCATTCATTTATTGAATCATTCATTTATTCATCAGATGTCTTGGCTTTCAACTACATTTGCCAGTGCAAGGGTTTCTATTTTACATACTGAGGAATTTCGTAAGATAAGTTAAATATATTTTCTGAGATCTTGCATTTTAAAAATAAAAGCCTTTGACTTCAGGATGCTTTGAATAACCCTGGCAGTTCTGTGCCTCTTTCTGCACATAATTGACTTTTACTGTAGTGGAATGGAAAGTTAGAGCTGAAATTTAATTTCACAAACTTATTAGTGACCTTTACAACTATTAATGATGTCTTGGTTGCCTTGAGATAACAAGACCTTTGGCTAAAACACTGTTCTTGAGGTATTTATCTTGCCTCATTACAACTTTGTTACTTCATCGATGATAGTACCCATACTTTGACTGCAATGAAACTATGCCAGTTCATTAATCCCATTTAGGCCAGTGTTGAATTAACTGGGCTACCCACTGACTAATGTCAGAGTGTAGCTGTCACAAGAGACCTACTGTGAAAACTGACCTCTGCAACCTGATGTTTTATTTTGCCCTAAATTTACTTTGGTATGTGAAATTGTTATTTAAAGATCCTTAAAATGCAGAATTTGCTTATTTTAGTTGTTAAGGTGATACATAGAAATTTCTGGCTTGGCAATTAATAGTTATAAATATTGGGAACAAAAAAGGAAAATCTGAGAAATCTTGGTTTCCAAGCAACTGAATGCATAATATCAGATCTTTGTACCACTTGCCTAATGTTAAGATGACTGAAGTGTAAATAATTGATTGAATGGAGACTAAAACAGCCATTATAGTCAACTAAATGCTAAGCTATTTGACTTGAGCTCATTATGGCCAGGTTAGTGAATAAGATGGCTAAATCTTCAAGAAAAGGAGCCCAGATACAATCTCTGGCATGTCTGTGGATCTTGAAAATTAGTTGGACTTACATACGCGTTTAGTTTTCAAACTTCGTTTTAGAGAATGTGGGAATCTTGAGTGATGACCCATTAGGAGGTGATTGAGCTGTAACAGAGCTTTGGATTCTCTCCCTTTACCTCCCCCAATACAGAGGGCCTAAGGAATAATGATTCTTTTTAAAAAAAATTTAAATTCAGTTAATTAACATATAATGTATTGTTAGTTTTCAGAGATAGAGGTCAGTGATTCATCAGTCTCATATAATACCCAGTGCTCATTACATGCCCTTCTTCTTTATTTTTTAATTTTTATTTATTTATGATAGTCACACACACACACACACACACACACAGAGAGAGAGAGAGAGAGAGAGAGAGAGAGAGAGAGAGGCAGAGACACAGGCAGAGGGAGAAGCAGGCTCCATGCACCGGGAGCCCGACGTGGGACTCGATCCGAGGTCTCCAGGATCGCGCCCTGAGCCAAAGGCAGGCGCCAAACTGCTGCGCCACCCAGGGATCCCTACATGCCGTTCTTAATGCCCATCACCCAATTACCCCATCCTCCCCATGCCCTTCCCTCTAGCAACCCTCAGTTTGTTTCCTTTTTTTTTAATAATAAATTTATTTTTTATTGGTGTTCAATTTGCCAACATACAGAATAACATCCAGTGCTCATCCCGTCAAGTGCCCCCGTCAGTGCCTGTCACCCAGTCACCCCCACCCCCCGCCCTCCTCCCCTTCCACCACCCATAGTTCGTTTCCCAGAGTTAGGAGTCTTTATGTTCTGTCTCCCTTTCTGATATTTCCCACACATTTCTTCTCCCACCCTTCTATTCCCTTTCACTATTATTTATATTCCCCAAATGAATGAGACCATATAATGTTTGTCCTTCTCTGATTGACTTATTTCATTCAGCATGATACCCTCCAGTTCCATCCACGTTGAAGCAAATGGTGGGTATTTGTCATTTCTAATGACTGAGTAATGTTCCATTGTATACATAAACTACATCTTTATCCATTCATCTTTCGATGGACACCGAGGCTTCTTCCACAGTTTGGCTATTGTGGACATTGCTCCTAGAAACATCGGGGTGCAGGTGTCCCAGTATTTCATTGCATCTGTATCTTTGGGGTAAATCCCCAACAGTGCAATTGCTGGGTCGTAGGGCAGGTCTATTTTTAACTCTTTGAGGAACCTCCACACAGTTTTCCAGAGTGGCTGCACCAGTTCACATTCCCCCAACAGTGTAAGAGGGTTCCCTTTTCTCCACATCCTCTCCAACATTTGTGATTTCCTGCCTTGTTAATTTTCCTCTTTCTCACTGGTGTGAGGTGGTATCTCATTGTGGTTTTGATTTGTATTTCCCTGATGGCAAGTGATGCGGAGCATTTTCTCATGTGCGTGTTGGCCATGTGTATGTCTTCCTCTGTGAGATTTCTCTTCATGTCTTTTGCCCGTTTCATGATTGGATTGTTTGTTTCTTTGCTGTTGAGTTTAGTAAGTTCTTTATAGATCTTGGAAACTAGCCCTTTATCTGATATGTCATTTGCAAATATCTTGTCCCATTCTGTAGGTTGTCTTTTAGTTTTGTTTACTGTATCCTTTGCTGTGCAAAAGCTTCTTATCTTGATGAAGTCCCAATAATTCATTTTTGCTTTTGTTTCTTTTGCCTTCCTGGATGTATCTTGCAAGAAGTTACTGTGGCTGAGTTCAAAAAGGGTGTTGCCTGTGTTCTCCTCTAGGAGTTTGATGGAATCTTGTCTCACATTTAGATCTTTCATCCATTTTATCTTTGTGTATGGTGCAAGAGAGTGGTCTAGTTTCGTTCTGCATGTGGATGTCCAATTTTCCCAGCACCATTTATTGAAGAGACTGTCTTTTTTCCAATGGATAGTCTTTCCTCCTTTATCGAATATTAGTTGACCATAAAGTTCAGGGTCCACTTCTGGGTTCTCTATTCTGTTCCATTGATCTGTGTGTCTGTTTTTGTGCCAGTACCACACTGTCTTGATGACCACAGCTTTGTAGTACAACCTGAAATCTGGCATTGTGATGCCCCCAGATATGGTTTTCTTTTTTAAAATTCCCCTGGCTATTCAGGGTCTTTTCTGATTCCACACAAATCTTAAAATAATTTGTTCTAACTCTCTGAAGAAAGTCCATGGTATTTTGATAGGGATTGCATTAAACGTGTAAATTGCCCTGGGTAACATTGACATTTTCACAATATTAATTCTGCCAACCCATGAGCATGGAATATTTTTCCACCTCTTTGTGTCTTCCTCAATTTCTTTCAGAAGTGTTCTGTAGTTTTTAGGGTATAGATCCTTTACCTCTTTGGTTAGGTTTATTCCTAGGTATCTTATGCTTTTGGGTGCAATTGTAAATGGGATTGACTCCTTAATTTCTCTTTCTTCAGTCTCATTGTTACTGTATAGAAATGCCACTGATTTCTGGGCATTGATTTTGTATCCTGCCACGCTACCAAATTGCTGTATGAGTTCTAACAATCTTGGGGTGGAGGCTTTTGGGTTTTCTATGTAGAGTATCAAGTCATTGGCGAAGAGGGAGAGTTTGACTTCTTTGCCAATTTGAATGCCTTTAATGACTTTTTGTTGTCTGATTGCTGAGGCTAGGACTTCCAGTACTATGTTGAATAGCAGTGGTGAGAGTGGACATCCCTGTCTTGTTCCTGATCTTAGGGGAAAGGCTCCCAGTGCTTCCCCACTGAGAATGATATTTGCTGTGGGCTTTTCGTAAATGGCTTTTAAGATGTCGAGGAATGTTCCCTCTATCCCTACACTCTGAAGAGTTTTGATCAGGAATGGATGCTGTATTTTGTCAAGTTCTTTCTCTGCATCTAATGAGAGGATCATATGGTTCTTGGTTTTTCTCTTGCTGATATGATGAATCACATTGATTGTTTTACGAGTGTTGAACTAGCCTTGTGTCCCGGGAATAAATCCTACTTGGTCATAGTGAATAATTTTCTTAATGTACTGTTGGATCCTATTGGCTAGTATCTTGTTGAGAATTTTTGCATCCATGTTCATCAGAGATATTGGTCTGTAATTCTCCTTTTTGGTGGGGTCTTTGATTTTGGAATTAAGGTGATGCTGGCCTCATAGAACAAATTTGGAAGTACTCCATCTCTTTGTATCTTTCCAAACAGCTTTAGTAGAACCTAAGTTTGTTTTCTATGATTAAGGTTCTCTTAAGGTTTGTCTCCCTCTCTGATTTCATCTTGTTTTATTTTTTCCTCTCTTCCCCTGTGATCCTCTAGTTTGTTTCTTAAATTCTACATATGAGTGAGATCATATAATTGTCTTTCTCTGATTGACTTTTTTGCTTAGCATAATACCCTCTAGTTCCATCCATGTCGTTGCAAATGGCAAGATTTAGTTCTTTTTGATGGCTGAATAGCGTGTACACACTCACACACCACATCTTCTTCATCCATTCATTTGTTGATAGATATCTGGACTCCAGATAATTTGGCTATTGTAGATATTGCTACTATAAATACACTGGGGTGCAGGTTCCCCTTTAGATCATCACATTTGTATCTTTCGGGTAAATACTTAGAGTTATCTATGACCCAGCAATTGCACTACTATTTTCAACCTTTTGAGGAATCTCCATACTGTTTTCTAGAGTGGCTGCACCAGCTTGCAAGGAATGATTATTCTTATAAAATAATGCAAAGAGTAATATGCCTTCCATTCATCAAACTCTATAACAACTTTCACTTCTAATTCTACCTCCGATATACCTCTTTTTACTCTAGAAGCTTTCCCTGATTGATTTCATCTATGCTCCTAGTTTTTTTTAATTTTTAAAAGATTTATTCATGAGAGGCACAGAATGCTAGAGACATAGGCAGAGGGAGAAGCAGGCTCCAGAAGGGGAGCCTGATGCAGGACTTGATCCCAGGACCCCAGGATCACACCCTGAGAGAAAGGTAGATGCTCAACCACTGAGCTACCCAGGTGCCCTTATGCTCATAGTTTTAATTCTTATACTTATTTGGATGACTTTCAAATGTATACTCTTAGCTTTATTCCTATGCTTGAGAATTCAGGCTTGTATCTTTCAGTATATTCTGGGCATCTTAACTCTCCATTCATGAATCAAACTTAAAATGTCCCACAAGGAATTTCTCTCTTATCTTCTCCTCCTTATTGTCTCTCATCTTGACTCTGAATGGTCAATCTGTACCTGGATGTAGCCATCTCAAGAATCTTCTATACTGTAACCATAATCTTTCAGAAACACAGTTCTGCCTAGGTCACTCCCCTTTAAACACTTGGATGAGGCTTGATCACCAATAGGATAAAGTCTAAACTCCTTGGTATGACCTGATAGCCTACTGTGATCTCACTATTGTCTGCTTCTCCAGTTGGATGTCTTGACTTTCTCTAGACATGCTTTAAAATGCAGCTATTTGAAATTGCTTTCAGTTCCCTAAAGGCACCATGATGTTTCATGCATCCTCACTTAGGATTGAGTTAGTCTGTCATACTGACCTTTGTGCCCCTTTTAATTCTTGTGCTTTCAGGACTTTTCTCTGGTTCCTTTAGGATACCTTTCTTGATTTCCCTAGCTCAGCTACCTACTGCCATCCCAGATTTATGACTATTGACCTTTCTCTCTATGGTCTCCATAGGGTACCCTGTGTCTCTATGGTAGAATCTTGTTCACTTTATTGAAATCATCTTTAAGTTCCTTGACTGGAGGATCTCTTTTTTTTCTCCTTATATTCATCTTGCTTAGTGTGACTCTTAAAATCATTATGAATTGATCTGCTTCTCCCTTTCCCTCTGCCCCTCACCCTGCTAGTGCTCTCTCTCTTGCTCTCAAATAAATTCATAAAATCTTTAAAATAAATAAATGAACCATCAGAACAGTATTCCTTGTTAGAATTAAACTGACTTCTCTACTTTTTAAGTTCTATTTGTATGTTGTATTACTGCTATGGTCTTATATGCTTTACATTTCTCATGTCTTTCTTCTTTAGAAGGTAGTCTTTTGTTTGCATTTAGGAAGAACATGATAAACATTTGTATCCCTCTATAGTACATTTTTTTTAACTTGATAGGATTTCAGTAAGTACCTATAGAATGTGTTATCTTTTTTCGGTGAAGAAATATTTCAAATACAGTTGGCCCTTACAATGTGGGGCTTAGGGGAACTGACTTCTCATGCAGTCAAAACTCCATGTATAACCTTAGACTCCCCCCAAACTTAACTAGTAATAGCCTGCTGTTCACTCCATAACCTAAACAATTAACACATTTGTATGTGATATATATTATATGCTGTATTCTTATAATAAACTAAGCTAGAGAAAAGAAATGTGATTAAGAAAATCATAAGCAAGAGAAACTACATTTACAATACTGTATTGGGAAAAAAATCTGTAAGTGGACCTGTGTGCAGTTTAACCCTATTGTTCAAGGGTCAACTGTATACAGAAAAGTAAGAAAATAAACGTCTACTTACCATCTGAACATCTTTCCTGAGTTAGGTATAGTGCCATGAATTGATAATTAAAATAACATTGCCTCCTCAGTTACATTGAGTTGTTAGCTGTTATTGGCTGACTTGAACTTTTAACAACTATTTATGACCTTATTTCAAAAAGGAAAATTCTAAATTTCAAGCACTCTGCCTTGCAAATTTAGTTGAGTCACAATTTGGGGATTGCTCTAAAGCCAAAGAAATAGCCCTGCATGTGAATATTACAAGCATCTGTGTATTGTCAGTATCTATTTGGAAAGAATGAGCTAATTACGGAGTTAAGTTGTATAGGGGTTATTTTTCCCCTGGAGCTTTAAAATTCATTGTCATAAGAGAGGGAAGAGTAGATAAATGTTCCTTAAAGATGTAGACATGGTTTTTCTGGTACTGTTTTTTGTTGTCGGTAATTCCCTGCTAAAAATCTTAAAGCTTTTACTTGCATATTGGATGTGTTTTATGGATAGCTTTTCTCAGAGTACTTAGAAGCTGTGTGTGTACCAAAGAGAGCTGTAGAGTGAGAAAAGGCAGCAGTTAGAAGAACAGGGAGAAATGCATTCCAGTTTAGGGACTGTACATACTCTTCAGTTTACTTTGCCCTATGTTCTATCTGAAAAACATTAATCCCTGATGTATTTGTTAATTCCTGATCTTAGTCTCTGGTGCTCCCGCCTTGTTTGCTTGCCTTTCACCGGACTTTACTATAAAATTCTTAAGCCTCTAGAATGGGGAGAATTTTTTGCCAAACATTTGAAAACTATATCACAGAGCTCATTACATTTTCTTCCTTAATACATAATTGTGCATTTCTCAAAGTGACACTTTCCCACATCATCTCAATATAGTTTTCACAACTCAGGTTTGTCCTCTGAAAATAATAGTGGTGATACCAGCTTTATTGAATAAGTAGGGTATGGTTAAGAAAGCCTGAGACATAACAGATGCTTCCCTAATTGATTTTTCAATCTTCCCTGGTTTCCTTTTTGTCCTTTTTAATTTTTCCTATTTCTTTTCTTTTTTCCATACTTCTGCCTATTTCTTCCCAGAGTTCTTTTATTTGGCACCCTATGTGCCAGAAATATCTTAGCTCCTCTGTCTTGGTCCTTCACAAAGAAATGGATGGAGGCCAACCAGGGCTGCCAGAGGGATAACTAGCCAGTCCCAGTGGAAGTATTCAGAGAGGGCCTCTACTTCCTCATTTGTTTTCTGTCATTCCTGTGGGCTTAAGGATTTCTGCAGGGGTGAGCAGGAGCTTCTGTCTAAAAAGATCCCACATTTACACTTTGATTTGTTCCTCTGTGAAGATTTTTAAAACTTTTTTTCCTAAAAAGATACATCTGTGCCCATTTGTGCGAACACTGGATTCTGTTCATTGTTATCTCCTTTTTGATCATTCCCTTGTTCATATTTACTGAATAATCTTGGTTTTGGCTTATTTTTTACCTTTATACATACAACGTAGATTAGTTTTCCAGTGATGTAATGTTCTGACATGGTGAAAGTGATATTTCAGTATTGAATTATTTTAGTAAATGCTTCAAAATATTATCAGTTGGAAGCTTTTAGCAGTTCATAACTTTCCACCAACTATTTATTTGGGAGTCTGCAGTGGTTTTCTTAATGTGTCAAATGAACAAACTATTTCACACAGTCACACCAAATCTCTTAGCCCCTCTTTCTTCCACAAACTTAGAAGGAATATAAAAGTGACAATACTAGGGAAAAATAGGTAGAGACTTATGATGGAAAGTACCACACATCATTTTTAGGATATGTTGTATTCCTCTTAAGCATAGAACTAAAGAGGAAGATAAATGACAGAAAAAATGTCCTTGTATAATTAGTACAGGATTGGAAGCCTGTACTATAGGAACAGTTAGTGGCACCCTTGTAATATTACCAGTTTTTGTCTTTTTTTTTTTTTTGCTCTGTTTTTCTTCATTCCCGCTGTGTTTTCCTCTCCCATTTTTCATGCATCTGAAAAAACAAAAAACAAACAAAAAACAAAAAAACAAAAAACACGTTTCTATTAGGCTTTCCTGTGATGCATCCGTGTGTCTCTAGGAGTTCTCAACTCCGAAGTGAGGAAACTTGGTATCAAACGGGAGATATGTTCCTCCTTTGCAAAACTCATCTGGTTAAGATAAATTCTAAGAGGTAGCATTTTAACTAGAGTCCCAAACAAATACTTGCCCACATAATTCTAGTTAGCAGGGTGACACAATATATGTGCATTTGTGTGTTTGAAGTGCCAGAACCTTTCATGTTAATAAAAATAAACAAAAACTCATAAGAATGAGCTTTTGCTAGGATGTAAAAAGCTGGAAAGAGTATTGTCCTTGTGCTTACAACAGTAAGAAGGAAGGTAATCCACAAAATCATAACTTTTTGACTCCATCTGAGAATTTAAGTCACAACTAGCTTGAAATCTAAGGAAAGTCATGCTTCTCTAAATAGAGCCAGAACGAGATGCTTCCTTATCTAGGGAAATGCTGGATGCCATATAAATTGGTATGAAGAATTCAGCTAAAAATTTTTTTTAAAGTGTTGAAAGCTGAATGTATGCTAGCTTGGGAATGGCAGCCACAAAGAGAATTTGTACTCCCTTATAGGCTCTTTTCCACAGACCTGACCAGGTGCTCAAAGGGAAAATCGGATGCAGGTCAGGCTACTGAAAAAAGCTTCCTTTGTGGATCAGGCCTTGGAGGAGGTGATTAGCAACCAAATGCAAGAAAGAAATGAAACTCTTCTCCATTGTCTCTATCCTTTTGATGAAACAAAAGCCTTAAGCTCCTGGGGGGAAGGGTAGCAAAACTTATAGCTTCAGGGCACAGGTGAAGTTCTCTTGCTGCTGGGGCACTGGAACAGGAAAAATCCCTCTACTTCTGGAGGAGGGACGGGGGAAATATTCTCCACTTGGACCATTAGAACCCCTAACATTGGAGGAAGAACAAGATTACTGCCAAGACCCTACCACCAGACATACAAATCCTGCCTGAGACTGAGGCTGAACTAGAACAAAAGAATGTATTCTTAAACACACACATCCACGCATGCACACTCCAGGTTCACAAGCACTGAGTAACAACTGATAGTAATCTGCTGGGAAAGGGGAAGAATGGGGATAGACCCTCTCTGAGGTGCAGGCACAAAGGGAATCTAAAACTGAGGGTACAGCAGATGCTGAGAAAAATTATCTGGCTAACCAGCCCCACCTTAAGTATGAGGTAGCAGTAAAGCAATCTGAAGCATATAATGTGCAGAGGGTAACCATGGCAGCAATAAAACCCATACCCATTCTCATCTCCTGTGTCAACTGAATCTCCTCCTCACACTTAAGCTTAGCAAAGCAGATACATGATCATTTCCAGGCATAAATACTGTGTTTACCTCAGTCTCTCCTATTCTCCACAGGATGTCTGGCTTTCATCCAGCAATTACTGAGACACACAAAGAAGCCAGGAAAAGCAAAGAAGCAAAGCAATCAATAGAACCAGACTCAGATTTGACCCAGATGTTAGAACATCAGAGAATTTAAAATAACTGTCATCATTAAATGTAAGCTGTATGGTAACCACAAAGGAAAAACTTATAGAACAAACACAAAAGGTAATGAGAAAGGAATCTAAACATAGCATTAAAGAAAGTTATCAAACCGCAAAGGGGGGCAGCTCGGGTGGCTCAGCGGTTTAGAGCTGCCTTTGGCCCAGAGCCTGGTCCTAGAGACCCAGGATTGAGTCCCACGTTGGGCTCCCTGCATGGAGCCTGCTTTTCCCTCTGCCCCCCTCCTTCTCTCTTGAATAAATAAATAAAATCTTAAAAAAAAAGCATAAAGGAAGAAAGCATGACAAGAAGAAAAGAGGATACACAGAGCCAGGAAGCAGTTAACAAAATGGCAATAAATACATGCCTATTAGTAATTACTTTAAATGTAAATGGACTAAGTTCTTCAATCAAAAGACACAGGGAAACTGAATGAATGAAAAAGCAAGACCCATCTATATGTTGCCTCCAAGAGACTCAGCCCAGGTTTAAGGATACACACTGTCTGAAAGTGGATGTGTCAAAAGATGTTTCATGCAGATGGCAGCCAAAAGAAATCTGGGGTAGCTATACTTACAGCAGATAAAATAGACTTTAAAACAAGGATTGTAATAAGAGACAAGGGCATAATGATGAAAGGGTCAATTCAAAAGAGATTATAAAACATTGTAAATATTTATGCACCTAACATAGGAGCACCTAAATATTTGAAGCAAGTATTAACAGACCTAATGGGAAACAGCATAATAGGGGAATTCAGTACCCACTTACATCAATGGGTAGATTAGCCAGGTAGAAAATAAATAAGGAAACATCAATTTAAAAAAAATTAACTTTTCATTTAAATTACAGTTAACATGCAGTGTAATATTAGTTTCAGGTATACAATATAGTGATTCAACACTTTCATACATCACCCTGTGCTCATCACAAGTGTATTCCTTAATCCGCATCATTTATTTAACCCCTACTCCCACCCACCTCCTCTCTGGTAACCATTAGTTTGTTCTGTGCATTTAAGAATCTCTTTCTTGGTTTACCCCTCTCATCCTTTTTTTCCATTTGCTCATTTGTTTCTTAAGTTTCACATATGAGTGAAATCCTGTTGTATTTGTCTTTCTCTAACTTATTTCACTTAGCAATACTCTCTAGCCCCATCTGTGTTGTCGCAGATGGCAAGATTTCATTCTTTTTTATAGCTGAGTAATAGTCTGTGGTATGTGTAGGAGTGTGTGTATACGTGTATACATCTTTTGTTTATCCATTCTTCTGTTGATGGATACTTGGGCTGCTTCCATAATTTGGCTATTGTAAATAATGCTGCTATAAATATTGGGGTGCATGTATCCTTTTGAATTAGTATTTTTGTATCCTTTGGGTGAATACCTAGTAGTGCAATTGCTGGATCATAGGGTAGTTCTATTTTTAACTGTCTGAGGAAACTCCATACTGTTTTTCAGAGTGGCTGTACCAGTTTGCATATCCACCAATAGTGTGTAAGGGTTCCTTTTTCTTTACATCCTCACCAACACCTTTTGTTTCTTGTGTTGTTGATTTTAGCCATTCTGCTAGGTATGAGGTGATATCTCATTGTAGTTTTGATTTGCATTTCCTTGGTGATAAGTGATGCCGAGCATCTTTTCATGTGTCTTTTGGCCATCTGGATGTCTTCTTTGGAAAAATGTCTGTTTGTATCTTCTCATTTTTAATCAGATTATTTGGTTTTTGGGGTGTTGAATTTTTAATGTTCTTCATGTGTTTTTGATACTAACCCTTTATCACATGTATCAGTTGCAAATATCTTCTCCCATTTTGTATGTTGCCTTTTAGTTTTGCCAGTTGTTTCCTTTGCTGTGCAGAAATGTTTTATTTTGATGTAGTCCCAATAGTTAATTTAGCTTTTACTTCCCTTGTTGCAGGAGACATATCTAGAAAAATGTTGCTGTAGCTGGTGTCAGAGAAATTACTGCCTATATTGTCTTCTAGGATTTCCTTGTTCCATTTTGAGTTTTTTTGTGTATGGTCCAGTTTCATTCTTTTGGATGTGGCTGTCCAGTTTTTCCTAATACCATACATTAAAGACACTATCTTTTTCTCATTGCATATTGTTGCCTCCTTTATCAACAATTACTTGACTGTATAATTTTATATTTATTTCTAGGCTTTCTTTGCTGTTCCACAGATCTGTGTTTTTATTTTTGTGATAATACCATATTGCTTTGATTACTACAGCTTTGTAATATAACTTAAAGTCTGGGATTGTGATACCTCCAGTTCTTTCTTTTTCAAAATTTCTGTGGCTCTTCAGAGACTTTTGTGGTTCCATACAAATTTTAGTATTGCTTTTCTTGTTCTCTGAAAAATGCTGTTAGGTATGTTGATAGGGATTGCATTGAATCTGTAGATTACTTTGGGTAGTATAGACATTTTAACATGATATATATACATATCATACATATGATACATAGAATGTCTTTCCATTTCTTGTGTCATTTTTCATCATTAGTGTTTTATAGTTTTCAGAGTACTGATTTCTACCTCTTCGGTTACGTTTATTCCTAAGAATCTTATTATTTGGGACACAATTGCAAATTGGATTATATTCTTAATATCTCTTTCTGCTGCTTCATTATTGGTTTATAGAAATGCAACAGATTTCTGTACATTGATTTCATATCCTGAAACTTTACCCAATTCATGGTTCTAGCAGTGTTTTGGTGGCATCTTTCAGGTTTTCTATATATACTATCATGTTATCTGTAAAGAAAACTTGACTTCTTCCTAGCTGATTTGGGTACTTTTTATTTCTTTTGTTGTCTGATTGCTGTGGCTATGACTTCCAGTACTGTGTTAAATAAAAGTGGTGAGGGTGGGCATCTCTGTCTTGTTCCTGACCATAGAGGAAAAGCTCTCAGTTTTCCCCCATTGAGGATGGTATTAGTTGTGTGTTTTTCATATATGGCCTTTATTATATTCAAATATGTTCCCTCTAAACTTGCTTTGTTTAGGGTTTTTATCATGGATGGACTTTGTACTTTGTCAGATGCTTTTCCTGATTCTACTGAAATGATCATATGGTTCTTATCCTTTATTTTATTAATGTGATGTATCATGTTTGATTTGTGCATATTGAGCCATCCTTGAAACCTAGGAATAAATCCCATTTGATTGTGGTGAATGATTTTTTTAATGTACTGTCGGATTTGATTTGGTAGTATTTTATTGAGAAGATTTTTATCTGTTTATCAGGGATATTGGCCTGTAGTTACCTTTTTTAGTGGCATCTTTATCTGGTTTTGTTATCAAGGTGATGCTGGCTTCATAGGATGAATTCGGAAGTTTTATGTCCTTTTCTATTTTGTGGAATAGTTTGAGAAGAATAGGTATCAACTTTTCTTTAAAGTTTGGTGGAATTTGCCTGTGAAGCCATCTGGTCCTGGACTTTTTTGTTTGTTGGGGGTTTTTTTATTGTTATTATGGAAGCATCAGTTTTAGATGACACATAAGACCAGATGGACTTATCAGATATATACAGAACATTTTGTCCAAAAGTAGCAGAATGCACATTCTTCTCAAGTGCACATGGAACATCCTCCAGGATAAATCGTATGTTAGGCCAAAAACAAGTCTTAGTAAATTTAAGAAGATTGAAAATATATTGAGTATATTTTCCAACTACAGTGGGATGCAATTAGTTATCAATTAAAAGAAGAAAACTTGAAAATTTGCAAATATGTGGAGATGAAACAACATGCTACCGAACAGTGAGTCAGTGAAAAATATCAAAGAAGAAATAAAAAAAACATCTTAAGACAAATGAAAATGAAAATATAACCTACCAAAATTTATGGGTTGCAACAAAAGCAGTTCTAAGAGGCAAATGGCTACCTCAGGAAGCAAACAAAACAAAAACAACTCAAATAAACAACCTAACTTCATATTTCAAGGAATTAGAGAAAAGAAAATATTAAGCACAAAAGAAGTAAGGAAATAACAAAGATCAGAGCTGAAATAAATGAAGAAACTAAAAAACAGTAGGAAAAAAAATCAATGAAACTAAGAGCTAGTTTATCTTTGAGAAGATAAACGAAACTGACAAGCCTTTAGCTAGACACACCAAGAAAAAAGAGAGGATGCATGTAAATTAGAAATGAAAGAGCTGTTACAACAGGGGATCCCTGGGTGGCTCAGCGGTTTGGCACCTGCCTTTGGCCCAGGGCACGATCCTGGAGTCCCAGGATCGAGTCCCGCTTCAGGCTCCTGGCATGGAGTCTGCTTCTCGCTCTGCCTGTGTATCTCTGCCTCTCTGTAGCTCTATGTCTATCATGAATAAATAAATAAAATCTTTTTAAAAAACGAGATGTTATAACTGATGCCACAGAAATATAAAAGATCATAAGAGACTACTGTGAATAATTGTATGACAACAAATTCAACAACTTAGAAGAAATAAATAATTTCCTGGAAATCTACAACATATGACCTTCAAATACGGACCGAATCATGAAGATATAGAAAATCCCAGACATACAGATGACCATCAGACACATGAAGAGATGCTTAATGTAATTAATCATCAGGGAAATGCAAATCAGAACTACAATGAGATACCACCACCTTATGCCTGTCAGAAGGCCAAAAGCAGAAACACAAGAAATAGCAAGTGTTGGGGAGGACTTCTGTGTGCTGTTGGTGGGAATGCAAATTGTTGTAGCCTCTGTGGAAAACTGTATGGAGATTTCTCAAAAAATTAAAAATATAATTATATGATCTAGTAATTCCATGTTGAATATTTACCCAAAGAAGATGAAAACACTGTTTCAAAAAACTATATGCATCTCTATGTTTATTGCAGAATTATTTGTAATAGCTAAGTCTTGGAACCAACCTAAATGTCCACTGATAGATGAATAGATAAAGAAAATGTCTCTCTCTTTCTCATACACACGCATATGCACACACACACTGAAATATTACTTAGCCATAAAAATAGAATGAAATCTTGCCATTTGCCACAACATGGATGAAGCTAGAGAGTATAATGGTAAGTCAGTCCAATAAAGATAAATACCATATAATTTCACTCATAGGTGGAATTGAAGAAACAAAACAAATGAGCAAAATTTACGTGATACTTGGATTGGCTCCTGGAGTAGGAAAAGCTCACCAGGAAGGAAGTCTTAATAAACTTTGCACTTAAGTTGATAATACTATTTCAGTATCAGTTCATGAATTGTAAAAAAATATACTATCCTAGGATAAGGTAGTAATACAAGGAGACAGGAACAGTTTGAAGCCCGGAGCATATGGGTCTCTTATAGAATATAGAATATCCTTGCAATAGCCTACAAAGCCCCATATGGACTGGCCCCTTCTCCAGTTCCAGGTCTTAGCACTCCCCACTTTGGCACTGCTTCAGCTATACTGCCTGTTGATATTCCTTGAAAATGTTAGTACTGTTCCTGCCATAGAGCCTTTCATTAGTCATTTCATTGGCCAATTCCCTCTGGATCTTCACATGTACTGGTCATTTCATTCTGGTCTTTTGACAGTGCTACCTTTGTTAGAAAGGCCTTTCCTGACAATCCTATTTAAAATCCTATCATCTGGAGTCTATAACCACAAAATCTTTTTCTTCATGATACCTAGTATTTCCTGAAATTATTTATTTATTTATTTATTTATTTATTTATTTATTTATTTATTTATTTATTTATTTATTTATTTTAATTTATTTACGATAGTCATACAGAGAGAGAGAGAGGCAGAGACACAGGTGGAGGGAGAAGCAGGCTCCATGCACCGGGAGCCTGATGTGGGATTCGAACCTGGGTCTCCAGGATCGCGCCCTGGGCCAAAGGCAGGCGCCAAACCGCTGTGCCATCCCTGAAATTATTTATTTTTAAATTTTCTATCCAGCCCACTAGAACTTAGGTCACATGAGGTCAGGGGCTTGGTTGATCATGTTTACTCCTGCATCTATGACAACTAGACCAGCCCTTGGTACATTGTAGGTAGTCATCAAGTGAATATAGGGTGAATGAAAGAATTCTCCTTCTTTCTAATGCTTATACCATATTCTCTGTGCTTCTTATAAAAATTGTTCTGTGCTGTGCATTATACTTATGTATGAATGAAGCTTTGTTTCTCTTTTGGGTTGGTACATGTAGCAATTGTTTTCTCTGATTTATCTTCTTACTGGGAAGAATCTAGCTCCGTGCCTTGCAGGAAATTACTGCTCCATAGTCCTTTATGGGATGAGTATTTGTGTCTGCTTTACATCTGTCCTGTAACTGCTTTTAACATAGTCTGATGGGATGCCTCGGGCACTGCATAAAAAGTTGGATACAATCTGCTCTGCCCTAGAACTCCTCTGCCTTCCTCCTATACTCCTAAACTTCTCCATGCTGCAGCTCCCTTGATTTTGACAAGTTTGATGTTGGTCTTAGTTTCCCCTGCATCATTTATGCTCTTTATAACTGGAGACATCAGTCATACTATTATACAAGGCCCTGGTAAGACACATTTGTTCATGAAGCTTAACCCAGAGTCTACCTGGTAGAGCTTCCATAAATGAATTGCAGTCTTAATGATGAGCTAGAAGTAAAGAGACTTCTGTGTCATAGCCTCCCAAGACTTGCTCTGAAAGCAGCGGCAAATATTATACTTTTAAGTAAACTCCTATGGGGAGAGGGACATGTTTTGCATAGTGGGTCTTGTGTGTAACCAGAGTCTTAGCATACTCATTTACGCTTAATGATGATCTGTCTGTGGAGGTGCCATATGCTAGGTTTTCAGTCATTTACATTTGTAATGTTTGTATTTTTGTTTTCACCTTACTCTGACAAGAAGTGAATAGTTATTTTTTTTAGATTTCCAAAAGAATAAGGACCAAATAATTAAGATTTCTATGCATTTACCTTGTCTACTTGGGGAAGACTTTTCGGGAGGGGCCTCATTCCAAGCTTTCAGTAGCCTTATATACTGTGTTTTCAAGTGCTCCTTGAAGAGAATCTCTGTAGTTACAGCAATTCCTGTGCTTTAAGACTATTTTTATAACTGTTAGGTGTTAAGGTTGGTTTAGAATAATTTTGCAGTTGTGAAAAGCTGGTGCAGTTGCACATAACTGCATTTGTTAAATCAGGGGATTATGCTTGCTGCAAGGCCCTAGATTCTGTTCAGCTAATTCCTTTCCCAGATGATTTCTTATGGTATCAGTTCTTAATTTCTCATGGACCAGATTCCTTATATGTATGGAAACAGCAAATTTGACCTTTATTTATTTTTAATTTTTTTTCAAATTTGACCTTTAAAAAAAGTAATTTCTCCTCTGCTCATACCTTTACCAAAACAAACAAAACAAACAAACAAAAAGACTCCATTTCCTTCTGTCACAACTGTCATTTCTTCTTTTATAATTTAATTAATGATAAAACTGTCTCCTGGTGATTTATGGTGAAATAGATCTAGAGCTTAAAGAGTCTATTTACAGACCATCCTCTTTAAGACCAATTTAAGGCAAGTCAAAATAGGTATTTTCTGCCTCACTATCCACACAGTTTCCTCCTAGGTACCTGAAATACAAGCTTTTGAATATTATATTTGGGTTTGGTGAATATCCTTATTTGAGTATGTAGGGACAAGACTTTAAATGGCTGGTAGTCACTTGCATTTTAGTATGAATTGTTTAGATTTACTGTTTGCATTGACTGGTGCAATGCAATTAACCCTGATACGATTAAGTTCTGGTGAGGAAGAACACAAAAGTATAATTTGGGGCTATGGAAAAATGTTTATGGACAGAGATGTGCTAGGGTGCTAAAAGGACATCCTCAGTATTCTAAGATTTAGTGTGTTTTATTCAGCAGTTATGTCTTGAGCTCCGGCTGTATGCCAGGTAAACTGTTCTGGATACTAAGCACATGCCATGAAGAAAACAAAGCCCTTAGCATGGAACTTACTCGTCCCCTGTAGATTTGCACCTTGATATTAATTATTCTGTACATACTTCATTCAATAGAGCAATGAACTGCTAAGTTCTTTGCCAGTGGAACTGTATCCAGATACTTCTTGGTTGTTCTTTATTCCTTGTTCTAGCTGTTGCTTTCTAGCTTTTTGCCAGTTTTGACTCTTCCTTTGGAACCTAAATTACCCTTTTAATTCCTTCCTAACTCTAAGTCCACTTGTATTTCACCTTGTTAGTGAAAATAATATTACTACTATTATCAGTAAAAACATTAGAAATATGTTTTGTTTACTTCTTTGGCATATAATAAAAAAGTGGTTATTAATATATTACTTAGAAAAATGTGAGTACTTAGTATACTTTTCAGTAACTTTTATTTTGGTGGGTAGTCTACAAATGAGTTCCTATATAAATTAGTTCCTATTAATTGGTTTTCATCAGAGTTTATAGTATGTTAAGCCTGATCTTCAGTTTGTTTGCTTATGATTCCTGCATATAAAAACAAAAGCACTGAGCTTATTTAACATATGAAACATGACTGGATTTTAAAAAAAATCTGCAAATAAAGCTGAATAGCTTTCTCTTTAATTTGCTGCTCTTGCTTTCAAATGAAAATTGATGAGATTTGCAACCACAGAAGATTTTATACCAATTTAGTTGGTAGTTGATTAAAAACACAAACTGGTACTTTTCCTGTAATAATATGTAGATTTCCTCATTCTTGACTGCTATTTAATAGACTCCTTTTTTCCTGGAGTATTGTTCTTCATCTTGTTAGTATTTGATTTTAACTTTATAATGAATGACTTTGAATGCTTTTGACAGGTATTATATATATAAAATTAATGACCTACTCCATGTGAATTGCCTGATATTCTTTGAGGGTCTGTACTGAAGAGTTGCTTATTTCAGCCACAGAATAAATGCCCTAATTTGAAATATCTGTCAATCATAAGTATAACCAATTTCTGAGACATACTTATATGTGAAATAACATGTGCAAAGTTATATTTTTGTAACTTAACATTTAGTGGAATAATGTGCAGGTGTTAAAAAAGTAAAAGGGGCTTGCTATATATTGATATGGAGGAAAGAAAGGTGCAGAGCACTCACATTATGACAGTTTTCATGTAAGCAGTGGGGGTAGTGTATTGTGATTCTTATTTGCTGATTGTGCCTGAAGAAACCCTGGACAGGTGATACTGGAGTGGTTCAGTCAATTAAGCATCCAACTCTTGATCTCAGCTCAGGTCTTGACTCAGGGTCATGAATTCAAGCCCCACCTTGGGCTCCATGCTGGGCATAAAGTCTACTAAAAAAAAAAAAAAAAAAGGGAGGGAGGGAGGGAGGGAGGGAGGGAGGAAGGAAGGAAGGAAGGAAGGAAGGAAGGAAGGAAGGAAGGAGAAAGAAACCCTGTACAGATATCCAAAAAACAAATAAGTGTGATAGTATGTTATGTAGGAGAAACAAGGACAGTTGGAGGCAGAGATGAATAAGAAATACTTCACTGTATACTTGTAGGCATTTTTTTTCCTTTTAAATAGACTTTATTTTTTTTAGAGTAGTCCTAGGTTCACAAAATAATTCAACAGAAATTATAGAGGGTTCACATACACCTCCTGTCCTATACACTCACAGTCTCTCCCACTGTCATGCTCAACCAGAGTGGTAAGTGCATCTGTTAAAATTAAGGAACCTACATTGACACATCATAATCACCCCAGATTCATAGCTTACATTATGGTTTACTCTCAGTGTTTTATGTTCTTTGTGTTTGGACAAGTTTGTAATAACATGTATTCATCATTACAGTATCATTCTGAGTATTTCTATTGCCCTAAAAGATCTTTGTGATCCACCTCTTCATAACTCTTCCCCATTCCAACCTCTAACAACCACTGTTTTTTTAATGATTATTATTATTATTTTTTTAGACAGAGCAAGCAAGCATGAGGATGAGGGGTAGGGCAGGGACAGCAGGTGAGAGAGAAAATTTTAGACTCCACACCCAGTGCAGAGAACCACACAGGGTTCGACTCACAACTCTGAGATTACGACCTGAGCCAAAATCAAGACTCTGATGTTTAACCAACTGACCTACGCAGGCCCCCTACAGCCACTGATCTTTTTATTGTCTCTGTAGCTTTGCCTTTTCCAGGATTTCATATAGTTGGAATCATGCAATATTTAGCCTTTTCCAGTCAGTTCTTTCACTTGGTAATATGTATTTACAGCTCCTCTTTTCATGGCTTGATATTGATAGCTCATCCATTTAGCACTGAATAATACTCCATATGTACCATGGTTTGTTTGTCCATTCACCTACTGAGGGACATCTTGGTTGCTTCCAGGTCTGGGCAATTATAAATAAAGATGCCATAAACATACTTGTGCAAGTTCTTGTGTAGACATAAGCTATCAACTCATTTGGGTAAATACGAAGGAGTGTGATTGCTGAATTGTATGGTAAGAGTGTGGTTAAGTATTATAAGAAACTGTCAAACTGTCTTCCACAGTGTGCCATTTCACATTCTCACCAACAATGAACGGGATTCCTGTTGCTCCACATTCTTGCCAGATTTTGATGTCAGCATTTCATATTTTGGTCACTCTTAATAGATGTGTATTACTATCTTATTTTAATATGCATTTCTATGATGACATTTAATGTGAAACATCTTTTCAAATGCTTATTTGCCATCTATATATCTTCTTCTATAGTGAGTTATATGTTAAGATCTTTGTGCCATTTTTAAATCAGGTAATTAGTTTTCTTATTTTTGAATTTGGAGAGTTCTTTATATGTTTTAGATAACAGTCATTTTTCAGATGTGTCCTTTGCAAATATTTCCTCCCAATCTCTGGCTTCTTTTTTCATTTTCTTGACAGTGTCTTTCACATAGCAGAATTTTAAAATGTTAATGAAATCTATATTATCAATTATTTCTTTCATGGATCCTGCCTTTAGTGTTATATCTAAGAAGTCATTGCCATACTCAAGGTCATCTAGAGTTTCTCCTATGATATCTTCTAGGGATTTCATGGTTTTGCATTTTACATTTCGTCTATGATTCATTTTGAATTAATCTTTGTGAAGGTTGTAAGGTCTGTGTCTGGTTTCTTTTCTTTCTTTTTCTCTTTTTTTTTCTTTTTCTTTCCATGTGGATGTCCAGTTGTTCTATCAACATCTGTTGAAGGATTATCTTTTCTCCATTTTATTGGCTTTGCTCCTTTGTGGAAGTTTAGTGACTGTATTTATGTGGGTCTATTTCTGGGCTCTCTATTCTGTTCCATTGATCTAAATTTATAATAAGTCTTGAAGTTGAGTAGGTATTAGTCCTCTGACTTTGTTTTCCTTCAGTGTTGTGTTAGCTATTCTGGATCTTTTGCTTTTTCATATAAACTTCAGAATGTCCACAAAATAACTTGCTGGAATTTTGACTGGGATTTTGTTGAATCTGTACATCAAATTGGGAAGAACTGACATTTTGAAAATGCTGAGTCTTCCTGTCCATGGGCATGGAATATCTCCATGTATTTAGTTCTTTGGTTTCTTTCTCAGAATTTTGTAGTTTTTTTTCATATAGATATTGTACCAAGTTTGTTACATTTATACACTTATTTCATTTTAGGGGGTGCTAACATAACTGGTATTGTGTTTTTAATTTCAAATTCCATTTATTCATTGCTGGTATATAGAAAAGTGATTGATTTTTGTGTATTAATCTTGCATCCTGTAATCTTTCTATAATTACTTATTAATTCCAGGAGTTTCTTTGTTAATTCTTTTGTATTTTCTGTATAGAAAATCATGCCATTTGCAAACAAAGACAGTTTTATTTCTTCTTTCCCAATCTCTCTACCTTTTAGTTCCTTTTCTTATTTTATTAGCTAAGACTTCCATTACAGTGTTGAAAAGGAGTAGTGAGTGTGGACATCTTGCTTTTGTACCTAATCTTAATGGAAAAGCTTGAGCTTCTAACCATTAAGTGTGACATTATCTGTAAGTTGTTTTTGTATATATGTTTTATGCAGTTGAGGAAGTTTTCCTGTAGTGCTAGTCTGCTGAGAGTTTTCATTTTACATGGGTGTAGCATTTTGTTATATGCCTTTTTCTCTCTTTCTATATGATCAAGTTGATTATCTTTTTTAGCTTCTTGATGTGATAGACTACATGAATTGTTTTTAGAAGTTGAATCAGCCTTGCATACCTAATTCACACTTGGTCATGGTGTATAATTTCCTTTATACATTGATGGATTTGATTTGTTGATATATTGAGATTTTCCCATTGATGATCATGAGCACTATATACTTAGTAATACTCTTTGGTTTTTTTTAATCATGTCAGTATTTTACCCATTAAAAATGAAAAGTTTTTTCTTTTTTAAAGGCCTTGACCATTTGGGAAATTACATGTATACTACTACTAAAAATTGGCTTTGGATATTTGCTCAGTGTGTTTGTGAGCAAAGAAGTGATGTTTGGACACGTGAACTAGGGTTATTTTCTTGAGTTTTGTTTTGTTTTTTTGCAAGGTTTTACTTATTTATTTGACAGAGAGAGAGAACAGCATGGGAAGCTGCAGGCAGAGGGAGAGGGAGAAGCAGACTCCCCGCTGAACGAAGAGCCTGATGCGGGGCTCATTCCCAGGACCCTCGGATCATGACCTAAGCCAAAGGCCGATGCTTAACTGACTGAACCACACAGGTGCCTCATCTTTTTGAGGTTGTGTGTTTTTTTTTTAAGATTTTTATTTATTTATGAGACACAGAGAGAGAGAGGCAGTGACATAGGCAGAGGGAGAAGTAGGCTCCTCACAGGAAGGCTGATGCAAGACTTGATCCCTGGACCCCAGAATCATGCCCTGAGCCTAAGGGAGATGTTCAACCACTCAGCCACCCAGGAATCCCTCTTTTTAAGGTTTTTGATTGTTGACAATCTTATCACCTCTGAAAACCACCTGATCATTTCTCGTGGAATAGAAATCACAGCAGTAGGAAACCTAATGGATTCTCTTTTGGTTGCATTAGATGCACAAAAACACAAAGAGATGAACTAAATATATGCTCTACTTTCTAGGAGTTGACATTATTTTTGTTTAAAATAGGGATATAGATAATGTTTTTGTTTTTATTTTATTTGGCACAGTGTGACTGGTATAAGGGCTCTTGGTTGGAATTATAGTAATAGAAGGTTTATTATTGAATGTATAGTGGAAATTTAAGAAGCTTATTAATGATCTGGATGTATATGAAGTATACGCTGCATTTTATTTTACTACTTTCTTCTATACTTGCTATTTTTCAAGATTTTCATAGGTAGTACTCTCTTTTTGCTAGTTGGAAACCTTCGTATTATTCAGAAAGGAACACTCCTGGTAAAGACATTGGAGACAGAAGTAGATCTTGAAATGAACCAAAAGTCTAGTATTGATTACCCACTTTTTATGCTAATAAGAAAATAATCAGTTTCTTTTCTGTGGGGAATTTCTTAACTGTTTAATTCTAAAAGCAACTGTTGCTTTTTATACCACAATCCTGAATTTGCTGTATATTAAGCATGGCTGTCTGTACTAGCTCTACAGTATTGACTATCATTTAGCCTTCAGAATTCAATTTATAAAATAACACCTTTTTTTTCTTCTGTGAACTGAAAGAGTACAGCTGAAGCCAAGAGAGGAAAAAACAAATATTTGAGGGTGTGACAGAAAGAAATGAAAATGTCCACCTCTAGATAAAGTGAAGGTGTTCTTTCCAGATTTTTGTGTGCCAGAAAAATGGGATGATGATTTCCCTGAGGTATTGCTCTGAGGTATTAAAATAGCTAGGTTAAATGCCAAATTGCATATTCATAAAGCCTACTGAAATTTTTGCAAATAGGGGGTTAAAGACTGATTTCTTTTTTTTTTTTTTTGGTAAGGGATGGATAGGATATTAATGCTATGGTGACATCTGTCACAGTAATCAAGGTGTCATATTTCAAGAAAATCCAATAAAAATTCTAAAACACTATAAATTGAATAGATAATTAGAAAAAATAGAAGAATTAGAGATTGCTATAGGAGAAAGAGGCACTGCAAATATTACCAGAGGGAATTCAGAGGAAGAAAATAAACAGAAAACATAGAGTTAATAAGTAATGTCTTCCTATTCTCTCCCCTGGCTTTATCAGTGAGTGAAAATTTTGGAATGTTCAGTAGCATCTCTTAGCTCAACAACCTTTTAAGATCTTTTTATTTTCTCAAAATGAAATGTACTCCCTCTGCCTTCTTAGGATGACAGGCACAGGATGAAGGATAGGAGAGGAATTCAGGGACCCCATGAGCTTGTTTTTGCTTGATGCACAGTGGATTAGATGCCTGAGGTGTCAGCAAATATTGGAACTTTTTGTTTCCAGAAGGTTGGAAACTTTACCTAGCTCCTCTCCTCTGCACACATAAGGAGTATTTGGATGATTATCACTGAGTCAGTAAGGGTTTTGGTGTCACATAACCTCAGTGAAACAAATGCGATTGCTTAGGTCTCCATGTACTGCAGATGGAAACTTTCTGTAACCAGGAGGTATCCGAACTCCCTGCGTGCTCCCTGGGAGCCTTCTGACCTTTTCTGTAAAAAGCCCTTTCTGTGTGCTCCAGGTGGTGGTGGTGGGGCGAATGGCAGTTATATAATCAGAGTTTCTTTTTCAGTCAGGTTGCCTCTATGCAGAGAGCTAGGAGTGGATTTCTTCTTGGCAGGAATAAGCAAAGAAAACTCTCTACAGATTTTTTTTTTTTAGAAAGGGAAATATGAAAAAAAAATCTCAAGGACTCTGAAATTGGAGAATAGGTATATTTTCTGAAGTAATTGGTAGGGAGTATTGGGGTCATTTCTTAGATCCAACCTTAGGTAAGTAATAGAGGCCTTTTGTATTGATGTTATATTTTTAAAAGGCATCTTGACCATTTGGGGGAAATCACTACATCAGGAGTGTGCAGGCCTGCTGGTTGGAATCCAGGCTGTATTACTGTCTCAGTTGTTCTAAGATCTCATATGAATCACATGACTACTTCCCCTTCAGGGAAGGTCTTCTGTAACCCACACATCCCTTTCATCCTAGGTTTGTTTTTGTAAGTAGGGGTAGCTTGAGGACTCAGGGAGGCCCAATTACTGAAATTAAGAAGATAACCTTTTTTTTTTTTTAAAAATAGATGACCTCATTTAAATAGCTGGCTTTGTAACTCAAAGTATATTTTAACTACAAATTGCTATTACATTTGTGTTTTCTCATGATGATTTCAGACTTATGTTTAACTGGCTATAAAGAAAGCAGTTAGGTAAAACCAAAGAGAAAGTATACTTGCATGTATTACAGAAGAAGAATGGGCACTTGACTCTCAGGGATTTGGGTCCTCATCTGCTTTTTTTTGGTGCTTCTTACTCCTCATCTTTTGTGTAGAGGCTAAAACAAAACTGACCTCCATGTACCCTTGCACAGTGTCACCATGACCCTGTTACTTCTGTCACTTTCTTAGACTTGTGCTCATTTTAGGGTATTTTTACAGACTGAACACAGAAGACTTAGTGTCTTTTACACGTATTAGCAGTTAGTTGAAAAATACATATAGAGAGAAGAAGGGATGCATTCTTAGGGGGTGAACTGAATCCAGTGTTAGATCTTTGATGCTGAACAGGCTAATAGTTCCTCCTCAGGTCAGCCACCCCCCACAGGTACTAGAGAGATCACCTGGAATATGAATACTCAAGGGTGAGCAGAAACATTGCAGACAGCTATACAGACAGTTTGCTCCATGTTAGTGACTTTGTTAAGGAATCCCCATCCTTGCCTTCCAAACAGCTTTTTAGACTACTGAACTTGGAATGGACCAAGGAGGTTCTTCAGTGTCCCAGTTTTATAGATACAGAAACTGCCAGAAGTGTAACCCAGGTCTCCTGATTGCCTGGCCTGGGTTGCTTTTCCTACATTCTTCTTGTTTTCTCATTTGCTCTGTTGTTAATTGTATTGCTTCAAAGGAAGTAATACCAGGTTGGCATTGAATCTCCAGACCTGGAAATGGGCCATTAGGTTTTGAAAGGCATATGGCACTCTGCTTTCTCTCTGTCCATGTTATTACTGTTACCCCTAATCTTGTCTCATAGCTGCTCTTATAGGATTGTTTTGTCAGCCTTAAATATATTTGATCAAGTACTCTGTGGAGGATCCTAGAAGAATTTAAAAATGAATATTGTGTGTACTCTAATAGAATCTTGGATAGGAAGACTTGGAGCTGCTCACTGATGGATTTGCTTCACACTTCACACTCTTGTCTTATCTAAAACAGGGTGCTTTCTGACTCTAGGGGCACCTGAGTGGCTTAGATTATTAAGCATCTGACTCTTGGTATTGGCTCAGGTCATGATCTTAGGTCTTGGGATGGAGCCCTACATTGGGCCCTGTAGTCAGCGGGGAGTCTGCTTGGGATTCTCTCTCTCCCTGTCCCCCTCCCCCCCTCAAATAAGTCAGTCTTAAAAAAATAAAACAGGGTGTCTCTGACTCTGAATTTCTGGCTAATAAAACAATCAAACCGTATTGTTGGTGCTTATTACTCTTAACATCTTTTGAGGTAGAGAGCTTTCCAGATCTGCAGAGTTCTGGAATATGTAAATATAAAAGCTTCTCTGTATCTAGTTGCTCCTAGAAAGTAAAATGCAGCTGGTGGCATTTTTGAACTTTGTTTAAACCAGTCTGGTTTTGGTTCATACAGAAACGGAATTTAATTGAAAGAGAACCTCATCCTTGTACTCTATACTTCTTTACCTTTTATGTTGAACTGAGAAACAAAAGGTCTTAGAGTTCTAACGCTTAAGTTAGAACACTGGACAATATTTACGGGGTAATGTGGGGAAAGCAGTGTAATTATTAAAGAATGTTTATGGTTTATGGTTCTAGGAAAATAGAGAAAAAGAAAAAAGAAGCTCTTGTGCTCACAGGTGTGTGTGTGTGTGTGTGTGTGTGTGTGTGTGAGAGAGAGAGAGAGAGAGAGAGAGAGAGAGAGAGAAAGAAGAAGAAGAAAGAGAAAGATATATAAAGTCTTCATGAATGGGGACCCCTGGGTGGCGCAGTGGTTTGGCGCCTGCCTTTGGCCCAGGGCGCGATCCTAGAGACCCGGGATCGAATCCCACGTCAGGCTCCCGGTGCATGGAGCCTGCTTCTCCCTCTGCCTATGTCTCTGCCTCTCTCTCTCTCTCTCTGTGACTATCAGAAATAAAAAAAAATTAAAAAAATTTAAAAAAAGTCTTCATGAATGAATGAGAACCAGCAAAAAGTCTTTGGGAAATTAAATTTTTTTTAATCTCTGTGAATACGTTAGTACTGGAATAGCTCTAAATCTCAGCTAAACTAAGGACATAGGACATAGTATCAAGAAGCAAAATTTGATCAAAATTGACAAGTAATAAATAACAGAGAGAAGAAAAGGTTATAAAAGATTAGATGGATAAAATAACAGTTGGCAGATTATTTAACAAACTCTCTGGCTTTGTTTCCACATATGTAGAGGAGTCAGACTGAATTGTACTTTGAGTTCCTGTTTTGTGTAGGTCACAAGTATAGTGAAAGATTGTTTCTGACCTTGAGGGGAAGCTAGATGTTTCATCATTTTTTCCTTTTAGTTTTTTAGTTTATCTTCTTTTCCTAAGGTATGGTGTATGCAAATTGTAAAGAAAAAAGGAAGAAGAAGAAGAAAAAAAAATACAGAGGGGGATGGAAAAAAGCCAAAATTCACTGAAATATTCCCATGTAAATAACCATGATGGATTCACTGTCAGTCATTTGGTGAAGGTATTATTAAACTTCTGTGCAACCAGCATGAACTTTCATAACATTCAAGGTGAAGAAAACAAGTAGTCACATCTATATTTCTCCAGACTAAATTAAAACCAACTGAAATACATAGTTGCCAGACTGACAGAAATTTCAGTATTATCCTCCAGGGATATCCTCCTGTCTCCCTCCCTCTGCATTTACAGTCCAAAGAAGAAATTCACTGGGATCAGCTCTCAAGCAGGGAAGAGCTCAGTATCCATCTGTCTCCTCCTGCTGTCCCTGCCCCTTACCTGTCCTGCTATATTGAACACTAGCCCCACTTGGCTGCCCAGCAGTGCTTATGTTTCTGTGAAGCCTTATGACTTAAGCTCCTAGGGAAGACCACGTGGTCCTTTGAAATAAGGGCACCTGTGCTGGTTCAGTGCTTCATCCATTTTATGTGTTATGTGGAATTTCATTGATGAGATGTTCCATTATTTGTTTAGCCATTCATTTAATGGTAAACCCTTAGGTCATTCTTGGTATTTGTTATAATTGTTTCATGATGAATGCTCTATTCAATTGTTTTTGTTTTTGTTTTTAGACTTAATACACAGGATTCGTGTTGCTGGGTCAAAAGATGTACCTGTTCAATTTTCATGCATATTGGGAAACTGGCATTCCAGAATAGATGCACCAATTTATCTTCCCAATGAGAATGTCCTGCGGTGTCAGCCTTGCTGGTGATCTCTGTCAAAGAAGAAAATAGTTCTGGCTACCATGGTCTCTAAAGAGGAACATATGGCCACACACAGAGGCAAAATTATCTCTAAAGAACTCGAGTTCCTCTTTGTGTTCAGGATCCATCTGCTAGGGATTTATGTTTTTCTTTTTTTAAAAAAATGAAATTTATTTTGAATTGGTCATGTCAATCCATTTGGATTCAGAGGAACTATTTATCTCATGTTCTCTCACTGTATCTGAAGAAGAGGCTGGATTTCTCTCAGTCTCCTGAGCATATTTGACCCTTTTACTATTTTTCTGTATAATATGATTTATCAGTTGAATATATATATATATATATATATACACACATATATATATGTTTTAAAGATTTTATTTATTTATTCATGACAGACACAGAGACAGGCAGAGGCAGAGACACAGGCAGAGGGGGAAGCAGGTTCCATGCAGGGAACCTGACATGGGACTCAAACCCAGGTCTCCAGGATCACGCCTTGGGCCAAAGGTGGCATTAAACCGCTGAGCCACCCAGGCTGCCCTGAATATATTTAGATTCAGAAACTCCAACTTAAAATTTTCTAGAGCAATATCCTAAAACCAAGCTGTACACTGAAAACTCAACAGACCCGTAAAGAAGTTACAGCGCTCTCTTTTGGCCCCCTTTTTCTGTGGTGTCTTGCTGGCTGGGTTAGGTTAGGTTAGCCAGTAGTAATTTCTGAGTCTGTCTTTCTTGTTGATGTGAAGGTAACCAATTATTGTCTACCCTTTGTTCTTTAGCCAGATTTACTTGCCATTCTAAAATGTTCATGTTTTCCATTTATTTTACCCTTCTTCTTTGGAATACTTCCTATATTCCATGCTTGTGATTAATTTGAAGGGTCTCCTAAATATTACAAAGGCCCATGTTAAAATCTTGTCAGCAATAAGGCCATATGGTTTCCTAGATGTTCTGCAGACTAAAGAAAACACTTATTCTGATATTTTGAATTAAACTCTAAGGACTTAAACATATGGTATAAAGATGCTGCACACATGGTTTTTAATATTAGAACCATATCAAGCAAAGTGGCAGATGAACTCATCTCAAAGGTCTGCCTTAAAGAGGTGAATGGAGCTTTAGGCTGTGCCTCATCATGGTAATATGGAGTGTACCTGCCCTTGGACAAGTCATTTCAGATTGGACCTCCTTGCCTTGTGGATAAAACAAAGTGTAATCTTCCATCATTCCATAACCTCTCACTTTGAAGGGGGCTTACAGAAGCAGAGCAAGAGGTAATGAAAATAGAGTTTCCAGTCCAGCAAGGAATACTCCCTCAGGGCTCTGAATGGATAAAGTCTCTACATGGAAATCTGTATACAGAATCTTACTAGAGGAATAAGACAGACTAGAAAAATGGAAGGAAATTCTTGCTACAAAATGTTTTAAAATGCTGGTAAAGTATAATAGGTATATGTTTTAATGAATAGCAGAGCAAACCAGACATTAAAGGAAATATCAGAGACCAAAAATGAAAAGGGAACTGAAGACCTGAGCTGTCCAGGGAGAAATGGGGGTAGATGGGTGATAGGAGGTGGGGAATGAAAATAGGGCTTGACTTTCATCTGCTCTTTGAGAGGAGAAGTTGGAAATGAGTCACTCTTTTCTAAATACAGAACTCTCAAATAATAACCTTTAAAATTGTGCAATGCATGTCCTGACAATGCAAAGTAAGATAGCCAAATAGTAGCAAAAGAAAATGTAAAAGCTTAAAAACAAAATATTACTTACAACATGGCAGAATTAAGATCAAACCCATGTGTATCTTAGAGCTGCTTTAATAAATTACCGCAAACTAGGTGGCTTAAAACAAATTTATTTTATAGTTCTGGAGACTAGAAGTCCAAAATTAAGGTGTTGGAAGGGCCAAGCTCTTGAAGACTCTGGGGGTGGGGGTGACTTTTATGTTTCTCCTAGCTTCTAGTGTTGCTGGTAATCCATGGCCTGTCTCGTTTTACTGACATACCACTCCAGTCTCTACCTCTATCATCATGTGGAACTTTCCCTGTGGTCTGTCTCTCTGTCTCTTCTTCTTATATAACACCAGTCATATAAGATTAAAGGCCCATCCTAACCTAGAATGACTTCATCTTAACCTGATTACATCTGCAATGCTATACCAAGTCCAGGCAGACCAAAACGAACAAAAAACAAACAAACAAACAAAAAACCCAACAAACAAAAGCACAGAGATTTTAACCTACTATAAGACAAAATTAAATTGAAGATAAAAAGCAATAAATGAAGCAAATAATGGCTGGGGTTTTGTTTTGTTTTACAGAAAAATGATAACCAGTAAATATATAAGGAATGATTTTTTATAAAAAAAAATCTCTATTCTGTAACCTCCAGTGAGAAAAAATTAGTTCTGAGAATGGCTGCTAAAGGATGCTAATAAAGCCATTAGTGTGTTTTCACGGTTCCAGGGTGTTAACCCACACAATTCTTGTTACTTGGAAAGGTAGAAGTGGTATCTGTATAGTGGAGAAATTTGGAGGTCACTACCTTAAGCAAACTGAGCATCAGAAATAGTGGGACAGCCTGATCTTGTGTGCTTCCCACTGTGATGTTACATGAGGCCCACATAACTGCCTAGGAAGCAGTCTTCAGAAAAACAGTTAACCTAGATCTAAGTAAGCCTTTGTGTCTACCTTTGAGATTTCAGCAATATAGAGTCACAGGTTAAATAGTGTTATCACAAAATAGTAGATGAATCTGAAGTGTGGAACGTTGTCAAACAATTGGTTTGGTCTGTTAAGAAAAGATCAGTGTCTTGGAGATAAAAAATAGGAGGGGTTGGGGAAACATTTCAGAATTAGAAGACTAGAAAGATTAACAACCAAATGTCATGCATAAACCCTGATTGGGTCCTGGAATAATGAGTTTAAAAGATGTTTTAAGGACAGTTGAGCAAATCACATAGGGATAAAATATTAGATATTAGGAAATTGTTATTTTTTAAAATATGGTGTCAATATTTAGTATTTGAGACAATATTCTTAGGAGATGCTTGATGAAATATTTTGGGATGAACTGTCATGAAGTTATAATTTGCTTTCACAAGGTTAAGTAAAAATGTGTGAGAAAGATGTATATACATATATAAAGTACATATGGAAAATTGTTAATTTAAAAATCAAGATGATAAGTATATGAATAATCTGTATGTTTCAGGTTTTTTAAAGAACTTAATGTTGGGTGGTGAGGTAGAAAATCAATTTGGGCTTATTCCAGAGCAGCAATGATGGCTTAATATCAGGAATGTTGCAAATACATTTAACCATATTAGGTCTAAGGAGACATATACAGTTATCTCCATAAGTGTTAAAGGTATTTGACATAATTCAGGTTTCGTTGATTACAGTAATTCCTAATAGAGATTGATTACCATGTTCTTAATCTGCCTCAGTCCCACAAAATAGCATCATGCCAAGACATTAAAATATTTCCATCAGAGTCCAGAACAAGACAATCACTTAACTTTATTCTGGAGGTACTTTGTCACCAATTCAGTTCAACAAGGAAAAAAGTGTAGTCTAGCATTTTGGAAAAGACCATAAAATCATTACTGTTTTCAGACATGATGTATACCTAGAAAACTTTATGCAGTCAATTTGAAAAACATGACAATTAGCACATTCATTTTAACATACAGAAATAGCTTACATAGATAGATATAGTTTACATTGTTACAAACAACTACCAGTTAGAACATAGAGTATTAGAATAGGCCTTATTTGCAGTAGCAAAAGAAAAAAAAGAATAAAATGCCTAGGAATAAAATTTCTTATTTTAAAAATAAAAAAAATAAAATTCTTCCTAGAACATGTGAAGAAGCTTTTCTATTACATCTTCTTTCTTGGATGAAAAGACTCAGCATTATAAAGGTGTCAGTTTTTACCTAAATTAAGTTATAAATGTATGATAATTATAAAAAATACTATTTTTAACAAAATAAGGCTTTCACAAATTATATGGAGGCATAACCAAGTATAGTCAGGAAATATATAAAGAAGAATCATAAGGGAAGAATACACGTGACAGATACTAAACACATTAAAAAAATCTTCAGTGTTTAAAACAGTGTGTTACTGATCCATGAAGGTACAGATCAATAGACAATAATGAATCCATAGACAAAATACCTGTGGTAATTTAAGGTGAGATACAAGTGGCATTTCAAAACAGTGAATTCAGGATGTATAATTCAACAATTGATGTTGGGACAAACAGGTAGTCCTCTTAGAAAAAGTTTGAAGGCATAGATCATGTCTTACATCATGATAAATTTCAATTAGAGTAAAGATTTAAATACTAATAAATGAAGCCATAAAAGCACTAGAGGAAGCAATAGAAGGATTTAAAAAATAATCTTGGTTTGGTGAAAGCCTTTCTAATTATGACTCCAAACCCAGAATCTATAGAAGAATTAACATATATATCTACATAAAAAGAAATCATGGTACATGGTAAAAAAAAAAAAAAAAACAAACAACAACAAAAAAACCCACTGTAAACAGAGTCATAGAAAAATTTAGAAGATATAGAAAAGTAAAGAAAAAACCAGTTAATCCTCATGTGCCCATTCCCTCATTTCAAGAATTATCAACTCATGGCTAATCTTATTTATTTTGAAGATAATTTTACTGTCCTATCATCTTATCCAAAAAAATTGCATGTGTGTGTGTGTAAAAGACCATTAAGAAAAACACTTTAAAATGCCATCATCACAACTAAAAAATTAGTTCCTTAATATCCATGATCATTTTTAAGGCATAGGGAAATGAATCTTCAGGTAAATAATACCCACATAAATATATATGTGCATGTTTTTATATGGCACATTCTATGAATTTAGAAACATTAGGAAAAAATAAGTTAAAAAAAGAAGGAATATGCTGCAGAAATTCCTATTAAATTTAGAACTTCTCCCTTGCAGTGTCCCAAATGCTCTGAATCTGTTAATGCCTTATAGTCAGCTGGTTATATCACTTGATTATCCTTTTGTTAATCCTGGATCTTGCTCTGACCTGAGTGAAGCTGGTTGCTTTACCCTGCCCTTAGAAATTGCTGAGGACTATGACAGAGGACAGCTCAGCAGTCTCTGATAAATTCTGCAAGGTGTGACAAAGTGCAACATCAGATATTAGCAGGGGCCTCGAGCTCTTGAAAGAAGACTCAACACAGATGAAATAGATAGATAGCCTGAGTGCCTCCAAAATTTCCAACCTGTCACCAAATGAAAATATAACAGTGCAATATTTTAAGGATTTTGTGGCTCAGGAGAAAAGAGCAGTACAAATACTTTTTAACAGACTACATGAACCTCTTCATGAAGATATTTAAAATGTTTTCAAGAGAAACTAATTGTAAAATTGATAAAGGTTAAATTTTAATATCATAATCATAAATTGGCTTTTTAAGTGAAGGTGTCTACTTAGAATAACGTGCCAGTTTCATGCAATTTGTTTTATTAAGAATAGAGTTTTTTGGGACATCTGGGTGGCTCGGTGGTTGAATGTCTGCCTTCAGCTCAGTTCGTGATCCCAGGGTCATGGAATCAAGTCCTGCATCTGGCTTCCTGCAGGGTGTCTGCTTTTCCCTCTGCCTATGTCTCTGCTTTTTTCTCTGTGTCTCTCATGAATAAATAAATAAAATCTTTAAAAAAAATAATGAGTTTTTTTGAGACCTAAAGACTAATCAAAATCATAGATATCAGATTTTAAGTAACACTTGGAATCGTATTGTTTGAGAGTTTACTACTCGTTTTATTCCAGAGTAGCTAAAGGACTTGCTCAGGCTGCTTAGCAGGGCCTGGACCCCAGGTCTCTGGATTCCCAGACCTTTGCTCTTTCTATAGGATTATACTTCTTTTTATATCTTTAGATTGGTTACCTTCATTTCCTGAGAATGTGTGTTGAAGTTTTTAGTAGGACATGCTAGGCCTGAATGTATTTTTATGCTCTTTTAATTTAAAGCCTTCCTCCACATTGCGTGTGATTCTAACACCTTTTCAGGAACTTTCTTGTCCTCCAAGTTTTCACCAGCCTCTCGGTTCTGCCAAATGCAACGCGAGGAACTGCTATTCCTAAAGAAATGCTTAGTTCACTTTATTTTCCTTTTTTCTTTTCGTAGCCTGGTAAACTTTTATGGTCATTTATCTCTGTCATAAAATGATTGCAGTGCATTTAATCTTTCCTATGTTAAATTACATAGTACATGCTGCTTATGTCTTCATTCTGGCTTCTTTTGTGTGCAATGGAAAGTTTCTTTATGAAGGAAGATTTGGATCTTATTATTTTCCTCCCAGCTTCAGACATCTCATAGATGAGCAGCTCACGTTGCTTGGATCTTCATCATTAGTCCCTTTCTTCCTGATATCTAATACTAATCTCACACCATTAAGATAAGTAATGACCAAGAAAAAAAAAAGTACTACTTCCCATATTAGAGAGCCTTAATTAACAGCTAGAGAAGGTTAGAGAAAGCTGCTGAAGAGTTTTGCCTCAACAAAATGGTAACTATTGAAAGCAAATTCAAGCAGCGTGATTTGTTTGTTAAGAGAATTGCAGTATTTCAGGGTAAAAAAGGGATTTTTAGGCAACATCTGTGTATCACCGCTTACATACAAAGTCTGCACACTGCCAACCAATGGTCAGTCACCTCCTGCTTGACCCACCCTGAAGACCAGACATTTATCAGAGCAACCCAGGGTAACAGAAAGAACTTGGGCTTTTGAATCTGGTAGATCTCTGGATCCTGACTGCAACACATGTGTTCTATGACCTTGGACAAGACCCTTAACTCTCTGTTCCTCGATTTTAATTGTAATTTCATGAGGCTTTTGTGAGAACTAAATAGTACTGCTTTTCTCAACTAGTCTGTTACATTATTCAGTACCCCGAAGCTGAGTTAAAATAGATCTTCGGGACCTCATCTTGTGGTTCTGACGCTGCCTCTTGGGGCCACGAAGAATGCACTGTAATCTCAGTAGGTATCCTCTAGAGGCATTCAATCTCCAGGTCTTCACTCTTTCTTTAGAGCTGTTTTTTTGTCCTTTGTGTATTTGAAAGCTGTGTAATTGGAGGACAATTGCAGACGAAGCATCAGCAAGCTGACTGCACCTTATAGCGTTCTCTTTGATCGTTTGCATTTTACTGAGTTTATGCTGAGCAGTCTCATTAGTGACCTTGGTGTAATTAGGAACAAAAGCTCAAATTTAAATGTTTCACTTCAGTCATCAACTGATGTGGGAAAGTCTTCACTTTTTGGATGTGTGTGTGTGTGTGTGTGTGTGTGTTTCAGCAAAAGAAAAAGACTTGAATTGGCACCAGACATTTATTTTACAACTATTAGGGTTTACCTGTGTAAGTCCCTACTTCCAAGATATAAAGGACAGCCCATATGTAAGTCTGTTCGATTTGCTGCTGAAAATACAATGCTCTCTGTTCAACATAAGCAAGGAATTAAGCAGTCCCAGAAGGATATATTATTTCACACACACTCATCACATGCATTTACTCTTAACATTTTCCCCCAAATGCAAGGTGAGACCTGGAGAGGCATATTTTCATACCTGTCCTCTTGGAAGCATGTAGATTTCACATATGATTATATTATAGTCTACAAAGAGAACTCAGCAAACCTTCACTCTCAGCATCTCCATTATTAATTCCCTGTGATTCAGTGCTGCCTTCAGGGCATCTGAGATGGGCAGGGAATGCTGTGTTCCTAATTCTGGACTGGTCTTTTCTTCCCCTATGGTCATTTTTGCTCTCCTCACTTGCTATGCTGCTTCTTAACATTATTACATGTCTACTTCTTTCTTCTTTTTACTGGTTTTTCTCATTTTTCCACAATTTCACTTGTACTTGAGTTTGGCTTTTATAGTCAGTAATGCTGAATTTTACTTCAGTTTAACAGGTTGTCACATTTCATATGTTTTGAATTTGACTTTTCTTGGCCCTCTTTCATATCAGATGTTTGTTTCTAGAGAAACTCTACCTTGAGTTATATTCTATATTCTATACCTAGAATATAACAATTTCAGTTTGAGATTATTCTAACTTGGGCTTTTAAGCATATAAAATTTGTGGATGGAACCATTAGATCTTGACTTTCTTAGAAATTTATTCAAGTATGTAGGTAACAAATATATATGATTAAATTACCTTATATTCCCAAATTTAAATGAGCACACAGCCAGGTATCTGTCTCCAGTAGCTTTAACAGACTGCCTTACTTACCCTTGTGTAGCTCAGATAACAAATGCCCTTTGTTGTGCTACAGGTTTGCTATGTCAAGGAGGTCTACTTCTGAGACCAATTTAAAAGTACTATTTAAAAGGCTGTCTGCATGGCCCATTTAAGAAATTAGGCTATGCAAATCCAACCTGATTACAAGATTCAGGTTTAAGGAAATTTGAAGTGCCTTTGAGGTTCTTTGTTACCATAGATCTTAGATTTTACTGGAACAATAACAACGAAAAAAAACCCTGAATTTTAGGCTTCTAAATTTTTATGTGAGAAGATTCAGCACCACTGCATTATCTTTAATTCTGAGTCCTAGGGCTGTAATTTTTCTCCATGTTCAGAAATTGATTGTGTAGCCTTGGTACATTTCTGTTTATCAATTTGTTTCCTGCTGCCATGATTCTTACACCTATCAGAACATTTTATTTGTTTCTAATGTAGGCAGAGTGTTTAGCCCAGAGGTCCTGCTGATCAGTAGTAATCCGGAGTATGAAGGTTGAAATGTGTGCATTTGGCCTGGAAGAAACTTTTTTTGTTTATTTGCATCTTATTTGCAAAAGAGGGCACTCCTTTATATTATCTGGCATGGACCAAGGCCATCACCTCTTTTAGTACCAGCTCATGGATAGATAGTCCAGTGATATGGTCTGTAACTTTTTTTTTTTTCCTTCAGGAGTGCAGGCTGGAAAGCTCGAAACTTTGAAAAATCTGACATTTTTCTTTACTAGAAAGATTGACAGTTTAAAAAAATCAGCAGTCCTCTAGTGTGCATAGTTAAAAACTTATTAATTTTAGTTTGAATTGTTGTTTCAGGAAAACCATTATCCATAATCCTTCTTCAGGGTTAGCTGCATGCTGCCAATTAATACCTAATATCTTATTAGATATTGAAGCCATTTTTTGGTCTGTGTATGAGTATAAAATAGAAGCTTATTAAACATTTAACCAAGAAATCATGCTAGATTCCTAGTCCCAGATGCAAGAGCATATTTCTTATGTGGCTTGTTCATAAAACCAGAGGCAGAGGCCCAATACATGAACAGATATTCAGAGAGAGAGAGATGCCCCAGATATTATCCTATTTCTGTTACTGTATCTGACATGCAGGTGGGCTTTGTATCATTTCCTTCATTCTGCTTGGTGGGTGGGTGGGTGGGTGGGTGGGGGCCTGAGTGCATCATAAGGAGCTTAAGACTGAAAATGGAAACTAACATATGAATGACCACACACTACATGTGAAAAAGAGGTTTTGTCATTACATATATATGTATGTGTATGTGCACTTAACCTGTATGTGTAATGCACACACATTTAACCTATATTCTGTTTCTTCTTTTACTTTGCTTACTTAACAATATAGCAATATTTTTATTCTTTGGACAGCTAAGCTGGCATTTATTCATTTAACAAATAGGTATCTACTATGTTCTGTGCATTACGGTGGAATATTGGGGACACAGGAATAAAACAAGTCTTGTTACTAGGTGGTTTGCAACCTCATGAGGGACATAGAAACGTAAACCATTAAGGATAGAGTAAGGAGAGTGCTAATAGAGGCTCTGTATAGACAAGGTGCTTTGGAAGGAGTAAGATTCTCTGGAGAGGGGGATTCTGGATAGGAGTGGAATTTTTTTTGGGAAAAATGTTTTGTTTTGAGGAATCTGAATTTAATCTAAAGTCAGTTAAGGAACTAGTAAGGAATCTTAAGCCCAGGAGTGATATGGGTCAGATTTACCTTCTAGGAAGTTCAGTTTGTGGACTACAATACAGGAATGAGAGGGTAAGGGTATTTCTCAAAATACTAAGCATGAATTACCATGTGATCCTGCAATTCCATTTCTTGATCTATACCCAAAAGAACTGAAAGCAAGAACTTAAAGAGGTACTTGTACACCCATGTTAACGGCAGTATAATCACAATAGCCAAAAGGTGGAAACAGGGATCCCTGGGTGGCTCAGCGGTAGCCTGCCTTCGGCCCAGGGTGTGATCCTGGAGTCCTGGGATCGAGTGCCGCATCAGGCTCCCTGCATGGAGCTGCTTCTCCCTCTGCCTGTGTCTCTGCTTTTTCTCTTTCTGTCTCTTATGAATAAATAAATAAAATCTTTAAAAAAAAAAAAGGTGGAAACAACCCAAATGTCCATCCATAGACGAACAGATAAATGTAATAAACATTGAATATTTTTCAGTCTTAAAAAGGAAGGAAATTTTAATACATGCTATAACATGCATGAGCCTTGAGGACATTATGCTAGGTAGAGTAAGCCAGTCATCATTTGAGAAGTATAATGATACCTATTTCGTAGAACAATGGTAGTCCTTAGTAGTGAGTTAATTTATGTGAAGTGCTTCAAAGGATACTTGATGCACAATAACTCCTCAGTAAACATTAGCTGCTGTTGGTGCTGCTAGTGCTGCTGCTGCTGCTGTTACTACTACTACTAGTAGTAGTAATTTGAAGCAACAACTTGTGAATATGGCACACTCACCTTGCTTCCTTGTCTTTAATGGAATGTCTTATTTTTAACAGCTTTATTGAAGTATAGTTTATATAAAGTAGTTGTACTTATTTTTAAAGTGTACAATTTGTAAGTTTTTACGTATATTTCAACCACCCTTAAAATCTCTCCCTTCCACTCCTGACTCTGTCTCCACAGGCAACCACTAATATTCTTTCTCTTACCATAAATTAGTTTGTATTTTCTAGAGTTTTCTATAAATGGAATTATACAGTATATATTCCTTTTTTGTCTGACTTTTTTTTCATTTCAGCATGATTACTTTGAGATACATCCAAGTTTTATTTGTATGAATAGTTTATTTCTTTATACTGTCAAGTATATTCTATTGTATGGATATACCACAGTTTGTTTATTCATATGCACCTGTTGATGGATAATTGGGTTGCTTCCTGTTTGGGACTATTACATATAAAGCTGCTATGAATATTCATCTATAAGCTTTTCTATGGAAAAATCATGGGTTTTTTTTGTTTGTTTTAAAAATGTATTTGTTATTTATCTTACTGAAATTTATTATTTATCTCACACAGGAGAATAATATAAATCATGTTTATTCAAAAGGATTGGATTCATTGTATAAAGTAATACTGTCAGAATAAAGTAGTAGTCGCATCACATATCTGCAGGTATAAGCAGTAGCGAATAATTTTTTAAAAAATCTTTTGGTTATATATTATCATTAAAACACAGTGTTTACAGTTAGACAAGATACAGCTGGAAGAGAACAAAAACTTTATTTATATTAATGCTTTTTTAGAGCTGAATCAGTGATATATCCTACTTAAAACATGTTGCCTTTAGCTGCTTTAATGACAGTGGTTTTACTTAGCCACCAAAAAGAAGCACGTTCTTGTTCCTTAGTTTCATTCTTCATTCCTCTATTTTCTGTTCCTCACACTATGACATATCGTTATCACAGCTGGCATTTTTCAGTTTTACTCAAAGAATACTGAGACACACATATACCAAACTGAGACAGCTCAGAATTTGAGAAATAGTAAAGAAGAGAAATTGTGTCTATAATCAAATAATAAAAAAATTCTTGATCTTAAGCATACCAAACTGGGTTCCATACTCAAAATATTTTTTTAAGGGAAAAGCAGTAGTTCTAAGATGGGTTTGGTGGGGCAAAACCACGAGACATAACTTGTTTCTGAGGTCACAAATGACCTTGTTGAATATATGTTTCTGTCCACTTTTTTTCTTTTCTCTTAGGTAATCTAGGAGAAGGATGGCTGGATCACATAGTCGATATGTGTTTGGAGGAAATTACCAAAGAGTTTTACAAGGTGTTTATTCCATTATATGTTCCAGTAGCAGTGTAAAAATTCCTGTTGTCCACATCCTTACCAACACTTGGTGTGGCAGGGTTTTTAATTGGTTTGCATCTAATAGGTTTGCTGTGCTTTTAATTTGTATTTCTCTAATGATAAATGATGCTGAACATCTTTGAATGTGTTTATTTGCCATTTCTGTATTTTCTGTGATGATGTCTATGTGCAAATATTTTGCCCATTTTTCTTATTGGGCTGTTTGTTACTGAGTTTTGAAAATTGTTTATGAAGTTCTTGATTAGATATGTGCTTTTTTCCCAGTCCAGAATTTGACTTTTCATATTAATAACAGGGTTTTTAGAAGAGCAGAAGTTTTAATTTCAATGAAAATCTAACTCATCAATTTTTTTCTTTTATGATTTGTGCTTCTGGTGTCATATCTAAAAAATATTTGCCATATAATCTTCATCAAGGTTACAGAGATTTTGTCCTGTCGGCTTTCAGAGGTTTCATAGTTTAAGTATTAGATCTATGACCGGGTTTGCATTAATTTTTGTATATGGTTGAATGCATAGACTGAAGTTTTTTGGTATTTTTTTGTATATGGATATCCAGTTGTTCTAGCATCATTGATTTTAAACTATCTTTTCATCAATGAATTGTCTCTTAACCTCTGTTAAAAAAAAAGTTTTTCCTATACATCTGGACTGATTTCTGAACTCTGATTCTGTTGATCTTTATCTATCATGATGCAAATACCGAACTGTCATGATTACTATAGTTTTACAGTAAGTCTTTGTGGTTTATATATACAGTAGAGTATTTTCTGGCCTTTAAAAAGGAGATCCTGTCATTTCCAACAACGTGAATGAACCTAGATGATATTATGCTGAGTGAATAAGCTAGACAAAGAAAGAAAAAAGTTTGCAGGATCTCAATTATGTGGAATCTTTAAAAGTCAAATCCATAGTAGCAGAGAACAGAATGGCGGTTCCCAGGCACAAGGAGGTGGCAGTCATGGGGAGAAGTTGGTCAAAGGGTGCAAAGTTGCAGTTATGCAGGATGAGTAAGTGTAGAGAGCTAGCCTACCACAGGATGACTGTGGTTAATACTATATTGAATACAGAAAATTTGCTGGGAGTGGATTTCAGGTGCTCTCACCATACCTGAAATAGTCTGAGAAGTAGACCTGAAAAAAAAAAAAAAAGAAGAAATCCCATTTACAGATAATGTTAGCTCTCCAACTTTGTTCTTTTTCTAAGTTGTTTTGATTGTTTATGTGCTTCATGTTTCTGTATGGATTTTAGGATCTGTTTGGCAATTTCTATACATACATGAAAAGACTGCCAAGATTTTGAATGGAATTATATTGAATCTGTAGATCAACTTGGGGAAATCAAGATCTTAACAACATTGAGTTCTCTGATCCATGAATGAAGTGTATCTCTCTATATCGATCTTTTAAATATTTTCTTAGCAATGTTACAGTTTTCAGTGTGCAGGTCTTTTACAGCTTTTGTCAGATTTGTCTCCAAATATTTTACATTTTTGATGCCATCATATTTATTTTTTTAAGATTTTATTTACTTATTTGAGACAGAGGGAGAGCATGAGCAGCAGGGAAGGACAGAGGGAGAAGCAAACTCCCACTGAGCAGGGAGCCCAATGACGCAGGACTCTATCCCAGGACCTGGGATCATGACTGGAGCCAAAAGCAGATGCTTAAATGATTGAGCCACCCAGGTGCCCTTTTGATGCCATTTTAAGTGGTGTTTTTATTTCAGCTTTTGATTGTTCATTGGTAGTATCTAAAAACAATTAATTTTTATATAATCACCTTATAGCCTACAATAGCTTGCTAAAGTCACTTATTAGTGCTAGTGTTTTTTTGTTTGTTTTGTTTTTGTAGATTATATTGGATTTTTTACACAATTGTGTCATCTGTTTTCGTCTTAGTTTCGATTATTTTTATTTCCTTTTCTGGCTTTACTGTATAATAATAAATATCTCATTGGCTGGTAACCTCTGTTACAGCGTTGAGTAGAAATGGTAAGCATCAACATCCTTGTGAACATTCTGTCTTTGTTCCTGATCATGGTGGAGGAAGCATTCAGTTTTTTGCCATTGAGTACAATATTACTGATAGATACCCTTTTTCATTTTGAAGGCATTCTTTATATTCATAGCTTTTCCTGAGAGTTTCTATGAGAAGTAGATCCTGGATGTTGTCAAATGATTTTTTGGCATCTATTGAGATGAGCATATGATTTCCCCTTTTTAGTTTCTTAATATGGTGATTGATTTTTGAGATGTTGATCTAAACCTAGGTTCCTGGGATAAACTTCACGTATTTTAAAAGTTTAAAAAGTTGTAGAATCTATAGTTATATTAACTTAAGTTGTAGAATCTATAGTTATATTAACTCTCATTCCTAAATTAGTGATCTGTATCATCTTTCTTCTCTACCTGATAAGCCTGCCTAAAAGTTTATCAGTTTTATTGATCTTTTCAGAGGGTCAACTGTGATTTTATTGACTTTTCTCTATTGTTTTTTCAGTCCTTTATTTTGTTGATTTTTGCTTTGGGCTTTACTATTTTCTTTCTTCTGCTTACTTTGAGTTTAATTTGCTTTTCTTGTAGTTTAAGAGGAGTCCAAAGACATTGAGAGAGATCTTTTTTTCTAATTCAGTTGTTTAGTGCTATAAATTTTTCCTTAAATATCTTGTTAGTGCTGTCCTACAAATTTTGATATGTCATATTGTCATTCAGTTCAAAATACTTTCTAATTTCTCTGGGATGTCTTTTTTAACCAAGTGATTATTTAGAAGTGAAATATTTATTTATACATATTTGGGGGATTTTCCAGAGATCGTTCTGTTACTGATTTCTAATTTAATTCTGTTGTGGTTAGAATACATACTTTGAATGACTTCAGTCATTTTAAATGTACTGAGATTTTGTTTATGACAGTATTGTTTGTCTTGCTACATATTTTATCTGTACTTCAGAAGAATGTGTTTTGTTGTTATTGGGTGGAGTCTATACACATTAACCAGGCCAGGTTGATTATAGAGTAGTCAAAAGCTGTACACCTAGTGATGTTCTGTCTACCTATTCTAATTACTGAGAAAGGGGTACTGAAATCTCCAACTATAATTTTGGATTTATCAGTTTCTACTTTTTTTATATGTATTTTTGCTTTCTTCATCTGAGGATCTAATATTGAGGCATAAATATTAGGTTTATTGCAGCCTCTTGGTTAACTGATGCCTTTATTACTATGAAATAACCTTCTTTGTCCCTGGCAATACTCTTTGCTCTGAAATCTGTATTCTCTAATATTAGAGATACCATTTTGTGTTACCATGGTGTATCTTCTTGACTTGTATTACCATGTGTATCTTTTTTTGTCCTTTTACTTTTAATTTATTAGTGTACTTATGTTTAAAATATTTTTCTTGTAAACAAATATTGTTGTGCTTTACTCTTTCATCCCATCTGACAATCTATACCTTTAATTGGAGGTGTTTAGACTATTTACATTTAATGTGTTTATTGACATCTTCAGATTTAAATATATCATCTTGCTACTTTCTGTTTGTTCCATCTGTCCTTTCTTCTCTTTTCCTTTTTTCCTACCTATTTTCGATTATTTTTATGGTTCGAATTTATCTTCCATGTTTTATTGGCCATATATGTTTGTTTTGTTATTTTTGTGGTTGCTTTAGGTGTACCATATCCATATTTAACTTACCATGGTCTACCTTTAAGTGCTATTTGCTACTTTATGTATAGTATAAGCACCTGATAGTAATATACTTCTTTCTTCCCATCTTGGACTTATGTTATTATTGTCATATCTTTTACTTTTAATTGTATTATCCCCATAGTACATAGTTATTATTTTTGTTTAAACTATTATCTTTTAAATACATTTTAATAAGGAAAAATCATATATTTAACCATGTAGCATTTTCTGTGCTCTTCATTTTTTTTTGTATAGACTCAGATTAGTATCTGTATCATTTTGTTTTTCCCTGACCTTTCTTTAACATTTCTTCTAGTGTGGTTCTTGTGGTAATAAATTATTTCAGTTTTCATATATCTGAAAATATCTTTATATTGTCTTTTGAAAGTTTTTTTCATTGGATATAGAATTTTTGGTTGACAGTTTTTTTCTATTAGTACTTTAAAGATGTTGCTCTACAGTCTTTGTTTTCTATTGTTTATGCTGTCATTCAGAAGTTTTATTCCTTTAATCCTCTGTATGTCACATGGCTTTTTTTCCCTCTTTTAAGATTTCTTGATTAGTTGTTTTGAGCAATTCGATTATGATTTACTGTGGCCCAGTTTTCTGTATTTTCTTGTATTTAAGTTTCATTGAACTTCTTGGATTTATCGGTTTATAGTTTTCCTAAAGTTTAGAAAAATTCAAGCCATTCTTCAAATCTTTTTTCTGCCATCCACAAACTCTCCTCTCCTTCATGAACTAAAATCAGCTTCAACTTTGTGAACTTAACACTCGAAGTTGTCATACAGCTCATTAATGCTCTTTTCTCTTTGGCTTTTTAGATTCATTTTTTTTCCTGTGTTTCATTTTTGGATACTTTCAATTGCTATGTTTTTAATTCCATTAATTTTTCCCTGCAATATCTCCTATTGTTAATTTTTCATCTCAGACATTATAGTTTTTGTCACTAGGTGTTTGATTTGCATATATATGTCTTTATTTAACTTTTGAGCATATGGAATATAGTTATAATTGTTTCAATGCCTTTGTCAATTCATTTTATCATCTCTGAGTTTTGGGTTTGATTTAATTGATTGGTTTTTCTCATTATGTTATTTTTTTTTATTTTTGCTTCTTTGCGTGCCTGATATTCTTTGGTTGTATGACATTGTGAATTTTACCATATTGAGTGCTGAATACTTTTATATTCTGTAAGAATTCCTTAAGTTAACTCTGGGATGTAGCTAAATTACATAGAAATCGTTTAATCCTTTTTGATATTGCCATTAAGATTTGCTGAGGAGGAGCAGTGCATTGTTTAGTCTATAACTAAAGCACCCTACCTCATACTATGAGATGAATCACTCGGCCTGCATACTACACTATGGGTCAATTATGGTTTTCCAATATGTCTGGTGAGACTAGTCTCACCAGGCATATTCCTGGCTTTGTGGCTTTGTGTGAATGTTGGGTGCTATTCCCTCTAATCTCCTTGGATAGATCTTTTCATACTCTTGGTTAGTTTACTCACATGCATGTGTTGATCAAAATTCTGCTAACTAGTTAAGAGGACTCTCTGCAGACCTGTGAGGTATTCTCTCTGTGCATCTGTGCAGTTCTTTCCACTCGGATGCTGTCTTATAAATTCTAGCCATCTTGGTCTATCCTCAGAGACTGATCTCTGAAGTTTTACTTGTGTGCTCCCTCTTTGCATTGTGATCTCAAGGCAACAAGGGAAGATAGCTATTGGGCCCTTCTTGCTTGTTTCCTGCCAGTGAGGGATGTATGACTTTCATTTCCATTTTTTTTAAAGATTTCATTTATTCATTCATGAGAGACAGAGAGAGAGAGAGAGGCAGAGACACAGGCAGAGGGAGAAGCAAGCTCCATGCAGGAAGCCCAATGCAGGACTCAACCCTGGGACCCCAAGATCACACCCGAGCCAAAGGCAGACAGACACTCAACCGCTGAGCCACCCAGGCATCCCTGTCTTTCATTTCCTGATGCCCAGTCTTAAAAACTATTGTTCCTTACATGCATCACACATACATACATGCATACATATGTATATATGGTTGGTTGGTTAATTTTAGACAGGAGAATAAATCAGCTCTCCTTAATACATCTTGCTCTGGAATTAAAGTCTGATGGGATGCTTTTTGAATTGTCAGAACCTATGAGCTAAATGATCTTCAGAGGAATCCAGTGGGAGTAGTAATAAAAGGCTGAGGGTCTCATCCTCTTTCTGTCCATAACTACTCTGTGTAAGCTGTCTCAAGACACTCATGAAGTCTCCTAGTTGGATGGAACTTTATAGGTTTTGGGGGCTGATCCTCTAACTGATGCTTAAAACCCTTTTTGTACAATCTCTCTTAATACTTTCACATGTTGGGTCACTCTCTTTTTTGAGGAATACATTTTCTATTTTAGGTGGTTTTCATGGTTAGAAACTTCTTTTGAATATGACCTGGAATCTGTCTCCTGCTAACCTCCATCTAAATTTGTCTGATGACGTCATGTGAAATTAGTCTAATTCCTTTTCCACACAATAGTCCCACTCCTGTTTGAGGACTTCTTGCTTGCTTCTTTCCCCAGTCATCTCCCCAGGATAAATATCTCTTGATTTTTGTCAACCTCAGTTGTCTCATTTCTAGAATGTGGTATTTGTGTTAAAAAAAAGAAAAAGAAAAAAGAAAAAAAGGATTCCTGTGTCTGTGAGTGCCTTCTTTAATGAGTCAGATACCATGCCAGATGCTAAGGATGCAGAAGGGTATATACTGTGTCTGCCTTCCAGAAATGCAGTGGGGGAAGGGAATTCAAATTAGGCAACACAGAAATAAAAGTGCCTATAAATATAAGTGTGCAGGGTATGCTGGGCCTGGCCTAGGATTTTAGAGATGATCAAGTTAATTAAGATATTCAAGGTGTGGGCTGTACTCTAGAAAGGACTATAAATGTGTCTGGCATTATCATTATTAGCAGTAGGCAAAGATGTATCAATAGCTGATGTGTCCCCATTTTTTTTCTGAAGTTTGTTATGTCTCTGACCTTTCAGTTTTAAAGTTCTGTTTGAAATCCCTGGGTTCCACATAATTAAAGAGTTTTGATATATGATGGTGCCCACAGGAGGTAAACCATGCCAGTAAGTTCAGTTTTTCTCCTGCTACTACAGGTTATTTGGGCTCAACTCTTATAAAAGACAGCTGTACCCAGTGAACATTTTTGTGAATTCAGATCTTGTAAGCTAGGGGCACCGTAATCCCCACCGCTTTATTGTTTCACACTTCAAAACTCTAGATGGCAATGATAATACTTCAGCACTTAACATATGGAGAAACAGAAAGCCACTTGCAGAAGAAAGTGTTGGCAAAATTCAGATATCGTGATTCTGTAGCAGTAGGTTACTCTGTGCCTCCCTCACAGGGTGTTAGAGCTTCTCCTCATTTTTTCAAGTATCTTATCACATTGCCAACAGTGTGAGTAAGAGGAAGAACTATATTAATGCTGTTGAGGTTGGGGTTTGAGAGGATACACAGTGTGGCAGCATTTCTTGGACTTGAGAAGAATGTTAAAAATGCAGATTCCCAAGACCCCACCTCCAGATATTCTAATTTAGCCATTTGGTGGGTGTTGCTGAGACACAGTTGTATTCGAAGTTAGTTTTTGGAAAATCTAGTACAGGTGGGACCTGCTTTGAGAAACATTGGTGGGGGAGTGAGTTCGTGATATGAGGGCAGTACATCTTCTTGTCTTGCCTTTTTTTTTTCTTTTTTAAGGTTATTTATGTATTTGAGAGAAAGAGGAAGAGTGAGAGCATAAGCAGAGGGGAGGGGCAGAGGGAGAGAGAAGAAGCAGATTCCCTGTTGATCAGGGAGCCCAACTGGGACCCCAATTGGGAGCTCAGTCCCAGGACCCTGGGATCATGACCAGAGGTAAAGGCAGACATTTAACCCACTGAGCCACCCAGATGCCCTATCCTTGTCTTGTTTCTGACACTGTATTTGTTCTTCCATCTTTGACTCTACCACCTTTGGGGGGGTCTACTCATTATCATGAATTTATATATCCTGAGAAGTAAAAAGATGAGTTAGACAGTTTTCTCAAAGAATTTTCGGTATAGCCTGAAGATACCTGTGTATTCTGGTTTAGTCAGAGTAGCTATAGGACTTTGGGTAGGTTACTTTTAAACCTCCTGAGTATAATCTAGATAATACAATCTACTTATTTTTCAGGGCTTTTGAGAAAACTAATGGAGAATCAAGTACCTTCCCATAGTCATGGCAAATATTACTTTGTCCTGACCTGACTTAATGTTAAATATGCTGAATGTTACTTACTTTCCAAAGTGGTAAAGCTAACTAAATATAAGATTCTAAACTCTAAAGTTCATAGCATTGTATATGTGAGTTAACTTTTTCTAGACAGTAGGAACTGTTTCCAGGCCTGTATCCAATCAGTGTTTTCATGATCTGCCAAATTTAGGGCAAATTATAAATATGAAGAGAGAACAAGATCTTATCTGGATTATAAAGTTAAGCTTCTGGAATCAGACATATACCTTCCTCGGTGCATTGGAAAGTTGAACGCCTTGTGCTTATTAACATTTAAAGTATAATACTATGTGAAGAATCTTTTCTGCACTTCATTTCTTGTCCCACCTAAGCTAATAAGCTATACATTGCATGTCCTTTTGATATATAGAATTTTTTATTTATATTACTTATTTATAGAAACTCCCATATATCTTTGATACATTGTACATTGATACATTAAATATCCTATTTATAAAGTTATAGTTGCCCAAACAAAATCATCACTGACAAAGTAGACATGGATTTGTAATTTATCAGTAGAATGAAAGATGCTTTAATTGATTCTGCTTGGTTTTAAAATTATAATTTTAGTATCATCTCTTCTCACAAAAGAAATTATCTTGGTACCAAGACATGACACAACAAAGAGATTAACCTGAAAATGAATTAATTGCATGATCTCTTGACTCTTTGAAATGGGGAGAAGACAAATCAGGCAAATTTACTTTCTAGCATTTTTTTTTTTTTGGTGTCTTTAGGTGTTTTTCACCTAAAATAGGAAAAAATGTGAGAAATAAAGGACTTAATACTCAGTTTTCTAAGTTTTGTTTTAAAAAGCCACATAGCCTGAGGAATTAAAGATGTTCAGTGATCCAAACTTTAGTTCTAAATTTATGAGCCATGATGTCCACTTGTACCATGACTCCTTCATAGGTAAGCCACCAAAATGTGTTCAGTATATACAGTTAATGTTTGCTATATTAATCATTAGGTTGTCTTCAAGAAGAAACATTTTGATGAGATTGAATGGCAATGTGTTGTTCAGTGAATAACTGTGGCAAATCAGAGGTGGGAAGTTTTATTAGAAGATTAGGCTGGTAACAAAATGAAGGTGTGTGTGTCAGGCTGCAGTGGCCACTCCTTTATGAGGCTTCTAGCACTTTCTTTCTTGGTAATTTGGTTGGGTTCTGCGTCTTTGTTCAGCCTCTGAGATTGGCAGTTTGGTTAGAATGACAACCTGGATTTTTGGCCCCTAAATACAGACCCACTCGATCCCTTATCTGACTTAGGAAATTCTCATTGATGTGGCCTCATTCAGTGGCTTCATGGAACTTAATTATTTCAGGGTTTCTTTTAGGATTACGAAAGCAATATGCATTCCTTATGAAAAGCATAAACAAATAGAAGGAGAAAAATAAATAATTCATAATTCTCCCACCAGAGATAGTTTTGATATTTTGAGGGCTTAGTATTCTCTTCTAGATTTTCTATATGTATATTTTTACATATGGATCATATGTTTTAAGCCTGACATATTTTCACTTCACAACATGTAATGAATATCTTTTCCATTATTTTAAGTAGCTGTGTGCTCCATTAAATGAAAATACCACATTTTATTTAACCAATCTGTTGTCTGTTTCTTAGTTTCATGGGAAAGTGTCTCTTAAATTTCCTAGTTCTTTTTTAGCTGATGTAAGGAAAAAAGCGTATTTTCACATATGCTCATACATCCTTGTTCCTCAGTATGCATTTATGGTTTGACTACCAATAGGAAAATGAAGACTGTGAATTAGAGCAGTGATGTCAAAAGTAATGCTCAGGCATCTTACCTGTGTGGTCACAGATGATTTCTTAGCACCTTGCCTGTCTGCATTAACAATACAATGATTACAGTAATATATATAATCATGTAAAAGCTATTAAAATCATAACGAACACTTAAAGCACTCACTGAGTGTTAGGCACTGTTCAAAATGCCTTTTAGTTAACTTAATCTTTATAACCACTCTGGAGGGCATGGACCCCCAAACACCACAATATAAAGGATATTTCAAATCACTAAACCATAATTCAGACTTAAGTGAGAAAAAGACAAAGCAGATTTCCACCTGTGTTAAAAATCTACAATAAAAAGATTGAAGGTCTCTTGAATCAGGATGGTGAACAGCAGTCCAAAAGTTAGCAGACTTTTCTGCACTGATGTATTTCTGATGTATTTATCATTGTTGCAGTGAATATATCAATGGAGGATAACAGTAGAGGCAGCAACTAGAAAAAGTACTGGAAAATACATACTTCATTGTAGTTTTAAAAATTTATAAAGGTTTTATTTATTTATTAGAGAGAGAGAGAGAGAGAGAGAGAGAGAGAGTGTGTGCATGAGCAAGAGAGCAGAAGTAGGGGGGGCTGCAGAGGGAGAAGGAAAAGCAGACTCCCTGTTGAGCAGAGAGCCTGATGTGGGGCTCTATCCCAGCACCCTGGGATCTTGAACTGAACTGAAGGCAGACACTTAGCCAATTGAGTCACCCAGGTGCCCCCATTGGTAGTTATTTTTAAATGCTCTGCTTCAGATGGGCCATATTTTCTGACCCTTTTGGAGGAAAACATAGTTCTTAGGAAGTGATAGTCTGCATAGTGTTCTTAGTGACACTCTTAATCCCAGTCAAATGTAATATAGCCTAAGATGCATGTAGAACACTTATAATAATAGCTAAGGATTCACTCCCTCTCTACCCATGGTCCCTTGGAAGTAAAATCTGTAGACTTCCTGACATAATTAGGAAGTTGGAGGATTAGAACCTAGGAAGTGTGGCTTTCCATGCTTCCTCTGTTTAAGTTAACCTAAGACCTCATCTGCCCCAGTCTTGATCATGAAAATCTTCTATTTTTTGAGCTTTCTTAGTCTGCATTCTTGAGCAATTGGCAGTTTTTCCTATATACACTTTCAGCTCTCAGGTTCTCATAGGTATGTGGCTGTTATTGTCTCTCATCTGGACAAGATCTTGTTGAATATAGTTAATATCCATTATTCAGGAGAAAACATTTTCTCCATGCCATCATGAGCATTTATTTCCTTCTGGACATACTCATTTTGTTTTTTATTTGTAATTTAACTCTGTGGCTTTAGAACATACAGTAAAACACTGGTTTACAAAAATTCCTTCTGTTATCAAATGGCTCATCAAGATTTATACAGTTCTAGGTCACCTCCCTGTCTGATGGGACTGCTACTATCACCTCGTATTGTCTTTGTAAATTAGTTCTTTTTTGTGTGTGTAATTTATGTTCATATCTGATTATAACATTGAGGCTTTAAGGAAGAACTAGTAGATGTAGCTGAGAGATGCATATCCAGGACATGCTCAACACAATTAGCAGGTTCTTTGAGTTAGCTCATTGTCTTAACTTTACTAATGCCCATGCCCTCTTTCTCTCAGGGATGTCTTTAATCTAAATCACCAGTGCCTGATTGATAAATTTGCTTTGATTATAAAAGATAAATAGCATTCAGCAATAAAAGATCATTTAGAACACTCAGAAGACATTAAAATACAATGTTTACTGAGAGCCAAAGCAAGCATATTACAGTGCTATAAATAAATGGTCTTTGTGGATTTCATGTGTGTTATTTCTGTACCAAGGTTTTTATAATGTATCTTCAAATTCTCACCTTATATCTTTGTCATCTTCTTTTGTAGCACCAATAATCAGTGTTTAGAGAGCTTTATAGCATTTCTTCTGACTGCACCCACTATTTTTTACAAACCTTTAAATCATATATTTCCAATAGAAAATGTGGATAGAGGTGCCTGGGTGGCTCAGATGGTTAAGCATCCAGCTCTTGGTTTTGGCTTGGGTGACCTCAGGGTTGTGGGATTAAGTCCCATGTCGGGCTCTGTGCTGGGTGTGAAGCCTGCTTAAGAGTCTTTCTCCCTTTCTCTCTGCCCCTCTCCCTGCTAATGGTCTCTCTTTCTCTAAATAAATACATAAATAAAATGTTTATTAAAAAGTATGAATGAATAAATTTTGAGGTTGTCTTATGTAATTGATCTCACATTACTTTTACCTTCAGTATCATCCACATGGCTCACGTTTATATGCTGTTAATAATTTAGTGAATCCTTTCTGAAAATTAATAAATGATTCTATATATCTTTCATACCTCAAATACAAATGGCTCAGTAACAGATCTGATTGAGAAACGTATCTCAACAAACTGTTGAAAAGAAAGAGCTGTTGACTTCTCATAAACATTCAAACCATGTACATGAGAGATATTCTGTATTTACATTCAATAAAAAGGCAACTTTCCAGTTAAAATCTTTTAACAACTGAGATCGTATTTTCCTTCATATTTTCTCTCAGCATTATTTTGCTGTGGTAACTCTTACACTTTGTTCCTTGATTTGCCTGAGGATTCCTAATGCCTATGAAGACTGTTTTCAAATATGTTTTAGGGTGTCTTTCTCTTTCCACAATCAAAATGTACATATCTTTTCCAGATTTTTCTCTCAGCACTCTGGCTCCCATTGTTTTTGATGACAAGTAAGTTGTTAATCTTATTGTGGTTCCATTAAGTAAGTTGTTTTTCTCTTATTGAACAATTTACTTGGTGTTCAACATTTTGATTAGTTGGAATATGGCTTTCTTTCTCTCTCTCTTCTTTCTTTCTTTCTTTCTTTCTTTCTTTCTTTCTTTCTTTCTTTCTTTCTTTCTTTCTTCTTTCTTTCTATTTCTTTCTTTCCCTTCTTTCCTTTCCTTTCCTTTCTTTCCTTTCTTTCCTTTTTCTTTGATCCCGGGTCCCCAGAATCACGCCCTGGGACAAAGGTGGCGCTAAACCGCTGAGCCACTGGCGATGCCCCGGAATATGGTTCTCTTTGCGTTTACCTTACTTGCAGTTCATTGAGTTTCTTAGAAGGGTTGTTTAATGTTTTTCATCAGACTCAGGAAGCTTCTGTTCCTGTCTCTCTCTTCTCCTCGTATTTTCATCATGACTGTTGCACACTTAATAGTATCACACCTTTCTGAGATGGTGGAGTTTTTTTGGTTGTTTTGATTATTCTTTTTTTCCTTCTGTTCTTTGGATTGTGTAGCCTCTATGCATCTGTTATTAAGTTTGCGGATTTTTCCTTCTGCCAGTTCAAATCCACTGCTTAGCTACTCTTGTGAATTCTTCATTTCAGCTACCATTTTGTTTTTTTACTCCAAATGTCCATTTGATTCTTTTTCAAAATTTATCTTTTTATTGATACTCTCTTTTTGATGAGACATTGTAGCTTCCTTCACTTCTGTAAGTATGGTTTCCTATAATTTGAATATATTTATAAAGGCTGCTTTCAAGTCTCTGTTAATTCCAACTTCTGGGCCTCTGTAAGTTTCTATTGCCTGTTTTTTTTTTTTTCCTTTTGTGAATGGATCATACTTTTCTATTTTGCATAATTTTTTGTGGAAAACTGCACATTTTGGGTAATATATTACAGTATCTCTCAATAATGACCCCTCCCCCTTTGGAGAGAGTTTGTTGAAGTTGTTGTTTGTTTAGTTACTTATTTATCTGTTTAATAATGGGCTAATTCTGTAACGTCTACTTTCTCCACATTATATACCCTATGACTCACCTGCTCAGATTTGTTCCTCTTGTTTTCATCATTTAGCCTAGCTTTCTAGGGGTTTTCCTTGGGTTTATGTACATGATTTTATTTAGTTATTTTAAATAGGGTTCATGCACAGTGTGGGCCTTGAACTCATGACCCTGAGGTCAAGAGCACATGCTCTACTGATTGAACCAACCAGGCACCCCCTGCATACATCATTTATTGATAAAAGTTTGTGTTTAAGCTGTCTTACCCAGTTGAATGTGTGCATAGCTTAGAGACTGCACAGTTCAGGGAATTCAAAGTTTCCTCTTGCTTTAAGTCTCGTAGTTCAGAGGCCCTTCCTCCAGTCTCTCATGAATGGGTGCAGCACTAGAAAAAACCCTAAGGGATGAATGTACTTTTATTAAGTCTGACTTCTTGCTAGGTTAGAGTAGCTTATTGCTCAGCCATATTGGTGAAAGATTGTGCTTTAGTCCCTTCAGTCAGTAAGGCTTACACATTAGTTATTGGACCTGTGTAGAACTTGGGGAATTTTTTTTTTTTAATGTCTGCTGTATGTTCCACTATGGTTACTCCTGAGATGGTGCAGACTTGGGTATATTCTCAACCTTCTGGACCCTCAGGAATGTGTGTGATCTCAGGAGGACTCTTCTTGGGTGTCTCTCAGGTGCTCACTATTGAATTTATGGCTGGTTCACTTTGTTCTACTAATACTATGAAGCTACTAGTCCCCATGTAATTAATTCCCTGCCATCAGAATCTCCATGGTTTTTGACAATGCCCTTAAGCATAAATAATGTTTGACTTCAGACAGTGTGGTGGAGCTCTCTGTCATTAGGGCCTGCCTCTCCTCCTGAGCAGAACATCTGTACGACTGCAGCAGGGCTTTGGGCAGAAGCAGTATCCTGCTTCTCCCAGAGGGACATCTCTTCTCTACAAGCAGGTACTGGGTGGCTTTTTTAGCTTGCTTCTCTCAGTGTGCAATCTTTGATTTTTAGGAGTGAGCTAAAACTGGGGTAATTGGGCCCCCATTATTTTCAACCTATTGCTCTTGAAGCAGAGCTCTGCCCTACAAATGGGAACTGAATGGAGGAGTGGAGATGTAACTGTCTTAGCAGCACTCACCTAAATCTGTATTTCTGCAGTGGGTGGGCTAGGGGTGGAGGAATGGGAGGCATTAGCAGATGGTCCCTCTCACGTGAAGCCGTATCCCTAGATTAGCTGCTGGGAAGAGATGGAACCCTCATGTTCTTGGCTATATCGACCCAGAGGAGAGTTCTCAACACATCCTCTTTTTTTTTTATTTTTCTGTGCTCCAAGCTAAATGACTAGCTCATCTGATAACTAATCCTTCACTGTAGTTGAGTATGCTCATTAGTTTATGCCTTCTTATATCTTTATGTTCCTGGTTGTTAGTACTATGAATGCCACTTCACAACAAGTTCTCAATAAATATCTTTGAGTGAGTGGATGAATGAATGGATGGATACAATACTTTTTAAGTGATATGCTTATTTTTTTTAATTTTATTTATTTATGATAGGCACACAGTGAGAGAGAGAGAGAGGCAGAGACATAGGCAGAGGGAGAAGCAGGCTCCATGCACCGGGAGCCCGACGTGGGACTCGATCCCGGGTCTCCAGGATCGCGCCCTAGGCCAAAGGCAGGCGCTAAACCGCTGCGCCACCCAGGGATCCCCTGATATGCTTATTTTTACGCAAAGGAGGTGATACATGTAATGGGGACTTCAGTACTTTGAGACTTGCTGAGTGTGGAAATAGGTCTAGACTCTCATACTCAACCCAATAACAGCCAGCCAGAACTTTTAAAAATAAAAGGGGTATGAATAACCACTACATAACCTGAGTAAGGAGAGACAACCCCGTAATAGAGTCATCACTAGCAACAAAAAATAGATGCATGGTGTACATTTTATAGAGTAAGAATCACAGATCAATTAGTATGAAAGGATATGCAACTTCAAAGTAATCAGGAATATGGAAATTAATGATATAAATTAACAGCCATCGTATTTGCAAAAATTAAGAAACCTGAGAAACAATATTGAGGATGTGGAGAAATGGGAATTTTGCTACATTACAGGTTGGGCTGCAAATTGGTATAACTACTTTGGAGAGTAACCAAGTTGAAAATTCATGTACTCACATACCTTATGACAGTAATATTACTTCGAGGCTTTTATCTGAAAGAAAACTCTTTTTGGTGTAGCAGGAGGCACTCACAGAGGGATGCTTGTTGCTGCATTGTTTATAATAGTGAAAAACATAAAACAACCCAAACCTATATCATTAAGGAAATATGTAAATGAATTTTGATATATTCTTACAGTAGAACATAATACAGCAGTTAAAATGAATAGTTTACATATAGCATATTGTATAAGTTTCATGTATAACAAATTATAGGATAAGTACAGTAAGGTACCATTTATATATGTCAAAAAGGAAAAATATGTCTTTATGTTGTTAATGGATGCTCTACCACAAGTGTCAGCAAACTGTGGCTTGTGGACCAAATCTGACCGTTGGCCTGTGTTTGAACGGCTCACAAACTGAGAAGGATGTTTCTGTTTTCAAAGTGTTGTAAATACAAAAAAAGAGAGGGAGGGAGAAGAAACTATGATTTTTCTCCATAACAGGTCAGATCTCCAAGGGAAGCTTTGAATTCTGAAAGAAAATTTGCTCTATAAAAGAATGCTTTGATTAAAAAAAAAAATGTGTGTCATAGAAGACATCTGATTTCTGTAGCCCATTGGGCTGCCATAACAAAATGCCATAGATTGGGTGGCTTATACACAGCAAAAATTTATTTCTCACAGTTCTAGAGGCTGGAAGCCCAAGATTTGATGTCTGTCTGGTGAGGATTTTCTTTCTGGTTTATAGAACTTATCTTCTTGCTGTGTCCCTGCATGATGGAAGGGGCAAAGGAACACTCAGGTGTTTCTTTTATAGGGCACTAATCCAATTCATGAGGGCTCCATCTTTACGATCTAATCACCTCCCTAAGGCCCCACCTTCTTACACTAACTACATGGTGAGGTTAGGATTTCAACATGAATTCGAGGCAGGGGACACTGATCTTCAAGTTGCCACTTTACTAAAAATTTTACTGGTTCCTGCTATATATATATATGCTCTGTGTGTGTGTGGAGATTCACATCCCCTCAGCCTAGCCCAGGTGGACAGATCCAGCATCCCACCTCCAGCCTGTATGCCCTAGAAGTTTCTCCTAAGTCTTGGAATTATCATCTTTTCCTGCATTTATCTGACATATCAGTTAAAGCACCTGCAGCCAGCCTTCACCCAATGGGAGTCATATGATTGCCTAAGCTTCCTGTTCCTTCAGGGAGCAATACTGAGGGGCGTTCTGCATGGTTCCTCACAGGGATCCTTCAGGATCAAGCCACATTGCCTGACTCCAGCTCAGAACATGCTCTTGGCCTTGCATTTCTCTGTCCCACCCACTCCCCCACTCTGCTTGGCAGGACCACTGCCTCTTTACCCATGTCCCAGCTACTGCTTTGGGATCTCCAAATGAAGACAGCCACTTGGGCTGTAAAAGAGCAAAACTGTCATTGGGAAGGACAGCAATGTCTTGAGGGCATGGAGCATAAAAGGAGTTTAAATTATATTTGTTACATTTTATTTATTTAAAACTATCCATAACAATGGGCAAAAAGTTTAGCTTTTTAAAGGCCCAGTGGCTTTTATATGGGTGTTTACCTTTTGGAGTTTGAGTGCTGGATTTCTCTGTGGAACTACTCTTACTCTTTGATTTTTAATTTTTCTTTGGGAATCTGTTTCTTGTGCTTAAAATCCAATTTCTATCTAGGCTTGTTCATCATACCTGTTTGAGTGGAATTAATTCATTATGAGAATAAAAGAGAGATGCCTGCATTTAACTAGTAGAGAGGATGCACCATAGCAATTAAATTGAAACATACTTTCTCACCATTTTTTTTTGGTACTTTACAATATAACGTTCTCTTCTAGCAGTCATGTGGTATCTAAGGCCTTATGCTTTGCTAAAGATAATCTCCTAAGCTTTAAATGACATGCTGATACATACTCTAAGTTAGGAAGTATTATGTAAGAGTAGATGGTAATTCACTCAAGAGAAACAGTTTCTAGGAAACTATAAAATAATTCATTGGAAAATTTCTTTTAGGTTTCAGAAAATTAAGTCCTGCTGTGGGTTTTCATGTGCTGTGTAGGGAGGGGAACCAAAACCCAAACAAAAGAACAACAGCAACAAAACATATATGTGTGTGTTGTTGTCTAAGCCTACTTAGAGAACAGGATGTTTTCATTAGCAAATTTGGGATTTGATGCATGCAGGACTTTTTCCAGAGAGAAGCCATATGTTCTCCTGTGCATGCCAGACTTGTGACAGTCACGATTCTCTGCAAATGAAAGCACAATGTTTATAGGCCTTACAGCAGGAATCAGACCTCTTCCTAAAGCAGCATCCTTTGTGACGCCAAGCTCTCATGTGACTGAGTGACTGTGTGATGTTATAAAATCATAAATCCTCTCATGTTTTGCACTCATTGCTCTAAGGATAAAGGCCTTCATTTAGCCCAAAAGGGTTTGTAGGCTCTGGCTCTGGCATCTCTAGCTTCATCTTGGATGCTTTCTCCTTACCTCTCTAACCTCGTGGAAGAGCCAGTCTTACCTTCATATTCCTCAGGGCCTTTGCATATCCCCTTCACTGCATCTTTAGTGCCTGACACATAAAAGACATATAATAAATATTTTTCAAATAAATTAATGACAGCTATTAGAAAGTAGCCAAATTCTGTTGTGGTGGTCATGGTAGAAAACAAGCACGTAAAGAACTGACTGCCTTGTCTGATCCTGCTGTTTGAAGTGAGTGTTGAGTAGACCAACTCTTGATTTTACCCTCTTTCTCTAACTTCTTTTCATTAGATTTTATTGACAGTCATGCCAGCATAAAAGCAAACAAAAACCTGTTTAAGATGGTACCATTGGAGAATATGTCCAGAGCTACTACTAATTACCCTCTTTTCTGTATCTACCCTTGGCCTTCAAGCTTTGTCACTGGCAGAAAGGAAAGAAGACAAGGCAACTACAATGATTGTTTCAGGGAATACCAGCAAATAGAATTGAATAGAAAAAGGAAGTTCACGGAAAAAATGAGCAGATCAAATGAGTGCAGAGGTTAGTGTGCTTTTCCATTGCCTTCTCTCCTCATATGTTGCAGACCAGCTGAGCACCAGGGCTGTGCTAGGCACTGAGAAAAAGAGGTGAACAAGGTTGAAATCCCTGCCTTCTGGTAACTCTCAAAAGTTGGAGAGCCATTCCACTAAATGACATGATATAAAATGCAGTCTAACAAGTGCTGGGTAGACTTAAGCTCAGGGGCTGTGTGAGCCCCAAGGGCATTGGACATTTCATGTGTGGGAGTACAGTTGATTCAGTGACAGTGATTCAGGAGGCATATAGGCAAAGGAATGAAGTTATGGATTTATTACTGAAGGGCAGTAAAACTGAATTGATTTAAAAAATTATCATTACCAATAAAATTTTAGTAACAATTTTTAGCCATAAAATTACTGAAAACAAGTTAGACATCCTAAAGTATTTTTGCACATTAAAGTGTCCATAAATGCTGCTGCCGTCTATTTATGACAGCCAACCCAAGTGGACTCTTTCCTGGGAAACAGGTTTTCCTAGATCTGGGAACCAGGACCTGGGTGTCAGTCCTATCCTTGGTACTGACTGACTGTCTGACCCTAACATGTCTGTTTATCTTGCCCTCACTTCCTCAGAGTTCCCATCCTTGCCATTCATCCCTACTCTCCAGCACACACAGGTACCTGTGAGATGGCGTATTCCCTTCAGGACTCCATGTTTACTCCTACCCATCTCTTCTAATGGGCAACCAAACTTCCTCTTTCCTACAGTCCTCACCCAAAATCATAATTGGAATTCCTCACTTTGCCAAAAAAAAAAAAAAAATCCCCACAAGAAACAAACTGTATTGTATAGGCTTCTGAATGTGTTCATTTTCATTTTCTCCTACTTACACTCTTGCTAATAACTCAGTGAACTGATACATTTGGTAAAAGGAGTTGATTTGACAAGAAGAGGTCACTTCTAAAAAGTGCCTTCTCAGTATAGCATTACATTCTAAAATGTAAATTTCAAATTCATCTTTAGTAACAAGCATCCACAGGCATACCATTTTGCTCTTAAGATACTCACTGGGAATAATGCCATATGTTAATGGCCCTCAAACCTTTAATTGGCCTGTATTTTGGAATGTATTCCTATTTTTTCTTTCTATCACAGGTAAGTCCTAGGTAGAGGCTTTCTGGAAACCTCTGCCTTGCTGTCACCATGTCTATGAAATTCCATGTAATGTCACCTTGTTACTCTTAGGGAAGTGCTCTCAGTGATGTTTATAGGTTAATGACACAGATCTTTTGCATTGGTGAAGTACTTTACAGTTGACAGACCACTTAATTACCTTCTGTGATCTTCATGAATGCCCTGTGAGGTAGCTTTATACAGCCCTATAGTGGAATGTTACTAACTTGTAAAAAAAAAAAAAAAAAAAAAAAGGCATGAACTACTGACACATGCTGCAATGTATAAGAACCTAGAAAACGTGCTCAGTAAAGGAAGCTAGACATAAAAGATGTATGTAATTAGATGATTTCATTTAGGTAAAATGTCCAAAATAAATAAATCTGCTGAGACAGAAATTTGAATAATGCTTGTCAAGAGATGGGGCATTGAATAAAATTGGGGGAGGGAACCGGGGAGTGACGCTAATGAGTACAAAGTTTCTTTTTAGTATGATGAAACTGTTTAAAAATTAGATTATGGTGATCCAACAACTTGTAAATACTTTAAAAATCACTGAGTTGTACCCTGCAAATGAGTAAACTTTGTGACATATAAATTACATTTCAATAAAGTTGTTAAAATTTTTAATTCATTCTTTTTTTCCCCTACTTCCCAAACCTTAAGGACAAGAGACTTCAAAGCAGCAGAGAGATACTGGGCCCCCATCTTGATGTCCATTTGACTTCACTTACCCACCCAGGTGCCCAGCCTCTTCTTAAAAGTCTGTCCTTTCTTAATATTTCTCCGTCCTTCCTCTCATGTCCAACTTGAACAAATAAGAAAACATCTTCTAAGAGTCCCTGAATTCATCACCTACTACTCACCAGGAGGTGCTGACATTAGCACATTCATAAGCTTAAGCAGAATTAAAAAGAGAATACTCTAGCCTGTGACCTTTCCATTTTACTTTTTGGCATATTTTTATTAGAGCTCTGCAAACAGTCATCTCATTTAAGAGCAAGTCTCCCATGTGACTAAAAAAACATGGGCCAAAACTTGAAAGAAAAGGAAGCCATCAGTGTTAGTTTGGAATGCTAGAATTGTGCTTAGAGCCTGTCCCGAATTTAATGCACAACTATGAGCAACTCCAAACCTATAGAAAACCCAACTATATTCCTGTTGCTTATCAAATGCCATATATATATATAAATATAAACATACACACACATATATATTTGTAAAAGTATGAAATACAACTATTGGTACATAGTTGACTGAGGCAGTAGGAAATGGGATGATACAATCAGTAGCTTCTTTTCTATATCTTGAAAGCATACTGGAAAAGAGGAAACGAGTTAGCTCTTAGATGGTATGGGATGCAGTGACATTACTCTGAGTATATGCTCCAGCTATTATAGTTGCCTTTCCTGTTACATGTACCCTGCAGGAACAGAGGACACATGAAGTTCCAAAACTAGAAACTGTGGATCAAAAAGCAGACCAAGAATGTGTGTGATGGGGGGAGCCTCCAGCACTTGCCTTCTCGCTTCAGCATGAGCCTGCAAGGTGTGAGTCTCTAGAGAGTTGGCTGCAGTGCAGGCAGCAGACTTGAAGATGGCAGTAGAGGCAGATTGATACATCTGTCAGTGCGTAGTCTTCTTAGACAGCATTTAGGAAGTTCTGACCTGAATTGGATGAAATCTTTATGAAATCTAAATCTATGTATCTGTCCTGTCACTAAGATGCTTTTTAAAATTTTTGGTTCAGATGATGAAATTTCCACATATGTGAATTATCAAACTTGATATCTTGGATGGAAATCTTTTTGTTTGATGAGGTTATTCTCTGTTTTCAGTTTAATTCCTCTGTCAGTAGGTCAGCGATTTTCTGTAAAAGGTCTTGGGTCTGGTATCCCTTCATTGAATGCCAAGTGGCTGTCCATCACTTCCATGACTATCTCTGAAGTCTCTTCCTATCTTTTCCCTATTGTTGTTTAAGGTTAAGCATATGATTTAGTATTGCTGCTATGTGCATGGTGTTGCCTTCCTTTGGCTTAGGAGGAGAAGAGCATTTACCTCAGAATAGAGCTTGGCTGGCACACTTGGTGACATTGATGTGTAAAATATTTGCAGGAAATGTGTCTTCAGATACCCCTTGGCTTGCAGTTTGCTTCTGACGTTTTCTCTCTGCAAAGCTGAAGTACCTACCTGGGATGTGTGGAGGATGTGAAGTATGTACCTGGGATGTATCCAAACATAGTGATGGAAAGAGGGCATATTTGGAACTGCTTGCTCTGCAAGGCAGCTGGGACTCAGCTGTCAGTCACTCTGCTTTGCATGGGCATTTCCTGTGGTTGCAAATGATATTTCTATCGGCATAAAGTGAGAGGGAAGAAATACTAGATACAGAATTAGGAGGATAAAGTTCCTGTTGTCTAATTCCTGGTATCCTTTAGATCACATGTATTTTGCCTTTGAGACCATTGCACTAACCCTGTATCACAAATATAGCAGTTCACATGGTCACAGAGCTGTCAGACTCTTGAATTCTAATAGCTTTTGGCATGATTGTTCTAACCACCACACCATGTCCTCCACTTCCATTCTCTGGGTTTGCTTATACTCATCTGAGAAATTAATTCCTTGGTTTCTTTGGTCCTTCTCTTTCCAGATTCTCCCTCTAGTTTCTGACATTTGTTTCATGGTCCTTTTTGTTGGTTTCTTGCCCTGCTAGCCCTTAATTATTGGTGATGTTCAGGGTGCTGTTCTTGATCTATAACAATTGCTGGTACATGTTCTCCCTGAGCAATCTCATCGGCTGGTCTTCTGGTTTTACAAATCAAATATAAAGTGCTGACTCTGCATAAATCTCTCTTGCCCTCACCTCTCCCTACAGGCTCAGATTCATATATCCAATTGCCTGCTGGACATATTTTACTTGGACTCCAACCCAGTGAATCTATAGCTGAGTTTTGTTCATTTGTATTCATCCATCCATTTATCAAAGTCTGGCAACTAGGAGTCATCCTAGAGTTCTCTGCTTTTCTCTTATATCTAATGAATCACAAAGTCTTACTAACTTTATGCCCTAAATACTTACTGAGTCCATCCTTACTCCTAGAGTTCTTGGTTTGAGCCCTCATCTTCCACCTGAATGATAGTAGTGACCTTCTGATTGGTGTCTTTGTCTCCAGCCTTCTTTTTTTCAAGTCAGGCTTCACTTTGTAATCTAATGATGTAAAAATTAATTTAGCTATGGCATTCCACAGCTTAAAACCTGCTAATGGCTTTCCATCATTGCTGAGATAAAAGTCAAAGGTCTTACGGTAAGTCACTTTGGAAAATATTTTGCCGATTTCTTAAAAAGTTAAATATACATTTACCACTAGATCCAGTGGGTCCACTCCTAGGTTTAGACCCAAAGGAAATGAAAAAATATACTGACACAGACATGTATACAAATATTAATAGCACTATTCATAATAACCCCAAACTGAAAGCAATTCAGATGTCCATCAACAGGAGAATAGATAGATAAGGGCACTTGGGTGGCTCAGCAGTTAAGCGTCTTCCTTCAGCTCAGGGCATGATCCTGGAGTACTGGGATGGAGTCCCACATTGGGCTCCCTGCATAGAACCTGCTTCTCCCTCTGCCTGTGTCTCTGCCTCTCTCTCTCTCTCTCTCTCTCTCTCTGTCTATCTCTGTCTCTCTCTCTCTGTGTGTGTGTGTGTGTCTTTCATGAATAAATAAATGGGTAGAATCTTTAAAAGGAAAGAGAAAAAAAAAAAGGAACTGAACTACTGATACATGCAACAACATTGAATCTCAAATTGCCTGTGCTAAATGAAAGAAGCCAGATATTTAAAATTTATTTTAAAATTTAAAATTATTAATCATATATGATTCCATATATATGACATTTGTAGAAAAGGTAAAAGTTATGGACATGAAGAGTAGATCAGTGGCTGCCTTAGGCTGGCGCTGAGCATTGACTAAAAATGGACCTTTGGGGTGACAGAACTGTTTAAAACTGGATTGTAGTGATGCTTGAACAACTATGTAAATTTACCAATGCTCAGAACAAAAAGTAGTCTTTGGCATGGCCTAGAAAGCCTGCTACCACTCAATCTCTTCTTTGTCCTACAACTTCAATTTTTATCATTCCCTGCTTTATATTCTGATATCTCACAGGACTGAAATGTTTGTACTTCCCTGCAAATACTCTGTTTTTGCTTTGTGTCATGTAGTAACTTCTACAGGAGAAAGCTTCTACCTGTCTCACGTTCGTTTGAGAATCAGCTCAGGGATCAGCTGTAGGAAGTTTATCCAGCTAAGGCCAAATTGTCCATCCTAGATTCTGATGGTAATCTACTTTAAAAAAAAATACACACACATACACACACACTCTTATTTATTTTGTTTTAATTAATTAATTAATGAGAGTGAACACGCAAGCAGGAGGAGAGCGGAAACCTCAAGCAGACTCCCCACTCAGCACAGAGCCCAACACAGGGCTTAATTCCACCACCCATGAGATCACAACCTGAGCAAAACCAAAAGTCAGACACTCAAGTGACTGAGCCACTCAGGTGCCCAGGTAGTCTACTTTTTTTAAAAATGTACTTAACCCCATTATATTGAAATGATTTGTTTATATATCCATATATCCCACCAAACTATAAGTTCCCAGAGAGCATAGCATGTGCCATGTCTTATTTGCAAAGGAAACCCCTAGTTTTTTTATTTGTAGCAAAATCCATAGTACATAGTAGGTATTCAAAATGAGTTCTTTTGCATGCATTTCACTTGATGACTTAATGTAAAAATGGTTTGTTTTTGATTTTTCAGAATGAAATTTGCATTGAAATAACCCTTATTAGGGGAGAGTACATACTATAGCGTTTTCTTTTCAAACACTTCATGTGGTATTTTCTCTTGTTTTCCTTTTCCTCATTTATTATCTACCTTTAGTGTACTATAAATAGCACTCTAGCAGGTAGGAATTGTATCTATTAGTGTTTTCCAGAGAAATAGAACCAATGAGATATGTAGGCAGAATTTCTTCTTTCTCAAGGTAACCTTAGTTTTGTTCCAAAGACCTTTCAGTTGATTGGGTAAGACTCACCTACACTATCAAGGATAGTCTCTTTTACTTAAAGTCAACTAATTGTGGATGTTAACCACATATATATAATATCTTTACAGCAATATCTAGATTAGTGTTTGAAAAACTGGATACTATAGCTTGGTGACATTGACACATCAAATTAACCATTACAGAAAAGATCTCAAATTTTTAGTTATAAGGCACCTTAGAACTCCCCTGGTTATCTAAGCACACCCTATGCCTGCCCCGTTTTATGAAAGAGGAAACAGAGGCTCAGTAGTTTGTAGTTGCATTTCATAAAACAGAAAATGGCTTTCCAGTAGTTTCTCTTAACAAGTGAAAGCCTAGGGCTACTCTGTCTTGCCTTATCAACTGAGTCATCAGACATTAGGTTCTATGTCATTCATTAACCAGGACTGAAACCTCAAATGAGTTACTGGTACCTTTCATTTCTCTTTGTGAGTTCTGTTTTTCTCTCAAGAAAATTTATGGCTGAACTTTAAATAGAATTTTAAAAAATACTATATGACATAATTCTGGCCCCAAGTATAGAGTCTATTTTTAGCACACACTGTCATTTTATATTTTGTTCAATTTCAATGGCTTATTGCAATGGACTGTGAAAATGTATGTATTTTTTTCTGTTAGAAATGGTAAACTTTATGGAAATATTCTCTCTCTCTGATGAGCACCCCTTCTAAATGATCCTTTATCTGATAAGGACTAGCTGATTTGGGAAGTTGAAAAATAGAGAAATGATGGTTGTCTTTTATTCTGTAAATTTTTTCATATTTTCTAGAAGACAAAACTAAGATCATTTGCAAATGAAACTATAGGTGATAGTGTAAACTTTCTGGAGAGGGACCATTAGCTAACATAGTCTATGAGAAATTCTCACTTTGGGGAAATGGGACTTAGAAACTTATTACTTTTAACCCCAGTGAATCACACCAGAAATAATTAGAACATAATGCAAATCAGTTACTACATTTTCTGTGTAATATTTGACCAGAAACAAGATACGGAGATTGGAAGCTGGAAAAACAGTGAAGTGCTTAGCCTACCCAAGCTCATTTTAAAGTTTTTAGTTCCAGATATTTAAAGAAAATCAGTTTTCATCCTATTGAATTCTTGGTGGAGGGAGTCACAAGTTGTATCATGTGAGAGGAATCTTTCCACTTTCCATTCTTTAATATACAAATTCTCCTTAAGAGTAAGAAATAGAATTGGCCCAATTTAGATAAATAAAAATGCCTTTAATCATTCTCTAAGAAAATCAGAAGTTTCTAGATGGGAAAAAAAAATATATATATATTTTTGAAATTCACTTTCAAAACATCATGGCATTTAAGCATTCCAATTTAATGACAGCTGAGAGAAACTGGTGTGAAACTTATATTTCATGAAGTGAATCCACCCTGCCTTTCAAACATGGGAATACCACCATCTGGAAAAACAAGATCCTACTTGTATTTAGCCAAATACCAAGAAAGCACTGCTGTAATTTTGACTCTATTTCCTTCTGAGTATTTGATATGTCATCAAGTATTAGAATTATTAATTTTTGGTACCTTATTAATGAATAGTGATTAAAGAACGTTCATGGAGAATCAGAATGTGGGCTTCTTTTATTTATTGTCATAGGTGTGGCCTTTCTACAAGTCCTGGGAAAATAGTACCATGTCCCACAGAGGTAGTTATCATAACTTCTTTTTAAGGAACTTGTGCATTAAGTACTGTTGTTCTTTAATGCATTTAAATTATGTAGTATTTTTTTTGGCCAAATAGAAGAAACCAACTTAAAATTCTGCCTTTCATGTGAGTAAGACCACTTGTTAAAACATAATAAACCCTTACTTTAATAATGATTTCTAGGTTATAATATGCTCTTTAGAAGTACATTCCAGTTTGATTCTTTAAAAAATCCAGTATTGGATGATGCTGTTTTTCATTTCTGAGGTGAAGAAATTGAGGCAGTAAGAAGTTACGCATCTTCTCTTTCACACAGCTCTCTGGTGTCATTGTCCAGGCCAAATTCATCTCTCTTCATTCTAAGTCCAATTTGTTCTAAAATCTTGATTTATGTGTCTCTCATTGACTTACTTGTCAATAAGTTTTCATTTTATATATAAATAATGTTGTGGATTGTTCCATAATGCAGATGGGCAGGATAGTGTATTCTACTTTTTACTCTGAACAAATTAGCTATGATTAACTTACAGAATGTTAAGGTAATTCTGTTTTAATATGAATAAACACACAGTGCAGCACTTCATGAATTATTTTTGATTTAAAAGAAAACACTTGGGAAAAGTACTGTATTTACTTTCATGTGGAAGGATGCACACACACACATACACACACGCATGCACATAAATATGTTTCCCTAATGTCTGTGTTTATACGCACATGTGCATATGCATATAAACTAAAATATTTATATATTTAGAATTAGGATTAATGGGAAGAATATATCTTATGAATGCTAATTATAATTTTTCTAAAAATAATTTGGTGGGTAAATGTCGAATGGTTACAATGAAGAGAGAATTTTCTCTAACCTTGGCTATAAATAGATTTATTTTATTCAACAATCATAGACCATTGAATTTTCTAATTTTTTTGTCTGTTACTGATAGAGCAAAAAATATTTATTACACTTTTGAGGAAAGATTAAACTCTGAGAAAGGAGATACAGAATGAGTGCTAACTCATAGTTAAGGGTCTTTCTTTAATATATGTATGATTTTAGGCCTAAGAATAATTCATTGAGATTATTTTTTCACCTGATAATTAAATGTCTACTTTGCAAGCACTGTGTTAGGTATTGCAGTTTCAGACATTTTTAAACAAAGAAGCATGAGATATGATCCCTGCCTTTAGCATCTTAAAATTCAGATGAGCAAAGATCTCAGCAATTTTATTCATGAAGTGGCTAGTTCCAGGTAATCCAACAGATGATGCGCTAAGAATGCAAATGAAGTCTAATAACTTTCAGCTATTGGGTGCAGTCAGGATGATTGAGAAGGTAAGATCTCCGTGAACATGTTGGATAATCAGTAGGATTTAAAAGATAGGAAAAATTGGAAATAGGTCCAGGTATAAGACAGAGGGAATAAACACAGCACATTTGGTGGATAGTAAGGAAACTTGTCTTTGTATGATATATAATAAGAGATAAAGCTGAACAAAAACAGAAGTAGGAGGTAAATCACTTTGCATGAATGAATTTCACTGATAGGATTTTCAAGGAGACCTCTTTAAAGGCAGTCAGAAATACGGTAGCTGAGTCTTCAATGTTTAGTAAATGAAATGCATTGCAGGGAAGAATCAGACCTGGAACTAGAGGAGGGAGTGTCTTTTTCCCAGAGGTGCCAGTTAATGTGGGAGAGGATGAGTCATTGTTGGAAAGCAGTGCAGCATCCTCTAGGCTGTGAACAGTGGTCATTTATTTAAGCTGTCTCTTGCTACTGGTTCTCTTTGACATATTTCCTATTTGGTATGTGATAAAAAATAGCATGGAACATCACTACTGCAGACTCAGAATTAAGACTTTTAATTTAAAACGTGAGTTGAGTGTCTTATTTTTTTTTTCTGTTTTGGAAAGTTGGTCTTTGGAAAGACCATCCTAGAGTGAGGTGATCAGTCTTATTTGCCTCACTTTATGCCTCCTCTGGCCAACTTAACAAAATTTACTAAAGGATATTATAGTTCAGTTCCACAAATCTTAACCAAGTACCTATTGTGAGGAATACAATGAAGAATAAGAGGAAGGTGACATTGTTGGTTTGATTGGAACACAAAATATATGTAGAGTTAATAGATAAGATTAGAAGCATAACCTCTCAATGTTTAGTGGGTACAATTGGGAGTTTTGAACAGAGGAGTTGTTTCTTTGATGTTTTAGATTTTTTTGTTTCATTTCAGGTGATACAGGGGAGTATATTGGCTTATTTGTACTGTTTTGTTTGTTTCAAATACCTTTTGTTTGTTTCAAATACCTTTTGCTGATGTTCGTTTAAATTGATGATCAGTTAAAAAAAACACATAGGTGATTAATTTCTCAATTGGCAAGCATATTAGCCAAAGTATATTAACAGTACCTGAAAATATTCAGTACTATGAAATCTTGGTTTCAAGAACTCTGTCTCTGGAAAATAGCAGGGCAAAAGAATTCTTAAATAAATGGTTTTAAGGAGAACAAAACTCATTGTTGGCCAGACAGGATCAGGGAGCCTGTATTCCTCACCTTGACTGTTATTTACAAAAGGTTAGAAGTTTTATTTTTAAAAAATATTTATTTATTCATGAGAGATGCAGGAGAGGCAGAGACATAGGTACAGGGAGAAGCAGGCTCCCTCCACAGGGAGCCTGGTGTAGGACTCAATCCCAGGACCTCAGGATCATGACCTGAGCCAAAGGCAGACGCTCAACCACTGAACCACCCAAGAGCCCAATATAGAAATTTTAGTAATGACATTTAAAGATCAGGAAGGGAAAATATTTGCTATACTCCTAAGGAATGAGTCTGTGTTATTTAGCCCACCGTTTAATTCAGTGTCTTGGTATATTTTTAGATCCTTTGTGACTTGAAAAAATAATAGCCCCAAGAACAATGCAGATGTCATTTTGAATATTGCCTTTTCTAAGTATCTAATTTGATAAGAAATTTTTATATCAACCAACCAATCAGGTCAGTACTAGTATCTAACTGCTAGCCTCATTTAGTGTGTTTGGTGAACTGTTTCTCTCAGAGAAGCTCAAAGGTCAGCTTTTGCAGATAAGAGAAAGAGCCTAGTATCTCTCAGTCTTATTTCTCTTTCTCTACCTCTCACCATGCCCCCACTCACACCCACAACCACACTAAGTATTTTAAACCAATATGTAAAGCCAGTGGGCTGATGTGTCAGCCTCCTAGTGAATTATAGGACCAGTTCCAAATTATTAATGGCCATGGTGATTCCATTTGGTATTCTCTTTGATATAGTGAGCCAGCTATTGTAATGCTAACTTATTTTTATTTTATTTTTATTTTTTTTAAGATTTTATTTATTATTCATGAAAGAGGCAGAGAGGGAGAGAGGCAGAGACACAGGCAGAGGGAGAAGCAGGCTCAGGGAGCCTGATGTGAGACTCTATCTGGGGTCTCCAGGATCATGCCCTGGGCTGAAGGTGGTGCTAAACTGCTGAGCCACCTGGGCTGCCCATTAACTTATATTTAGATGCAGAAAAGGGAGAAGTTAAAATCATTATCCAATTGATCAATTTGGGATTGAAAGTGTGATATAGACTTTGTGCTTTTGATGAAGGCCATATTTTATTCCCCAGAGATGATCAAAATGTGATTAACCCAAGGTTACCAGAATTCTCTAATGTTACTAAAAATGGAGGAGACATTTGTCATCTATTTTTTGGTGACAGTTTTGTAAATGAAAATTAAATGTCTCATTCATAGATCATAAGAGGGTCTGTTTTTGACCAAAATGGGATGTTGGGATATAATGAGTTCCCTGACATTGGAGACAGGTTAAACTGAGAGACAGTTGATTGGGGATTGTGTAAGTAAATATTTCTTGATTTTGTAAGAGTTTGCCTAGATTAGAGTTTCGCAGTCCAAGTTTAACTGAAAACCATGCACTCCAAGAATAGTAAGACCTTGTACAAGAGGGGCTGAAATATGAGCCAAAACTGTCATCACTGAGTAAAGTGAAAGGGAGTGAATCGTAGAAATCGCAGTAAAAAGTTGATGATAGCAAAAATTTGATATTAATAACTTGTAATACCCCTTCTATTCCTGATTTTCTATAACTTATTCTCAAACATGCAGGTTGTATCACTGGTACTTGGATCTCACCCGGAGGTACTAAACCAAGTTCTGGGGTCTCTCACCTCCATTTCTGGTTTGGTAAAAATCTTTAAGAAAGCAGGCAAAAAGACTTCTGCTCCAGATAACAATTAGCCTTTAGATTAGGTGGTATGGATACCAGACAAATCCTGGATCTGTATGGATTGCTGAAATAGTTGATAACTAGCATCATTCAGGGCACAGGTTAAGTGAGAGGGCCAATGTCAAGGACCAAGGGTTAAGGTAGCAAATCTAATGGAATTTCAGGCAGAGAGGGCCAGCACCATGGACAGCTCCCCCAAATTAGGCTGGGGGTGGAAAGAAGCCTAGGATTTAGCTTGGGAAAATTACTCTTATATCTTGGTTCCACCTCTTCCTAGCTAAGGATCACTACTTTCGACAGGCAATTTAACTTACACAACCCCGAGTTTTCTCATCTGCAACATGGGAATAATTGTACTCTGCATAGTTCTTGTGATCTTAGATGATAAATTGCAGGTGAAAGTGTGTGTCAGCTATACAAATGAAAGATGTTAATATTTTTATTAACCTTACACTTTTAATAATTGGCCTTTATTTACCTAAGGTTGTACTATATTAATGAAAATTGCTAGATTCGTCTCAATATTTGACACAACAGTTGAAAAAAAAATTGATAGGGGAAACCAAGATACCATAAGCAGGTATATACTTTATTGCAAAGACAAGGGAACTAGGATTTACTGCCTATCATGTGGGTTCAGACATAGGTTATTCTACTACACTACTTTATTTTATAACCACTCTGTACATCACCAAAGAGTAGAGGAGTCTGTTTATGCTGTGGCCTTTCATCACAGCACATTCCTTCTGTTATTACTGCTGGGATGAAATGGGTAGCATCTGGTATAGGTCCAGAGTTGTGATAGAATTCATACTCTCAGTTTTACTAATAGTGGTCTCCTCTAAAGGTTTTCCTGATGGCAGAAAGCAGGAGTGAAGGACATGGGGGGGGGGTAAAGAATAAGCAAAGCCCCCAACAAGGACATATCAGAACTTCCATTGCCCAGGGGACAGAGCCATGTTCTCAAGGACTCCTTTAGAAGGAGGTAGAACAAACTTACTGGGATGACCCAGTTGGTTACTGAGATTGCTGCTGGTCTGGCCTTCGTGGTAGCCTTCTTTGCAGAGCCCTTTAATCCAGTGGTTGTTGAAGGAAATGAAAAATCATACTTCAATATCTGTGATACTTTATGTAATATAGTGACATCTTAGTGAAAAGCATCTAACTACCTTTATAATTAGAGAATTTTAAAAGTCTCATGTCATTAGCATTTAATTTTCCTGCCTTTGATGAAACTATTTTTCTTGTGATTCATTCATACATTTTTATTATATTTAATTTAAATCTTTATCTCAGAACAGAATAAGATAGTTTACTTTTTAATGAACGTGAATTCTACATGTGGAAAATGATCATTTGCATATGTAAATTGGTGAATATAAAACAGATCATAATGGGAATTGATTGGGTAGCAAAGAAATGCCCTCACATTCTTTCTATATGGTTTATCTCATGTTTATAAAGATGTAGACAGCTACAGGAGGCTTTGTAAGATTACGATTCAAGTCCTTTTATCTGAAGATCAGCTAGGCTGATTTTTTTCTTACCAGTTTGATAGATGCTTGTGATTATCTGTTCAATAGCCCATTGAGAAATAGGTTGAAGAAGTAGCAATTTTCTACCTAGGTAGCATTTTAGAGCCATTATCAGAGGGAAGTTATAATTGTATGATGGTGTTGTTCTTCAGAAGTTTCAAAAGGAAAATATTAGTGATTAGGTAGTTATATAATAATGTATATAATAAAAAACATTGGGGTTGAAAGCAGAAGAAATAAGTTCAAGTTCTTACTTCAGTACTTATTTCGTGCCTGGTCTTTGGCAGGTTGTTTAAATATTCTGAGCCACACAGTTTCCTCCTATGAGAATAGGACTGTCCACCTATGTCAGAGAATGGTAGTGAGATTATATTAGATGATGTTTCTGAACGTGCTTGAAACTTTTAACACACATTTTAAAAAGAAACCTTATTATTCTCCTTTTTGTTTCTTTTCTTTAGAAAGTGAGTGAGAAGGTCGGAGGAGCTGAAGGAACCAAGCTAGATGATGACTTCAAAGAGATGGAGCGGGTAAGTCTTCACCACTTAGAGCTCCCTTTGACATGAAGTTGTCTAGCATACTGAGAGAGGAAAGGGAAACTACTTTCCTCTGGTATCTGAAAATGCATTTTGTTATTTTAAAATACATTCTCTTTGTAGTGTATATTTTAAAACAGAAGATGCAAAGCATCCTGTCTTCCCTTTGCACTACCCTGAGAAAACCTCAGCAAAGGTGAAATGTCATAATATACTTTCCCAGTGAGTTTTATCATTGCTTTTCCAAACAGGGACAACATGAAGTTGTGTTTGAATCAGGATAAGGTGGGAAGGAAATAGAGAAAGGTGTAAATGGTGTCCCAAGTGTTTGGGGAGAGTCTGAATCATTGACTGGCTTTGGTGGACCTCTTGGCAGGGCTGTGCCAGCCAGTGGCAGCAGGGGTGGTGGACAGAAGGCATGAGGGGCCTGCTGGACTTAGCCCTTCCCTGCTACACTTGCACCGCTTGTCCCACAAGTCAGTTTATTGCTCTGAGTCTCTTATTTTTGTGTAAAAATAAGATGAGAATACTAATCCCTACTTGGGGATTTTTATTAAGGATTAAAAATAATGTAAGTCATTTAGTGTTCTGCCTGAAACCTGCCTGAAGCAGGTTCTCAGCAGGTAAGGATGGAGGCAGCAAACAAAATAGCCCATTTGATTCTTGTGACATCCGCCATATTTTCTCTTTGAGACTCTTCATAGCAAGTGATATTTAGGCTTATGGTGAAGGGTGTGTGTCATGTAGTGCAAAGAATTGTTTCAGGCATGCAATTGCTGATAGGTAAAGGGACCTGTGAATACAGAAGGTGTACTTGAAGAGAGAGGATGTTGAAAGCCTATAGTTACCTAGAAAACCACATTTTTACTTCACATCAGTTCCAACAGGCTGTCTCAGTTGTGCTGTTTGTGTGAAGAGCCAAACAAAGACAATTCCTAGGTGCTTTGTGCCTTGTCTTTTTCAGTTTTTTTTTCTTTTGAGTTCATTTATGAATTCCAACAAATTCTTGTCTTGTGCCTCTTATGAGCGAAGATGTAGGATACAGCAGTGAGCTGATAAAACAACAGTCTTAACTGCTTAAATTTCATAGTCTAGTGGGGAAGGCAAACTTTGGACAAATATTGACCAGTGTGGCTGGTTTAACAAAACATGGTGCTGGAGAAGCTTGAACCAGAGGAAACACACACAGGGTGATTGCAGAAAGCCTTCCTAATATTTTAATGATATTGTAGAGGACGAATAAGAGTTATTAGAGAATGTTTCTGGTAAAGGGAACAGCAAGTAAGAAAGAACAGGACACATTGGAGTTCCTGAAAAAAAAAAATGATTTGCCAAGAGACAGAGATCTTGTGAAATGAGACTATGTAGTATTAACCTAACTGGTCATTCTGGCTAAATTCTTGAAATGGACCTCACTGATAGCATATGTACTTAAGAGAGAGGAGATTCAGTATAATAGTCCTGAGTCCCAACTAGAAGTCTTGGAGGCCAATCTCTTACACCTAATTCCTGACAGGTATTTGCCCCCAGTAGGACAAATGAAGTCAGCGCTTGTCCTTATTTCTTATCTCTGGACAGTTCTAAGTTACCACTTGATCTTTAACCAAAGCTAGTAGCCTCTGCTGTTTATAGTTCTGGAAATGGTACTCTACCCATCCATCTTCTATAGCATCTGAGACCAGATCCTGACACATTTGCCTAGAATGACTTGACTCTTCCACTCCCTGTAATATTGGAGTTCCTCATGCCTCATAAAGAGCAGCTTGTGGGTCTATTAATTTGCACCAGCCTCTGTCTCCACCCATTATTTCCTGATCCCTTCACCCATTATCCTTTGAATCCTCCCTCTCCCCTCAGGAAGGCATGTATAGCCCGTCTCTTCAGTGCCATGTTGTTAATGACAGATTAGTCAGGCATTTAGGAATTTAGAACTAAAGAATCAGAATTTTAGTTCAGCTTTCAGCATCTGCCAGGACTAAAGATAATAAGCTTGGTAGCCCACTGACTAAGCTAAGGCAAACTTTCCATTTCTTAAATGAAACTCAAAAGAATAGGAAATAGAGAGAATAGAGTAGAATTTATTACTAAGCAACTAATCAAACCTTTGAATCTGCGGCAATCTTGCAAAATAATTCAAATGAAAGAGGATCTTCTAAGTATTTTACTTCAGGTAAAGACCTAAAGGTATTCCTCTGGATCTAAGGGTAAAGTTTATTTCTATTTCTTAGAAAATAACCAGCTTCTGAAGCTTTTGTTTCAAAAAATATATTCCTGGAGTTTAAAAAAATAAAACTTTTGCTGATTGAGTAACACACCTGTGTTTTTTTTTATTTGGGTTTATAGCTAGTAAATTAAGGGATTTACATTTCAGAACAGTGTGGAAATTTTTTTTATTTCATTTTACTACAGACATTTTTTTTTAAGCTCATTTATGGCTCTGGGCAAATTTTACATTCTCTACCCATGCTAAATTTGCATTAGAGGTAAAGGATTGTGTGGCAATTGGAAAGCACATGGCTTGGATTTGGAATCCAAAATCTTTTGGTTTGTCCTGTTAATTTGTTGATTACTCACAAAAATATTTTAGCTCACTATTCTCAAGCCTACAAAAGAATCACCTATCCACAGTTGGTTTTCTGATCATCAAGCATTTGGGGTAGAGAGACTTTTTTTGTTCAGCTATGTTTTCAGAGGTGCAATTAGACAACAGAATGAAATGAATTAGAGGTTTGCATCAAGCAGCACTACTTACTGGGAGAGAGAATTGGGTATTCCTAGAGGTTGTTTCTCTAATCAGCCACCCTAACCCCTCCCCTGCCAAGACGCAGTAAAATTACATATGTGTGTCCCAGCCCTCACAGCTCCCCAAGCTGATTGGATGGAATCCTGCAGCTCTTTTGTTTCTGCAGGAGCCCTGCCCATAGCCATTTCTTTCCTCCTCTTAAGTGCCTTGCATAGAATTGTTTCTGTGTTAGTTTTAAATGATATCTGTTGCTTACAAGATTTGTTAAGTACAGACTAAATTTCTTACTGTGATATAGACACTGTAAGATTTGTTTATTGAGAAACTACAGATTTTTTATCAAGAGGAAGTTCTAGAATTTGAGTGATCTCTACTACTTTCTCAAATTTCCATCTGTTGCCACAGTTTTGTATATGTGTGTCCACATGTGCATGTGGTTATATTAACTCATATGGAATATCTGTAAATGTGTCCTCCACGTGTAAAGTGTTGGACCGGACACCAGGAATATGAAGATGATTAAGACACAGTTCCTGCCTTTAAGGGACTTCCAGTTTTGATGGAAGAAATGGGCACATAAATCATGTGGCTCATAGGACATGGTCCTTGATGCCTTGTCGAGGATTTCCACGAAAGACCTTACTCAGGTTGGTTAAGTCAGTGGAAGCTTCCTAGAGCAGAGGCTGCCTGAGCTAAATCCTTCAATTTTCTCTTGCTCCTACATATATGGTTAATGTAGAAGTCCAAATGAAGGGGTATAGTGCCTCTTTTTGTAGCCTGAAAAGTGTCCTGGGAGATCCCTTCTGTTGAAACAGGAAGAAGTCATAGGATTGGAACTGTGGCTATGTATCACTTCAGTGAGAATGGAATTCTTCTTAAGGGTAGCCTCAATTTTTAAGACAAGCAGGATGTTGGGAAAGAATGGGAAAAATGTCATTCCATATAAGACTGAGAAAGAGTGAGTTTATTAGTAGGATATGGGGTAAAGGCTGATAGAATGTCCTGTGGTCATTATCTTAATGCGTTTAATTAGTCATTGGGTGAAAAGGGGTTACATCTTTCTCTATAACTCCAAGTGGTAAAAATAGAATTAATGAGTAGAAACTCTGGAGAGAGAGAGAGTCAGGCTCAATGTAAGAAAGAACTTTTAGCCATCAGAGCTGCTTTAAAAAAAAAAAAAAAGCCTTGGCTATAACTGAATTCCTCATCACTGCTAAAACCACACTGTGACAGTGGTGTATGGCACACTAGTCATCATCTCTTTTGAGTTTTCTGGCAAGTAATTTGTTACTAATAATGTCACGTTTTAATAATACCACTTCATTGAATTCTGGTGGTTTATTCCAAATGAAGGAAAAGGGTATAAAGTCCCAGCCAGCAGGCTGAGTAACACATATCCCTGAGTGCACCCAGGAGTTTTTATCATGCCCATGAATGTCTTCCTCATGGATATGGTAGTCAAACAGAAGGTGTAGACGACTGTACTAAGATCCTTCCTTGCTGGCATAAATTTGTAAGATGGTAAGAGCCTCAAACAAGATGAGCTTCAAAGACAACTTTTTCCTGGTCCTGAAATTTAGGAAAGTCAGGTTTCTTCTCAGTGATATGTTTACAATACATTTCTGTGCTAATATCATTAAAGGTAATGCGTAAGAAGATTACAAAAAAAAAAATACAGTGGGGAAATCTCCGCCTAATGCCTTGTTTGTTTTTATTTTTCAACACACTATTAATCAGGCTTTCTGAATACCAAATAACTACTATAAACCAGAGCAATTTGGGAACAGGTACATTAATTCTCCCAAGTCAGTAGGGAACTATTAAAACATCCTTATGGGGCCAACCTGTATCTCACTGCCAGACAAACTTTCCCAGGGAGCTGTTTTCATTATGTCTCTGACTGTTTAATTAGGTGTCTCATTCAGGGTTCTCATTACCGTAAGTGGGTATGTGTATCTTTTAATAGGTTCATTTTCTTCAGTGATAAAAATTAAGAATTTGATAAGATTTTAGTGTTTCATATGGTATGTTAAAATTGCTTTCTGTGTGACCAAGTGAGTGCTTCATTTATCTATTTATTATTGACCAAACCCAAAAATTGTCCTCCATTTTAAAATACCTGTTTGTTCTTAAACTCTGCTCCTATGTCCCTGTGACAGCATCTGGGAGGATGCAGTCAGTATCTGACCATATAAAGTCACACACAAAGTGCCCCACAAGGAATGCTGTGTAGTTTGTGGGTGTTGTCACCTAGGCTCAGGACGCAATGACTACTTTTTTTCCAGCAGAAAAGGTAATATCCAGATGCCTCAGAACAATAACCTTATTCTAGTCAGTCCAGTACCTTTGGTTCTCTTATGTCTTGTCTCTAGAGGCTGAGGCAGCTGGTGGAATGATCAGCATCCATACCTTCAGTGTGGCACATGGTAAAAATAGAACATTAGCCAGGGATTGGCAGACTTTTTCTGTAAGCACCTTAGACTTTGTGGATCAGAGAGTGTCTGTGGTAACTTCTCACTTCTGCTGTTGAAGAGCAACAACAACTATTGATGATGACTAAAAGGAAGGAGCATTGTTGCATTCTAATCAAAAGACAATGAAATTAGAATTTCCTGTAATTATTATGTGCAATGAAATAGTATTTTTCTTTTGAATTTTTCCAACCATTAAAAAATATAAAAATAGCTAGTGGCCCAGATTTGGCTCAGTGGCCAGTGTGCTAACCCTTGCTTTTTGCCTGATAAAGAAAAATGTTACAGTGAGTAGAGTGAGTTAAGAGAGCTCTTTTTCTCACTACTCAAACTTGTAAATCACCAGGCTGGAGACTGCAGGAAGAACCTCCTGACTCCCAAGTACGAGAGTTGCTAAAATAGTGGTATTAAGAAAATAGAAGAAAAAAGACCAGAAGGATATATGCCTGGGCTTTTACTTTCAGAAAAAAATTTTTTTTACTTTGAGTTTTTATAACCTGAAAACATACCTGTTTTTATACATATTTACAGTTTCACCTCTAAACAACCTTCTCTAATGGCTCTCTACCCTCATCCAGACAAGGCTAGTTAAAGAAACGGAGTCTTGACAGCTCACAGCAATGGAGATTGTGATTTAGGATGCATCAAAACTTATTTTCAAGTAGTAGGAAAATTGGGGCATTCAGGAAATCATGACCTATGTAAGTTCAGAGCTAAACTGCTATTCTCAAATGGAAATGAGCTCTTGCAAGCTAGGATAAATTATTTAAGTGGAAATCTTAGTTCATGTTAATTACATCAGCCCTATTAATAAGAGAATATGTGCTTGGACATTGCCAGTTTAAGTATATAAATAACTCCCCCCCCCCCAAAAAAAAATAATAACTTTCCTAGCAAGTACCTAATAAGGCACATTCAGGGTTATCACAGGGTAGTGGCCCTCAGCCTGTCCCTGACCGACACAGTATAGTTTAGCAAAAAAGACTCCCAGACATTATTAGCAAGGACAGAGATGGAGAGAAGTTAGAATCTGGTCAGCTTCCTACCTGCAGATGGCCATTAGATGATTTAGTTCCTCCAGTGGTCTTTCTTAGAAAACCTCTGACCCATAACCTTTGAATTACTTTTCTTCCCATCATAGCCATGATGGATGTATGACCTCAGACAATTCAGTTTCCTTCACTAGGTTCAGACTTGCACATTCAAAATATTAAGGCTTGGGATTAGATGCTCTACTGGTCTCTTTCTATTATGTTATTTAAGTCTACCAAGTGAGATCTGTCATAGTAAAATCAAGAGGAAAATCCCAGTGAATGAGTTTGCTAATAAGCTATTTCCTGTTTGAGGTATGTTTTGATAACATAATATAGAAATAATTGGATAAAGTTGATTTCAGAAGTGGACTTCAAGCAAATTTTATTTTATACTCTGATTAAAAAGATTTGGCTAGAGCTTGTTTTATAGTGATATCTAGCTTTAGGTAACTAAAAGTGTTGAAGGGGTCTGCCTTGTTGAGCACAAAATCTATAAAGATCTGATATAAAGATATGGGCTCCTTCCTGGAAGATTTTGGTCAAACCACAGGGGACACTGGTTAGTTTTTATTCCTACTTCCCTTTGAATACTGAATCCTACTGGGAACCAAACTTCATGTTCTAATATTGGCATCTTTGTTGCCCCTGTGACTTTCCCTGAGACCACTGGCTTTAGCCAAGCTAGTGGTTTCTGTTAATAGAGGCTGATTAGTTGAGATATCTATTTAAAGAGCCAGGAAGAGAGAGAAGTTTCCATACGTCAAATCAGAACCATTTTTTACACCTTCCTTGCTGACCTCTCTGTGGACCACTCCAAATATGCACTTCTGGCACCAGCCTTTGTGGTCAAACAACTCAGTGTGGGAGAGCCCTGTTTTTCAGAGGCCCAGGGGTACCCAGGGTAGAATAGTTCTTGTAGATAAAGTTTCTATAGATTTTTAGGACTTAAAAAAAACCCAGAAGATGGGATGGCAGATGTTTTCCCCTTGGTCCTGTGTTTTGGCCACTGCCATGTTCCCAGCTCCTTCTGGGAGATGTCACAAAGAGCTTTGCAGCCTAACTTGGGCTCTCTCTTCATTTGGGAGGTATCCCTGTTGCCTGTCTTTCTATGAAGAGCTTATGCTTTCAAGAAGGGTTATAGGGTAATAGTTAAGAACACAGACTCTAGAACCAAAATTGGGAAAGTTTCTTAACCTCTCTGTATCTATTTGACATGGTTTCTAAGGATTAGATGAGTTAAGGTATTTAAAGCCTTTAGAATAATTTTTGAAAAACATAAAACACTTTATGATGGTGGTGGGCATAATTATTATGGAGGGCAGATATGGGAGAAAGTTAGAAATTGGCTAGCCTCTTAGTAGCAGATGATTTCAGAATATGAAATGGTCAGTGGACAATTCAGTTCCTCTGGCTCACTCTCTTAGAAACCTTGAACTTTGGAATTGTTTCTTCCCATCATAGCCACACGAGACCCTTGGATACACATTTGGCATCTAATTCTTTTATCTCTGTCATATAGTCCTTAGGTGATATATGTTTCCCTCCTATCATGCATGTAACCTGGACTTCCAGCGTGTTTGTTGTGCCATCACCTTTAATTAACTTCCATGACATTGAGTACACAATGGTTGGTTGGTATTCTGCTAATACTGCCAGTACCTCCACTTATGACCACACAAGTCATGTACTGCACAACTCCAGGGAACCCCTATTCACTTCTGTGCTAAACACTACTTGATACATGCTCAAATCTCAGGCATCCTATAAACTCAGATCAACCTAAAGGACATGGTACAGGGTTCCTATGTAGACTGGCACCTCTTGAATAGGAGGACTTCTTAAAGTAATTTTATACCATGATGACCTTACAAGAAAGAGTGGTTTCCTCTGTAAATTGCAATAATGAGAAACTCCTTACACAAAAATGTGACTGCCATGGAATAGGAAATTATTAAGTATTGAAAAACAAAACTGAAAGATAAAATATTCTGATGGATTTTGGTTTGGTTTCTGATTATGAGAGATACTTATCCCATCCAGAAAAGGCTGATTTTATATGTAGGTGTAGTATGTTACTGAAAAATTTCTTGGAATTGAGGGAAGAGCCCTTGAATTCCCGTTAAAACAATAAAGTCCCCACAGACCTGATATCTGAAATTCTACCATTAAAAATTTCTTTCACTCATATCTATATTATATATCCCCATACACATACTTTGGATAGGAGGATGCATTTGTTTTTATTAGTTATGTACCCTATGGAGTGGAATGAGTGAGTGAGTGGACTACACATGTTGATAAGGAAAGGATTTTATGAGGGAGTGTAGAGTGGACTATATAGACTCTCCATGTAGGGAGGAAGGCCCAAAAGAGAGAAGACATGCTGACCTGCTGAATGCGAATGCTGACCATTCAAAATTTTGCATAGACTCTAAGATTGAGATTTTTATTTGGAAGTAACCAAAGGTTTAGGGATTGATTAAAAGCATTTGCTCAAAAGTTTTATACACTTAGGGTGTTCTGAGAAGTTAAATAAAAGCTTTCCATCTCGGGCAACCTGGGTGGCTCAGCAGTTTAGCACCGCCTTCAGCCCAGGGCGTGATCCTGGAGACCCGGGATCGAGTCCCACGTCAGGCTCTCTGCATGGAGCCTGCTTCTCCCGCTGCCTATGTCTCAGCCTCTCTCTCTCTCTCTCTCTCTCTCTCTCTCTCTCTCTGTCCCTCATGAATAAATAAATTAAAAAAAAAACTTTCTATCTCTTACTTGAATAAACAGAGTTGAGGTTGCATTTTTCTTTTTTTCTGTCCCTCAAACCTGCCACCATGGCTGGCCCACTGTAGACGTCCCACAAATGCCTCTGGGGCAAAATGTGATTCATGATCTCCACGTTCTTTTCGTTTTCTTTTTAAATTTTATTTATGTTTATTTTATGCTAAATTTATTCATGGGCATATATTTTTATTCCCTTGGTTTTTTTCCTGTGTTGTATGTGTGTATGCATGCATGTGTACATGCAACCTCCTCTTCTGGTTTAGGAACGATTTGTTCTTTTCAGTAAGAGTCATCTCAGTGCAGTGGCGTGAGCTCATGTAGAGGTTAATCAGACTATGAGCTCCATAAATCTGAGGTTCACCCTTGGGGATTTTATTTACCTAAATATGCTCAATGACCAGAGAAGCTAGGTCAAGAACCTGAAATTTAGCTTTACTCTCTGCATTTTTAAGCATGTATGGCAAAAATTGACTATCTTCTTGGGCATTGGGCCTGTGTCAAGCTCCACTGTTTGGCCTGGGCACACCTACCAACTCCAGCATTTTAACAATGGAATGGCAGATATTAATTATATAAAGTGACACAATTTTGGTGGCTTTTTGGATATGCATACCCTCTATGGCATGAACAGTTTCACAGGTATTCTGAAAGTGAACATGTAAATTTGAACCTCTTAATTTGTATGATTTTTGTGAGTTTCTATGTTAATAGTGACTACCTCAGGCCACTTCGGGAGGAAAAAGCTGTCGCCACCTTATTTTGCCAGAAGATACTGAAGTATATTTTGAAACAAATTTTTAGGAAATTCCAGGTTCCTTTTTCAGTAAATAGGATTTCCACATCTTGATCGAGCCTAACTGAATGTGAAGTGATTCTTCCTTCTCGAGCATCTCTAGTGCCTATCTACTGCAGAGCTTGTTGCTCTGCTATAGCACCAGAGATTGTTTATCTACTCAAGCAAAACTTAGGTTCTAAAGCTAATAATTCTTGTCACTTAGAATCTCTATTTTTCTCATTTCAGAAAGTGGATGTCACCAGCAGGGCTGTGATGGAAATAATGACCAAAACAATTGAATACCTTCAACCCAATCCAGGTAAGGGATTGCTTTATACATTCAGGGTATCCCTCCATGTAACCTGTAGTTTCTCTTTGATAGACATTTAGGTTTGGTGGTGTGCCTCTCTGCTCAGCCCACCTTTCTGGAGATCCAGTGACTTCAGGTATAGTAATTTAACTGAGGAAGAAGGACTGTTTTTTTTGTTTGTTTGTTGGTTGGTTGGTTGGTTGGTTTGGTTTTTTTAAAGATTTATTTATTCATTCATTCATTCATTCATTCATTCATGAGAGACATCGAGAGAGACAGGCAGAGACATAGGCAGAGGGAGAAGCAGGCTCCATGAAGGGATCCCGATGCGGGACTCGATCCCTGGACTCCAGGATCATGCCCTGAGCCGAAGGCAGATACTCAGCTACTGAGCCACCCAGGCATCCCAGAAGGACTGGTAAAGGCTCATATCAAAGTAACTGGAGGAGTCTGTGATATTTTATCTGACTCTAGTGTGTTTAACATGGGGCATATTAATTTATTAAAAAAAAAAAAAAAAAAACATGGGGCATAGCATGGACAGCTTAGGTAGCACATCATATCACCATGCAGGCAGGGTAGCTGCAAGCTGTTAGTAATCAAACCTAACTTTCAAGGGATGGTAAGAAAGAATTGGGATGATTTTACAGTAGATATAGCAATTCCCAGAAGGTGTGAAAAAGTAGGAAGCTTTTGTGAAATACAGAGGATTTCTGTTCATACAGCATCACTAAAGTTTGTGGAGGGTTATACTTAATTCTGATTCTTCTCCAAGTACATAGCAGATTAGCATTTGTTCCTGCTAAGTGGCTATGCTCTAAGAGAAGGAAGTTATAATAGAAATAATAATGGATCAACCCCTTGAAAGGAGAACCAGGCAGAACTGGGCAATGTCTGTAGACACCAGGTATATAACAAAGCAAAATAGCTTATGCCATCGACCTCTTCACTACTCTTCCTGACATCAGTTCCTAAGGCAGAGTATAGAAGAATTGCAAAAAGCCTTGAAGTAAGACTGAATGTATTTTATGTGAGAAGTATGAATATTTAGAAAACTGCTCACTTTGGGACTAATTACTTTGAGAGTCTCAGGTTGGGAGTCTGGTGTCTTTGGTGGTCCTAGGGAAAGTGGTCTAGACACTGTCAGCCCTGGTGTGTTTGGATACAGAGTGCTAGTGGGCAAGGGATGAGAAGAAGAGAAATTGTGGGATCAGAGGTGGGGATCAGAGGTGGCCAAGTAATGTAGGAAGTGCTCACTAGGTCTCCACTGCCTCCTGCTGCTGGCTGAGCTCTCATTCAACCTTTATTTACCTGTGATAGTACCCCTGCTGTTTCTAAGATAACAAACTGTAGGAATAACATTCTTATTTTTTTCTTCTTAAAATACATCAGAGATGGAATTATGTAAAGAAGGAAAATACAGAAGTAGGAATGTAACTGATTATGAACCAAATGGTTAGCACAGTAGGCAAAGAATAGCAAAAATGAAATTCCTAATTTTTATCAGAGCCTTCTTTATGACCTTTATATTCATTCCACAGAGATGCAAGGATCTCTTAGATGGTCATTTATTCCTTAGTATTCCTACCATAACTGTGATAGGTCAGGTTCTGAAAAGAGCTGCTCAACCTGCCTCACCATAAGCAATCGTTGAATAAGAGCAAGAAGTTTGTGTTTTCATCTTTGCACAGAACTTTGAAGTGCTCTCTGATCTCCTGGGATCTACACATGATTTGTGCTGATAGCTCATTGTTGTAGGGCTAAGATAATTAGACGGTAAGAGAGGGAAAATATATACTATTTATTGAGCATGAATGTATTTTTAGGGCCATGCTAATTATATACACTGTCTCAACTCTAAAAGTAACCTTCTTTTTCCTGATTGTAAAAATAACACACAGTTGAACAATTCATAGTTACAGAAAACACACTAAAAATCCATTGTAACACAAATCCTTAGTGAAAACCATCCATGTTCCTGAGTATAATGGAATTCTGTTGTAGATAGGTATAGTGTGTTGAATGGCATGCCTCTCAAAATTCAGGCTACCCAGACTCTCAGAATATGACCCTATTTGACAATAGGGTCTTTACAGTTGTATTTAGTTGGTGATCTTGAGATGAACTGATTCTGGAGTTAGAGTGAGCCTAAAATAATGACTGCTGTCTTTGTAAGAAGCAAAAACATAGACACAGGGAAGAAAGCCATGTGAAGTGGAGGCTGAGATTGGAGTGATGTGGCCACAAACCAAAGAATTCCAAGAGCCACCAGAAGCTGGAAGATGCAAGGAAAGGATTTTCCCAGACAGTCTCTGGAAAGAATCAGCCCTACAAGACATGTTGATTTCAGGTTTCTAGCCTCTTGAACTGTGAGAGAGTAAATTTCTGTTGCATTAACTCACAGTTTGTGGCAATTCGTTATGGTAACCCTGGAAAAACGAATACAGTTGACTAGCCTTATTTTCTACAGAAAAAAAAACAAAGGCCCAGGAATTGAAGAAACTTTCCCAAAGTCACACACTTAGGAGGGGAAGAAGTCAGGATTGGAACCCAGGTCAGAGTGGGTATAAGAGAAATTCAGAAAGGAAACAAATTTGGGGATTGAGACTTACTTTCATTTTAATAAAAAAGATTATAGCAGGTAATAGAGGAGATAAGAATTTTTAGAAATGACATTTTTAGTTAAATGTTGAATGTCCTTATTAGCTGCTAACATGTTGGTTTTATGGCTATTTGAAAATTGAATGGACATCTGCCATCATGAACAACTTAAAGGCCATCACCAGACAGTCCAAGTTTGGTCTCAGAAAAGCAGTTATATATGGGCAGGCCACATATGTATACAAGTAAATATCACCCAGAAGAGTCCAGAACAAAACAAAATTTTATACTTATTCTATAGAATTTAGACAATCTGTATATAATTGATAGATAGGCTTTAGTTCCACCATGAATTTCTTACTCTAAGAGCAGACACTTGGCTGTAGCACTTACGAAAAATGGCTGGTCAAATATACTTGTTCACTATCCAAGTGTCCTTGACAAGGGTATGGAGGAGTCTAGCAAATATTCAGAGGCACCCAGTCTTTGGGTACAGAAGAGCAGAAAGAATATTCTCAAACTCATGCTTGGTGTAAATACTTTGACCACTCAGGCTTACCTGTGAGTGGGTCACAGGTTTACAGGTGTGTGCTGTGAAGCAGAGCTTTCAAGAACATAGACCAGAGAGCTACAAAGTCTTCGACCATGGATTGAGAAATAATCTGAATGGAATAGCATAAAGCAGTACAAATTTGCAAATTATCTTACTTAGATAAGAGATAATTCAAACACAAAAAGTACTGTACTGATCATGAGCCCTTAGATTCCTTTGGCATCTAAAAACAAAGATCATTCAAGAAGATACAAATCAGTTACTGTATATGAATAGTCTAATGCCCTTTCAGGAAAAAGCACTAAATCAGTGCTGTCAAATAAAAATTCTGAATTTTCTAGTAGCTACATTAAAGAGTAAAAGGAAAGGGAAAATTGATTTTAATAATGTTTTTAATCCAATATACCCAAAATTTAGCCAATATTAAAATATTGAGAAATTTTATTTTCTTTTTTATTCTTGTGCTAAGTTTTGAAAATTAAGTATATTTCATACTTACAGTAAAACTCAGTTTGGACTAGCCACATTTCAAATAATCAATAGCCTTATGTGGGCCAGTGGTTCCTGTAATGGACGCTCTACATAATTTGCCATTCAAGCTTTTTATTATATTTTGATATTTGATGTTTATCTCCTTGGCTTATGTATATTGGTGGTTGTTGTTTCATTAGAGAAATGAACCCTTGATTTTAGACCGAGATATATCTTTCATTTTTGTTTTAAACTTCTGCAAATCTATTACATGGCACTGTACTGGAGATCTCCCCTAAAATAGAATGATGGACATAGCCAGATTGGGCTGTGTTTCCTTCCAGCCTTGGTGATTGTGACAGAGGCTTTTTCAGTTTGCATTGAGAAGTTGTTCTGACCCTGAGAAGTTGCATAATCCTATGCAAATTTCCAAGATGCCTAGATAAAAAACAGTTTAAACATGAAAAACATCGTGCACAAAATTTGGTCCTCCACAGAAATGCTCTTTCCTTGAATGCCTGAATGATTTAGCTTTCTCCAGCATGCCTCAGATTGGGGTATTAAATCAAGGTCATTTGGTGTCTATTCAGAATTTTTTTAAAAAAAATATTTTATTTATTTATTCATGAGAGGGAGAGAGAGAGAGAGGCAGAGACATAGGCAGAGGGAAAAGCAGGCTCCTCACAGGGAGCCCAATGTGTGACTCAATCCCTGGACCCCAGGATCACACCCTGAACCAAAGGCAGATGCTCAACCGCTGAGCCAACAAAGCGTCCCTATTCAGAATTTTTTAATAATAATTTTAAATTTCATTTGTAGAATGTTGCCCATGCAAGTAAAAGTCATATTAACTTTGAAATATCTCATTAGTCCCTGGAAAGGTATTATATCAAAATTGTTATATTTCTTTCCCAGAGGCTCCTTCCAGAGATAAAAATACACTGATTATAAGATATTTGGTAACTATGAGACTGAAAATCAATACATATATTATTTGGCATTCATGTGTTCAAATCCTTGACTCTACAACATACTGAAATTGCTATGCATCCTGGAGGGCCAGGTTCCCAGTTGTATTCATCTTGTTTTTCAGAGTTTTTAGCATTGTGCCTGGTTCATTGTTTGCCCTCAATATGTCTTCTGATTAGGTACACAAATGCGTATGTCTATTTTTCTCTTAAAGAATAGGAGATCTGTACTGAGTCTGGGGCCAGAGCTTTTAATTTTTTAAATCCTGACACTGAAAAGTAATGAAAATGCATAAAGAACAGATTACAAAAGTAATTGTGAGGAAAATGTTGCTACACTTGAAAGGAATAGGGTCTTTCAAGGATGAACATACCAAAGAGGAAAATAAGGCGGGTGGTATGTGGTGTAATTCATATATTGTATGTACTGGAGGGTTTTTCTATTTTCATTGCATCTTTGGGAAAAATACTGAAAATGAACAGGTTCCTAATATATGTGAGGCACCTTAAATGACCCAGTTGTAAATCAGCTGGCACTGGTAGATTAATGATACTCATTTTCTGTGTCTCTAAAGACTGCTAAAGCCAGACCTTATTTAAAGTGTACTTAATCATAACCGATATTAGACATTTAAAATATGCATACGTATAGAAAATTAAGCGAATGGAGTCTCACTTTAATAGGCTTGATATCCCACCTGCCTGTGGGGGTCCTTGCTCTGTCTCCTCCTCTGCAGCCTACTGCAGGCTTACTGACCTTGCAGTTTCTCTGGTGCTTTGCACTCTTTCCAGCAGCAGGACTTGGTGCTTGGCTGTTCCCACTTCCTGGAATGCCCACCTGCCCCTTACCTGACACCTGTCCTGTTACTCATCCTTCCTGCTTTGTCTTAAATATCACCTCCCCCACCAGAGATGCATTCTCTGAGCCTCCTCTGTATCAGCTCTGCTGCACTGTTGCATTCTCATGAGGCCTGCACGTGTGTCCCCCTCCACAAATCTCTCCAGTGGTTCCCATTTAGAATAACACTGAAATCCATATGGTGGGTTACAAGGTCGATGATCTGCCTTCATTTCCCACATCCCTACTGGTCTGCATCAGCTCCCTGGGCACCAGTGTTGCCACCCTCTCCGCTGTTCCTCAGATGCACAGCACCTTCAGTCCTGGACAGTGCCAGTTTGCCCTGCATCACCTGCTTCCACATCTTCTCAGTGTCTTCACTCAAGCCATGCTCTAATGTCATCTTATTTGTGTGGCTTTCTTGATCTTATTTAAAACATCACTCCTCAACAGTCTTTAAGCCCTTTCTGTATTATTTCTCTTCATGGCATTTTTCACTACTTAAACTCTAGTTGCATGTTCACTGGTTAAGTTACAACTTGTCTCTGCCACCATAGCGCAAGTAGCCTGCGCTAGGATTGGGAGTGTAGGATTGTTGTTTGTACACTGCAGTCAGAGAGCCCTGTTCTTATCTTTCCTTGTATTTCTCACAGTATTTATTTTTATATGTTATTTTTATTCGTTCGGTATCCTGCCTTCCTCCATCCCTATTCTCCTGCTTTACATTGTCCACATAGCAGCCTGGTCATTACATTAAAGATGTAAATCATATGTTGTCACTCCTCTGCTTATTATTTTCGGGTGGCTTCCCACTGAACTGAGAACAGATTTATTGGCCGTGAGGCTCTATGTGGTTTGGCTCTTGCCCTAGCCTGAGCTTCTGGGGGTGTCTGTCCATTCTCATGGACTTCTGACCCTCAGCCATACTTAGCTTCTTCCCACCTCAGGCTTTTTGCACATGAAGTTTCTCAGCCTGGACTCTTCTCCTAGCTCCCATGTGGCTTCTCCTTCTCTTCACCTCCCTATACCATCCTTCCCTGGACACTCTATCTAAAGTAGCCTATCCGTATTCATCCCTTTTATTCTTCTGTCACCGTTTGAAATCATTCTGTGTTTTATCTTTTTGAAAATCATCTGCTCTGTCACCCACAATTCCCATCTAGAATGTAATCTCCACCAGGGTAGGGACCCTGTCCTCTTTACTAGCCCTAATATATAAATCATATCCTCAGTATTAAATCAGTGTATCATAAACTCCGACTATATCATAAACTCATCAGAGACAAGATTGTATTTGTTTTGTTCATTTATATATATACCCACTACCTAGAAGAGTGGTGCTTTGTAGCTGTTTAATTTGCTGAATGAATGAATCAAATCTTGTTAAGTATATTTAAGTTGCATCTATAGGAGTATCTCACCTCCTAGGTAGAATCTTGATCTGCAGACCTGAACATGGCAGGATCAGAGCTGTTACTCTGTCTATATAATATCTACTTGGTGTCATGCACAATTAATACATTTCACAGTTGCTTTGGAAGAAGTGTGGAAGTGTATAATCTCATGTTTAACATCATTGGGCTGAAGCTATTGACAGAACATTCATATTTACAGACACAGATAATTGTTCCCATTTTCACATTTCTGTAAACTGAAGCTTCAGAAGAAATTAATTTCTCTAAGGTCATGCAACAAAAGAATCAGAATTCATGTTGAGGCAGATTATCTCCACAATTCATTTATTTTCATTGTCATATTCTACAAAATGTGGAGATACTTTCATTCTTGGGATGTGTGGTGAATACCCTTTAGATTGACCTCTAATAACCTTCATCATTGAACAATCCAATCCCTTCCTTTTGAGTATAGATGGGATTTGTGCCTTGATTCTAACCAATAGAATATGGCAGTGTAATGGGATTGCCACTCATGTTGCCTTGATTTGGTTACAGTATATGGCAAAGTTGATGGGATGTTCCTTCCATGATGACATTTCTTTATATAAATCTTTCTTAGCAAACTGGAGTGAGATTCTCCTACTGGCCTGGAAGAAGCAAACTATTATGTTATGACTGCCCAAGGAAAGGGCCCAGTGTCAGGGAGTTGGGTATGGCCTCTGAGAAATAAGAGTGGTTATAGCTGACAGCCAGTAAGAAGCCAAGGCCTTTAGTAGTGATAGCACCACAAGAAATTGAAATTTTGTCAACACACTTAGTGAGCTGGGAAGCAGATTCTTTCCCAGGCAAGCTTCCTGATACTAAGATGGAGTGGCTGATACCTTGACTCTAGCCAATGAGACCATGAACAGAGGACTCAGTAAATTGCACCTGAACTTCTAATCTACAGAAACAGTGAGATAATAAATATGTGGCTTGAAGCTACTAAGTTTGTCAAACTTTCTTATGCAGCATGGAAAAACTAACACAGTATGGCTGTTTGTTCAATTAGAACTCCTATTTCAAGCATATCACTGTCAGCTGGGGTCATCTGGCCATTTGTCCATACACTTTGGCTCTCTGGATACCTTCAGTGGGAGCCCAAAGTAGATTGGGAAAACCTGTCTCCATCTTTTCAGCTTAGGATAGGCTCCTGAATTCCCGAGGGAATGACAGGACAGGTCCACTCTGTGCTAAGACACTGAAGATCTCTTTGAAACACAAGACAGTGAAAAACACTGGGCATAGTGTCTGATACTTTTCATAGGGACTCAAGAAATGTCACTCACCTTCTCTTGCCAGTGGCCTGCAGGGTCTACATAGCTGAGGGTATCTCAGGGGCTTCCCTAGCAAGTCTTCCACAATAGATACACAGTAAGATGGGGCCTCCACAGATACGGCTTCAGGGAGAAGTCTCACTGCAGGACCTTCCCCACACAATAACATAAGGCAAGGGTCCACATTCTCTGTCTGCCCCCTAAACTAGAAGAAGCAAAGGCTCATGAGGGTTGTATATTTTTCAAACTGCCTGAACCATTTTATGCTCCTGTGGTGTCATCACGTGCTTTTTCTTTCCCATGGCTCACTGCGAGACCTGTATTGGTACCTAGCAACACCCCACGTGGAGGCGGGAGATGTTCACTCTCCCATCTCATGGGTTCTTAGGGCTGCTATGTACCACCACTCAGTGTCTTAAAAATACCTCCTCACTGCTTCCCACTCAGCAGGGCATAAGAGAGCTCTGGTGCCTTGGAGAGAAGTGTTACATAATTACCATTCTTTGGGTTGAGAGGAGCATAATCCAGTATTAGAGTTACATATTTGTATAAATCAGTGGCAGATCTTCCTCTTCCCTTTCCTCAGTCTCTAGAATATTTATAGAATTCAACTTCAAAAAAACAGAATAGGTTGGAGGAAATTTACCTATGCCCTTGTTACCATGTACATCTTTTGCCTCCTTTAATAATTGTTAGTGTGCAAGTCCAGGGAACACATTGCCTACAGTGTAAGAAGCATCACAGGGCTCATTTCAGATTTGTAGATGTTCTGAGATTCCACTGGGAGAATTAGGCTATTACATATTCATCAGGGGTTGCCAATATGAAATATATACTGAAGTGTTTATTATTGTATACATATTGTTGCAAGTATTAAGCTCCAAATCTAACTTAGAGTAATGGGGATTTGTGCTCACATTTCAATTATAATCTCTGTACTAGACTTTACAGATTTAGTTAAAATAATTCAGAATTCATTCTACCAACTAAAGGCATCATTGAGCATTAATAGGTAATGAAGAGGTAAGCAAACTTTTAGCTCTTGATGGCCATTTTGATGAAATGGTTATCAAACTACAGTTTTCTTCAACCAAAAGGGGGAAAGAAACTCACATTTATTTACCACGTGCTTTGATTACATACATCACAATTGTGATTTTATTATCACAACAATTCTGTCACTAAGTATAACCATGCTCAGTGAGGCTGAGAGGGTAAGCACCTTCTCTTCTCTGGAGAGCTGGTGGGAGGCAGAGCTGCAATTTGAACCCTGTTCTGTATTATCTCTTTGATAGCATGTGTCTTCACATTTATTAGTAGGAAATGAAAATAGATTCTATCACACAGGAGTATGTAGTTCTAATCATTTTATCTTTAAAAAAAAAAGACTGTATTTACACATTTATACATCACTTTCGTCCTCTAAATTTTAATGTACATGTTCACAGTATTTGCTGTATTAAGTAATTGATTACTCCTACTGAAATTTGACAATTTCTACAAGAAGTGAAAATAAATTACCTTTTTGTTTTCTGTGAAATATCTATCTTATCTTATTTTTGTAAAGAACCATAAACAGAGGGGATCCCTGGGTGGCTCAGTGGTTTAGCGCCTGCCTTTGGCCCAGGGCGCGATCCTGGAGTCCCAGGGTCGAGTCCCACGTCGGGCTCCTGGCATGGAGCCTGCTTCTCCCTCCTCCTGTGTCTCTGCCCCTCTCTCTCTCTCTCTCTCTCTCTCTCTCTCTCTCTCTCATAAATAAATAAATAAATCTTTTAAAAAAAAAAAGAACCATAAACAGAAACCAGATCATTAGGAAATAATCTGGCTGTAGTGTTCTTCTTGTGGAAATGAAAACAGCAACAAAAAGGCTTTAAAAAAAGAATAAAGTAAAATCTTTACATTGGAGTTTTTAAAGTGAGACCTACTAGTTTTGAACTCAGCAGTGGTTTTGCAAAGGATGAGTTTCACTGGTTTTGAAAATTTATATTAGGTTGTGTACACTGGGACCTCTTCATTTGTAAATGACCTTGTCCACTTATCCTAGTGCACTCTAGTGTATATGTAAGACTTTTACATTTGAAAGGCATTGCAGAAATCAAGTAGGCCAGTCCTTTTATGTTCATGATGAGGAAGCAGAAGTCCAGGGGGTGTTGGGTAGCTCACCAAGGTCATGTAAATAGAAAGCCCTCCAATTTCCTGACTCATGGTGTGGTGCTCATCCTGCTTCCCAAGTCACAGTGTCTGTCACACTTCCTCACCTCTGCATTTTTAATCACCTAACAAGTGTAAATATAACTAAAGCTGACAAATCCTAATTTGACCTATTTTAACAAAGACATTAGTAAAGCAACAAGAGCTAGAGTGGCATTCTGGGATGAGAGCAGGCTTTTGAGACAATAGCTAAGATTCAATTTTGGCTCAACTAGCTGCTACATGTCCTTGGGCAAATTGCATCATTTGTGCTTTGCTTTCCTAATCTACAAGATGGGGAAACTGAACCTGTCCCTTATATTATTGGGAGAATTGAAGAGATGATGCATGTGAATTACCCATAGCAGAAATTCCAGAGAAAATAGCTAGTGGAAAGAATTGCGGTTCTGTTCTTTCTAAATTTTCAAGCCACATGGTGGCACTTATGAATACTAGTAGGAATCATTAAGCATTTGTCTGCAACAGGTCTCCATTCCTTTTAGCAACTAGGATTGGTTTTTGTAAGATAGGTGGAGAGGTAGAAAGGAATCAAGTCATCTCATTACATCCAGAAAGTTTATTCCATGTCCTTGGTCTCCTCTACGGAATGCTACATTCATTAGGTTAGAACATGAAGATGTGACTTGGAAAACCATGGCCACCCCTTCTGAGTGTCATATGTGTTCATCAACACAAGGCAGAAGTGAGGGTTGGCTTTTTTTCTTCCCTGTTGTGAGAGACAGATGCCCTGTCCCTGTGTTTTCTTGAAATTTCACAATTGAAGAGGGAAAGAAGCCACTTCGAGAACATAATACAGTAGTTTAAAGCAGGTTGTAATTTTGTTTTTGTTTATGGAAGGTCTCTCCCTAAACATGATCATTGAGGGTGGGGAGGAAGATGAAGTGCAAAAGGGCAGACTCACTGCTCATCCCTGTCCTCCCCACTTTGGCGAACACCCACTTTCATCACCTCGTACCTCTGTATCCCCTCCTACCCTGCATCCCCTCCTATTGGTGCTCAGATATGTGCTGGCCTCTTCATTCCAGCTTCCTGTGTTTCACAGAGACTGTTGGTTTCCAGATCCAGAGAAATCCCATTTTCTATAAGCCCTGATTTTGAATTACAGTGAATAAAACTTTAAAAAAGATAACACCAGGACTCCCCCTACTCTATTTTTTCCCTAAGGAAAGAGAACACTCCATCCTCTGCTATTGTTGTCTTAGGGACCAACCCCCCTTAGAAAATACCACTTTTGCCTTGTTCTCAGAGGCTTGGGACCCACACATCCTCACATTTCACAGAAGCTTTCTAGGAAAAGAACTTCAAGGTTTTTCTAACAAATGTCTGTCAAAACCTCACCACCCACTCATATGAGTGTGCTACATCCTGTTTTAGAGATATAAATGGAAAACTACTGTTTCTCTCTGCACTATACCCACAGAATTATTTTGACACCAGACATTGGGGTTCTTATCACACTGACCAATTCTACAACTCCATTTGGTCATACAGTTCTATTCTGACACCATCTACCTAGAGCTAGTGTCAGGTCCCACAAGTAAAGAGCTCAGCCCCACAAGACTGCCCCCACTTTGGATACCAGTGCCAAAGAGGCTGAGCCTCTAGTGCTTCTGACTCACCGCCCCTCATTGGTTTGATAATTTGCTAGAAGGGCTCACAGAACTCAAAGAAATACTTATTTAATGTTTACTTATTTAATGTTACTGTTTAATCCTTTATTAAAAAGGATATTACTCAGGAACAGCTACGTGGAAGGACTACATAGGTCAAGTTATAGGAAAGGAGCCTCCAGAATGAATTTCTATTGTTTCAAGCCATCCAGTTTGTGATACCTTGTTACAATAACCCTAGGTAACTGATACAGACAGTAATAAAATATTTATTTCAAACTGCTCCTAAATCTCTGCAACATCACTTTGGGGGTCTTCATAGGTTCAACTATACAGTTTAACCCACATTTCTCTTTTAGCCTCCCCTGACATAACATTCATTTAGAAGAACATTAAGACAGGAAGTATGCAGGTCAATACCATGCATCTTCTTCAGGAGTGATTCTGTCAGCAGTGGTTCTATACAGCAGCTAAGGTTTATTTCCTGGCTTTCCAAAGGACAGCTTGGGTACTAGAGAATGAGAATGTAACAAGTTGCAGGAGGAGGAGGGGCCTAGAGGTTCCATGTCCTAATAAGAAATAATATCACTAGTATCACTTGTAAGTTCTCAGGTCCCAGTAAGGGATATGGCCAGTTACAAGATTCACTACACTTAGAGAAGTCTAGAGCTAAGGCTTGCCACCAGGCATTGATAAACCGTATTCATAATCCTCCCAGGGTATCAATCAGCAGTGAAGTTTACCATAAGCAGTATTATATGGTAATAGGTGATAATACAACTTCATCGGGCCTTCACGGCAGCAGAACTGGAGAGTTACTTAGAGGCATTTTTATTCAGGGAAGGAGAAAGGATGTTAACATTTTATTCCTAGTCTTTTGACCCTAGACTAGAAACTTATTTCCCTTAAGTCAATATTACAGCTCCTTCAGGTTTAATCCACTGACATAGGGGTCATGGGACAGAGAGAGAGGAGGTAAGAATATAGAATTTTCTGAACTCCGCTTGTGCCTCCCTTTCCTCTCTTACCAACTCTGTTCCTTTTACCTAGATGGGGTTGTCTTGTCCTTGGGCTTAGTGTCATATGAGAGACATTAGATTTTATGTCTAAATCCATAAACTCTAAAAACTTTCATCTTGTCCATGATAATCTGGGAAAGCTATGTTCATTTAATTACAATATAACTCTTGGTTAACCTGTGTTCCATATAACAAAGAATTTATCATGTTGGTGATAGGAAATACTCAATATTTCCTCAAATGCCAAGCACATGCCAGATACTTTAAAAATATAATTTCTAATCTCATAATAACCTAGCAAGGTAGCTTTGATTTTCTCCGTTTTATAGAAGAGGAATTTTTTTTCAGTTATGTGTCACATTTATTCTAATGCAATATTCAAAGCCCCAGGGATATATCCATAAATGAAGCAGACCAAAACCTTAACCTCATCGAGCCTCTAGTCTAGTCAGAAGAGATTGGCAGAGTAAATATCCAGTGTCACATGGTGGCGACAAGCACATAAGACTGTCTCCTGTTTTGAGTGATATAGGAACCCCTGAAAGAGTTTTGAGGAGAAGAGTGACCCAATCTGACTTACACTGAAAAGGATTCATATACAGAATAGATTATAGGGGGCAATAGTGAAAGCAGGGAGACCAGTATGAACCTATTTTAAGAGCCCAAGTGAGAGGTGATGGGTCTCTGACCAGAGTGACAAGTGCTCTGGTTCTGGATATGTTTTTTTTTTTAATTTTTATTTATTTATGATAGTCACACACACACACACACACACAGAGAGAGAGAGAGAGAGAGAGGGGCAGAGACACAAGCAGAGGGAGAAGCAGGCTCCATGCACCGGGAGCCTGATGTGGGACTCGATCCCGGGTCTCCAGGATCGCACCCTGGGCCAAAGGCAGGCGCCAAACTGCTGCGCCACCCAGGGATCCCTCTGGATATGTTTTGAATGCAGGGCTGACAGACTTTACTGGCAGATTAGATGTGAGGTTTGGGACAAAGAGAGACATCAAAGAGGACTATAAGGTTTGGGGCCTGACCAAGTAGAAGAATGGGTGGAATTGGATTCACTAATACAGGGAATACTGTAGAGTTTAGCTTGAGCATGTTAAACTTGAAATGTGTAAACATCCTCATAGAGTTAAGTAGATACTAGAATATATGAGCCTGTAACACAGTGGAAAGGTCTGGGCTGGAGAGAGAAATTCAAGAATCATAAGCTTCCTAACTCAGCTGATTGTCCAGTCCAATAAGAGATGGGACTCCATTGCCCAAGTGTGCTTGTTTTTATCTCCAGAGTACCCTTAGGGACATGTTTTATGGTCTCACCTCCTAGATATTCTAAATCAAGTAAGACAAAGGTGGAGTCCTCAAATCTGTTTTTTAAATGTTTTCTTTTAAGACACGTAGATCAATGGAATAGAACAGACAGCCCAGGAATAAGCCCATACATATATATTAAATTAATCTATGACAAAGGAGGCAAGAATATTCAATGAAAGAAAGATGGTGTCTTCAACAAATGGTGCTGGGAAAATGGGACAGATAATTCCAAAAGAATGAAACTGGACCACTTTCTTTTCTTTTTTTCTTTTTCTTTTTTTAAAGATCTTAGTAATTTATTTGTGAGAGAAATAGAGACAGAGAGAGGCAGAGACACAGCCAGAGGGAGAAGCAGGCTCCATGCAGGGAGCCTGACATGGGACTCGATCCCAGGACTCCAGGATCACGCCCTGGGCTGAAGGCGGCGCTAAACTGCTGAGCCCCCTGGGCTTCCCTGGACCACTTTGTTACATCATGCCCAAAAATAAACTAAAAATGGATTAAAGACCTAAGACCTAAAGTCATAAACCTGGAAGAACACGTAGGCAGTAATTTATTTGACATTGGCCATGGAAACATTTTCCTAGATAGGTCTCCTTGGGCAAAGAAAAAAAAAAAAAAGCAAAGTTAAACTATCAGGATGACAGCAAAATAAAAACTTTTGCAGCGCAATAGAAACCATCAGCAAAACAGCAAGGCGGCCTTCTTAATGAGACAAGAAATTTACAAATGATAATCTAAAAAAGAGTTAATATCCAAAATATATACTACTCAACACCAAAGAAACAAATAACCCAATAAAAAATGGGCAGAGGACCTGAATACACATTTTTCCAGAGAAGATATACAGATGATCAACATACACACAAAAAGATGTTCAACGTTAGTAATCATCAGGGAAATGCAAAGCAAAACCACAGTGAGATATCACCCTACACCTGTCAGAATGGCTAATATAAAAAAGACAAGAAATAACCACTTTGTTGGTGAGGATGTGGAGAAATAGAAATCCTTGTTCACAGTTGGTAAGGAATGCAAATTGGTGCAGCCACTGTGGAAAACAGTTTGAGGATTCCTCAAAAAATCTGAAAGAGAATTACCATATGGGTATCAACCTAGAGCAAACAAAAACACTAATTGAAAAAGATATATGAAAAAAAAAAAGAAAAAGATATATGTAGCCCTATGTTTATTGCAGCATTATTTACAATAGCCAAATTATGCAAGAAATTCATGTGTCCATCAATAGAAGAGTAGGTAAAGAAGTGGTATACACACACATACATACAATGGAATATTAATTAAAAAAAGAGATATTGTCATTGGCAACAACGTGGGATAGACCTCGAGGGTATAATGCTAAGTGAAGTAAGTCAGAGAAAGACAAGTACCATGTAATTCACTCATACGTGAAATTTAAGAAACGAAACAAATGAACAAACAAAGGAAAAAGACAAAAAACAGACTTAGCAAACAGCCTGGTGGTTTCCAGAGGGGAGGTGGGTGGAGGGGTGGGTTAAATAGGTGAAGAGGATTAAGAATGTATTTACCAGGATGATCCTTGAGTAATGTATAGAATTGTTGAATCATACAGAATGCTTGAAATTAATATAGCTCTGCATGTTAATTATACTTCAATAAAAAAAGGAACTGACTTAAGGAACTTTGGAAAATATGGTTTTGATTGGGAATGTAAAACCAAAGATGAATAAAAAAATGTGCAAAACAAAAACCCAAACCAACCAAATAAAAAGTTTTTATTTTTATTTATTTATTTTTTCAAATAAAAAGTTTTTAAAGTAATTTTGATATATACCAGATTGACAGCCACTGGTAAAAGCAGTTTTATTTATTTCTTTTTAGATATTTATTTATTTATTTATTTATTTATTTATTTATTTATTTATTTTAGAGTGAGAGAGAGGGAGACTATGTGCACACGAGCAAGTGCAGGGAGGGGTAGGGGGGAGGGAGAAAGAATCTCAAGCAGATTCCACACTGAGCATGGAGCCTGACATGGAGCGCCACACAGAGCTCAGTCTCAGGACCCTGGAGATCACAACCTGAGCTGAAACCAAGAGTCAGACACTTAACCAACTGTATCACGCAGGGGCCTCTGGTAAAGGCCTTTAGAAGAGGATTTTTTTTTTCTAAAAGGAGGCATGGGGGTTTCCACATGCAGCTTTTACTCCTAGAAGATAATTTGGTGGAGTTGGAAAGAGAATGGGTTTTGGAATTGCTCAGACCTGAATCTGAATCCTGCATTTGTTTTGTAGTAACTTAGAACTTGAACAGATTTTTCAGTTCCCTGAGCCGCTGCAATCCTCAATTTATGAATTTATCCTATTCTTCTCCACAGCCAGACCATGGGGTGGTTGTTGTGAAGATTAAGTTTAAATTGTTTATGAAAAGCTTCTGCCTTATAGTCTACACTAATTAAAGGCTAATTCTCACTTCCCAAATATAAAACCACTGGAAGAAAAGGAAAACTTAGGCAGAATTTGTTTCATCTTGATTTGGGGAAAAATGTTCTTCCCCTTCATACTGTTAAAGAATGGCTTAGCTTTCAAGATTCCAAATGTTATCTACCAAACAAACTACCTCTCTTTACTAATTTGAGTTCAAGACCCATCTGTTTAGTGCAGCCTTGTGGATATGCTGTTAGACTTTGTATTTGTGGAAATTGAAGCACTGCAATATTTCCTCTCCAATATCTCCTCTTCCTCCTGTGTTCTTCGATAGGTGTCTTCACTTACCCAAGTGTTCAGTCTAGAAACTGCAGGGCTTCTCAATCTTGGCTGCATGTTACAATCACCTAGGTGACTTTCAGAACTATCAATGACCAGACCCCATACCAATTACATCAGAAACATGGGAGTATGACAAGGGTTTCAGTGTTTCCTTCCTGAACTATAATATAGAAATTGAACATGAAAAGTACAGTGTTCAGAATGTAAGTGTGTAGTAATGAGTTGCTACAAACTGACAGTCCTATGTAAAGGTACCTAGTTCAAGAAACTGAACATTACTGATATTCCAGAAAGCCCTGTTCCAGAAACAAACTGCCTTGACTTCTAACACCATGCAGTTTTGTTTCTTTTAGAACTTTAAATAGAATCATAGATTATGTACTCTTTTGATCTCACTTCTTTTCCTCTGCTTTGCGTTTGTTGTTGAATGCAGGGGTCAGTTCCTCCATTCTCATTGCTGCATAGCATTCCCTTGAGAGAATATGGCAGGATTTGTCTATTTCCTCATGGATACATATTTAGGTAACATTTTCTGGCTATTTGAAATAGCCCATTTTGTACACATCATTTACACATGTACATACTCCTGGTGGATATATGCCTACAAGTGGAATTGCTGGGGAACAGATGTTCAGCTTTGGTAAACACTGCCCAGTTGTTTTCTGAAATGTTCTACCAATTTGCTCTACCACCAGCAGTATTTGAGAGTTCAGATAGTTCTATACTCTCTGAACACTTGTATTTTCTGGATTTCTTTTTCTTCTTTAACCATTCTTATGGGTAGGTTTCAATGCAATTTTGTTTGCACTGCCAAAATTACAAATGAAATTAGCCCCTTTCAAATGCTTATTAGATATTTGGATATCTTCTTTTGTGAAGTGTCTGAATCTCTTGCCCATTTTTTAAAGTGGGTTATCGTTGTCATTATGGTTTATGGGAAGTTTTTAAAATATATATTCTGGATATACATCCTACTTTAAATCACTTTGTTGGTTTCCTTTTAACACTTTCTAATGATTTCCTTGGAAAGAAAGAACAATTTTAACATAGTTCAATTTATAATACTTTTCTTTATTGATAAGTGCTTTAAGAAATCTTTGCATACTCTATGGGTCATGAGTATATTCTCCTGTACCATTCATTTTCTAAAAGTTGGAGTGTATTTCCTTCCATAGTTAGATATGCAATCCACCTGGAATTGATTTTTAAGTATAGTGTGAGGTAGAGTCAGTGTTTTTCCTTATGGAATCTAGTTGACCCAGTACCAATTTTGGAAGAATTGATAGGTTCTAAAGCTGCCATAATTCCAACATAGCCAAATATTGCCCTAACATCCCAGCTGCCTCTCTTTGTCCTCACATTTAGTCAGTCACCTGCTACCATCAAAGAAGTCTAAAATTCATCTCTTTTTCTCTCTTCTTTTTTTCTTAGAACTCATTCACTACATTATTCTCATAATTAGTCTCCCTACCTCTAGTGTCTTCCCACTTTGGGAAAGACCTCTTTCCATTTCCTACTTTTCCTAATAGATGTTAAGAATCTTTCTCCCAAGCCAAACCTGATTTAATCTGAAACAAAGCCCTTTTAAAGGTCTGTATCTGAAATAACTAATATCTAAAAAACCTTTAACAGGAGACATTGTCTACAAAATAAAATCCAGGCACCTTAACATAAAACTAAGTGCCCTTCACCATCTGGCTCCAACTTTGTGGTCTCTTCACCTAAGCCACAGACTTTTTGAAGTTTCCGGATACACCAGGCATTTTCATGTGCATTTGCTTGTGGTCTCAAGGGGGCTAGAATGACCTTTCCTACCCTGCCTGTACAGCTTACCTTTTTGGGAAACCTAGCTCAGGTGTCACCCTTTCATGAACCTTCCTGGCCTTACTATTCTAGATGGAATTCACTGCTTTTCACTGTGATGTGAATACATTAGGATCTTACTCACAGCATGGCCCCCATCTGCCTCATGTCACAGTGAGTGGAGTGCTCTCTGACTCTCTAAATAGACAAGAAGCTCATTGAGAGCAGAGGCTGCACCTTGCTTCTCTTAGTGTCTCCCTAGCATAGTCTCTTTCACCCAGTGGGTGTTTAATAAATACCCACTGTTATTGTTACGTTCATTTTATCACAAAGGCCTTTAAAAGCAGATTTTTGGCAAATACTAATTCAATCAGGCAGTGCAAATCCAGAATTTTTCTATATTAGGGAATACATAATTGTTTCTGGTATAACCTATTTATTGACTTTTACTAAATTAACCTTTTGTATCCTCTTTATCTAGGTCTTACTTTTTAGCTTAGGAACTAGGAACGCTCTTTGTCAGGAAAAAGAGAGCCCATATTCTGATCCTGGGGATTGTGTGATCAGTTTCTTGTCATTTTCATATAAATCAGTTTTTCATGACATAATTTTGAGATGAATTGCTACCCAAGAGTCAGCATTAGTAAGAGAAAAACTAAAGTAGCATTCCACCCTTATGCACTTGAAGAAATGGAATCAAGAGAAATGAAAAGTCTTGGTAGCCTCAGAAATCTTAAAATCTAGTCTTTGTAAGGGGAACACCAGCCAGATTGCCATCAGCATGACTCGCTCTCCCAAATCATCCTGTCAGATCACAGTTAGCATGTAATTAGATCTTATCAGCAGGCTCTAGCTCCATTTCAGAGCACACTAGGAGGTTGTGGTGCCTTTGAATAGGGAAGTCTTTTCCTAAGGATTAGAACAAATAACATATGCAAAAGAATGGAATTAAAAAAATAAAATGTTTAAATAGAGACATTTGCCCCACAGTTAAAAATTAAGCATGTGCTGTATGCTTGGCCATATGCTAGAATTCAGTAGGACTTGCATCAGGAAACAGTCATGCAGAAAAGAGAAAATATCATGAGATATAAACAATGTATATACAGGGCACAGTAGAGTCATAAAATGAGGGAAGGGATCACTTATACTAGGAGACAGTACAGGTAAAGGGTGACTGAGAAAGACTGTTAAAAAAAAAAAGAGTGGGGGGTGTTATGTTAGGTAAGTGGACAGAGAGAAGGAAAGCCATTCCAAGAAGAGGAACATTCCATTTTAGTAACTTGAGGAAACTGTCAGAAGTTTCCTATGTCTGAAGGCCAGGGTATGCTTTCCTTGAGATCAGAGTTTTCTATCTAATAAGAATCACCTTAAATATAGGAACTTGGAAGAGTTTTAAGGATGTCTAGTTGTCTCCATGTTTTCCAACTTTTTGTGGATGAACCTGAGACTCAGAGAGGTTACATAATTCATAACATAAGTACATAGCAAACCTCTGGGCATATCTGGTGCTCATAGAAATAGCTGACATTTATTGAAAGTTTATCCTGTGCCAGCATTGTGACATACATTATGTTATTTAATCCTTACATCAACCTAACCTAATGAGCAGGAAGGTACCATTTTACAGATGAGGACGCTGAGGGCCAAAATTGCCCAGCATGAAATAGAGCCAGGATTTGTACTCAGAAAGTCTCCAAAGTCTTTGTCTTAATCCTCTGTTAAACTAGCTCTCCTTTCTGTTCTTTCCAAAATTAGCAGCTAACTCCTACCTAGTTACTCTCTTACGTCTGATTCTAAAAACACAATTTTGCAGAATTGAAATATTTGCAGCCAGTTTTATTGGCTTGTTTCCAGGGTTCTGTCCAGGAGAGATCATGATTTTTTGAGTTGAGATATGAGACCATAATGGATCGTATCATTCAGGGTTCAATCAGGGAAGTAAAGTCATTGTGAATATCATGGAATAAGAGATTTATTATAGGAGTTAGAGCATGTACAGTTATGGGAAGATCTGGGTAAATAAAGGCCAAAAGAGTGGAGTTGAAGGACCAGAGAAAGGTCACTGACCAGCCCTGACTCAGGTGAACGAACTTAGAAAGGAATCTGAAAGGTGGGCAGGTAGAGCTGCTGAAGTAGAGCTGCAAAAGCTATGGAAGGCAATAGAAGGTTGTTGGCCCTACAAATGGAACCCATTTGTAGCTCTGCATTAGTTTGTTACCTCCTCTATACAGTGACAGCCTCCAGAATGCTATGATTACTGCTTCCCCTTCCCCTCCCATGTCTTGCACAGCCTCACATTCTACTAATTCTAAGTGTGAAACATGGGGGGAAGGGATTCTGGGAAATGTAGTTCCCCATACAATCAAGCAGGCTGTAGAGCACTCCAGCACTCATGCTCAGAAGAAGGAAACATGGAAGGGGGAATAAAAAAAGGGGTACTTTCCCCTTCTCCAGTGCCCGCTGTGTGTCTGTACTAGTTACTCATTTGCTGTTTATCATTGAATATAAATAACAGCTTTATGAATGCTTATTTTTCAGGATCATACAGCCAGCAAGATTTTGAGCCTGGATTTTTTACCTATTTTGTCTGAGCCAAAGCCAATGTTTATTTTAATGTACTGTGCTGATTTCTGTGAAAGATAAGACTTAAAGGCTTTCTTATTTATTTGGATTAAAAATTTAAAAATTTAAAAACAAAGACTTAGAAGTAGTGAATTTTCTGAGTTTTCCCAGTGGTTATCACAGGAGGCCAAAAAACCCCAGCTTTTTTATGGAGCACAAAACAATGGGTCCCCCTTTTTGGGAAACAGCCTTTTATGGTCATCCTAATTTTACTTCTTGCTGTTTAAAGTTGACTAAATATATTTGCTTCCAGAAATCAACTGGGTATGGATTCATCAAGACCTTTTCTTTGATGGCTTTCTGACGGCATTTTACTTCTTAACCTGTATAAGCTTTTCTTTTCCTGGCCAGTTCTCCTTAAACCAATTAACAAATAAAACTTTTTGGTTGAAAGATTCTTGAGGTTAGAACAGTGCCCAGATTGTTAAGATACCATGAGTATTACTAATCCAGTTCAGCCACTAAATTAGATATCCTAAGTGAGAAGGAAGTGGGAAGTATTTTAAATTTAGGTTTTTTATAAGGGAAGTAATACTTGTATATATTATACACAATCAAAGAATTTTACATAGCTTTTTACAAAACAAACAAACAAACAAAACACAACAGTGCCCTTGGAGTTGCATTCTTTCCCCCATTTCCCGGGACATTTTCAAGATGCTTTTGGCTCTTTCTTTGATTTTTCTTCTGATCTTGAAATAACATGCTTATGTTGCTCCCTGCTTGGTTTTCTAGTTTTAAGTGTTTTCTGTTTGATTTCCAATTTGGAAGATGAGAATTGTTTGCTCTTTTCTAATCTTCCCATTTTCTCACATCCTTTCCTTCCCTCATTACCAATATGTTTATGGCATAATTTCTGTTAGATTAATATTCAGCATATATGTTTTATGCTCTTGTAGACTTGTACAGAGCTGAGACATATAGAATGATATGATTATATTTCCTTTCTTGTACATTTTTGTTTTTCCTGGAGTTAATAATTTTTTAATTTTTCATTTTCTTCACTTTTTGTGTACCATTCATTAATTCTTCCCAAACCTTCTGCCATGCACATGAATTTTCTCTCATTACATTGAAACATGTCAGGCATTTATTGTCTTTGAGATATCTCTATACTGCATTCTAGATTGGTTATTGTCTTAGTTTGAGTTCCCCCAGAAGGAATCCATGAGGCAAGGATTTGAGCACAAGTGGTTGATTTGGGAAGTGATTCGAGGAAACCTCAAGGGAAGTAGGTTAGAGGGGAAACCAATGAGGAGAGAATAATAAAGCAAGGTATATTGGTGGATAACTCTACCTTAATCTCATGGGGGATTATGCTGAGCATATAGCTCCCTTGTAGTCATGGCTTCTTGTGCTACATGTACCTGGTTATGATGTATAATATCAGCTACAGTTGCCCTCAGAGTATGATAATACAATGACGATCTTGACATCTCTTTTTGTCATCATTTTTATGTCTTTTGTTACATTGGAACGCATTTTTTTTTAGATCCTATACTTGTCCCTTTTCTTGATTTACACCTTCATTTTGGTGGAATGCCCCTTTAGTTTAGGAAGAAAAATCATCAGAAACCTTCCCTGTGTATTTTAAAATGTCATTATTCTATCTTCATGCTTCATTTAATAATTTGAATATAGAATTATATTATTTTCTCTAAGAAATTGGAGTCATTGAACAATTGTTTTCTGAGGAAATTCAGAAAACATGTTGTTCATGATATTCTTATGTTCAGTGACCTTCTAATCCTGATATTTGTGTATAACCTGTTTTTTCCTCTCTGAATGATTTTAGGAACTTCTCTTTGTTCCCAGTGAAATTTCATAGTAATGGTCCTCCATGTGGACCTGTTTATCCATTGTACTGGGCATTCAGCGGATCCTCTCAATTTGGAAACGCACATTCATCAGTTCTGAGAAATTTTCTTCAACTTCTAAAAAGAATTTCTTCCTCTTCTATGTGTTTCTTTTTGGAATTTTTCATTATATTCAGCCACCACAGATCTCCTGTACTAATCTTGATTTTATGCATCAAATTAACTTATACTTTAATTTCTAAGAGTTATTCTTTTTTGATTTCATGTACAAAGTGTCTTAGACACATGAGAACATTAATGATAGTTTTCTTTTCCCGTCCTTGAACTGTTTCCTAAAATGCCTAGTTTTGGCTTTGTCATGTTATAAGCCTTTTTCAAAATCTAGTGACAGTCTCTGTCTTTTTCCACTTAAGTGTAGGGCAGTAAAACTGTGTGGGGGTTAGTGGAGGCTTATAAACTGTAATGCATTCTTTCTAGAGTGATCAGCCTGGAGTTGTTGTATTGGGTGCCTATAGCTATCAGTGCCTTTAGGTCTCTTCTGGATTGATTGTATTCCCCAAAAAAGAATCTTCTAGTCCCCTACCTTCGGGGGCCTGGGGCAACTAACCTAGCTGCCACTTCTCTGGGGGACAAGTAGGGGAGGTGGGTGCAGGAATCTCACAGTTCACTATGTGGGCTGGCCCTAATGGCCTGTTTTTAATATGGAATCCCACCTTAAGCAGGGTGGGTTATCTACTCTTGTCTCCTAAAAAAACTTTTCTTTTCAACAAAAAAGGTTTTCTAGTTCCCATTCTTTGTTATGCTTCAAAAGACTAATGGGCACATGAGCCAGAGAACATGAGCAGATTCTACTTAGGGAAACCATTGCCATGATATTCTACTAGTTTTCAAGATAATCTGTTCATTCATTTATTCTTTCTTCAGTGGACATGTGTTAAACATCCATTGTGTGTACAACTTTATGCTAACCCTGTTTGGGATATGCACAGATCAGTATGCCAGGGCCCTGCTCTCCTGGTCCAGGGGAGGGGTTGCTTGGGGCACAAATTGAGTTAGGATAGCAAAGCTGGAACAGTAAAGGGAGGGGTGTAGCCTGAGAGACTATAAAAATTTCTGAGAAAAGTAAAGCTGTAGAAAGGAAAAGAAGATAGTTTGAAGGAGAAGAGACCAAATTATAGGAATTCTAATGTCTAAAATATCTATTTTCCAGGCTTATTCTGTTTCTTAAAATACAGCTTTAAAAAATCATTTAAAAACAATTCCATTACACTTTAAGATGATGAATTCAGAGGTCTGATGATTGTTTTCAAGAGCACAGAAGTTTTACTAATCTAAGATTCTCAATCAATATTTAATGAGTTTGTGAATGAATTTAAAAGCCAGCCTCTTCATTATATAAAGAATAATATGTGGATTAATAGACGTTTTAGATGATTTGAAGAAATAGATTAATAGGTATGGTTTTCTTGTCCCTTCTCATGAAAATGTAGAATATATCCAAGATGTTCTCAAATAATTAGTTGAAGAATAAAGCTTTCTATAATTAACCAGCATTGAAAATGATGGCATTGAAAATCAGCCACAGTATAGTATGCCATTCCAATTACTTCTGGTAATTACTTACCACAAGATGACTTTTAACAGAATCAAGATATAAGCACAGATCAATACCAACTTCTGTAAAAAGAAGTAAGTCTTTAGAGTGTAAAATAGCCAAAACAAGATTGAAAGGGGTTAACCACCATGTGTGTTTTCAGTACTCTGTATTTCTTTGGTCTCTAGTTAACTTCTTTCCTTCTATTCCTTCTGTAATTCTTACTGCTTCAGGTTTGCTTAATTCACTTTTATTTGTGCCTTTCTTAGTTCTTTTCTGTGCTCCCCCAGAACCTTGCACAAATTAGCTATTATTGCATTTATGTTTGTTGCCACTGTCTATTTATCTGATATTTCACTATACTGTGAGCACACTGAGGAAGGGACTGTATATTTCTTGGATCTCTGATAGGTATTATTTTAGAAAAGGCTTTGAAAATATGCTCTCATAATATTCCCTCAAAAATATGTGACCATGTGGCCTTTTCAATTTTTGAGGTTTAACATGTATTATATATACTTTTCTCTAAAAAGCAGAGTAAAGAAAATGTGAATTATATATATATTTCTTCAGTTACCACTAGGCTTTGCATATACTGTTAGCCCATAGAACTGCTACTCACTATGTGATTCTGAGCTTGAAGACATTTCCCTCCAGAACTCTCCTTTGCAATGCCCCACGCCACAGACTGGGATGGGCTATACCTTCTGTAACTTGCTATATATAATCCCCCAGCATAGCTCTGAGTTTATCTACTTCACTCTGCTTTTAAAATAGTTGCCATCCTTAGTTCACTGTGAACATCCTGAAGGCAGCACCATAGCTGCCTTGTTCATTATATCTCTGGAGCAGGGCTGGAAGGGGTCCTCTCATGATAACTTTCCTCATCTCCAGTTTCAATCTTGGAAACCCAAATTTAAATAAAGGTCTGTTTTTGATGTTTGGAAATGTTAAATTACTGTGTTGTACATCTGAAACTGATATAACACTGTATGCTAACTAACTGAACTAAAATAAAAACACACAAAACAGGGATACCTGGGTGGCTCAGTGGTTGAGTGTCTTTGGCCCAGGGCATGATAATGGAGTCCCAGGATTGAGTCCCACATTGGACTCCCTGCATGGAGCCTGCTTCTCTCTCTGCCTGTGTATCTGCCTCTCTCTCTCTGTCTCTCTGTCTCTCTGTCTCTCATGAATAATTAAATAAAATCTTTAAGAAACAACAAGAAAAACCCCACACAAAACAAAATATAAAGAGCATTTTAAGCCCCGAAATCCCACCTTGCCTCAGCTCAATCGATAGCTGCTGTGTTTATTTTCACCCTAGCATATATCTGGGGTTTTATTTTCTAGAGAGGTCGCTGCACTGCAGGATACCAGGCATATACCCTAGCCCTAATCCTAACCTTAACCCCAATCCTAAGATTGAGGTTACCTAACCCCTAGCCCCTAACCTAACTCGTAACACTAACCCTCTGCAGGATACCAGGCACATGTCCTCACCCTGGCCCTAACTCTAACCCTAGATAAGGGGAAAAAGAAAAATGAAGGGGTGTATATGTGTGTGTGTGTGTGTGTGTGTGTGTGTGTGTGTGTATATATATATATATATATATATATATATATACATGCAATAGAATATTATTGAGCCATAAAAAAGAATGAAATCTTACCATTTGCAGTGACATGTATGAAGCTAGAGTATTATGCAAAGCAAAATAAGTCAGAGAAAGACAAATACCACATAATTTTTCACTCCTATGTGGAATTTAAGAAACAAATGAGAAAAGTGGGGGGAAAAGAGGAAAATCAAGAAACAGATTCTTAACTATAGAGAACTGATGGTTACCGGAGGGGCAGGGATCAGGAAGGTGGAGGGATCGGTGAAGTAGGTGTTGGGGATTAAGGAGGACACTTCTGATGAGCACCAGGTATTACAGGAAACTGTTGAATCACTATATTGTATACTTGAAACTAATATAACACTAGTTAACTAACTGGAATTTAAAACTTAAAAAAAAAACCTATTTGAAACAAATGTTCAAGATTAAAATATCAGTCACTGGATGCTGGAACTGCCTTTGGCTGTGATTCTGTCAGGGTTTCCATGCTGGTGGGGTCCTGGGCACAGCCCTAGCTGATGTACAATACCAATCCTAATAATGAACCGGAGGAAACCTAGTATCTGAGCACCAAGAAGATCTCCTTCATGGTGTTAGAAAAACTTTTCTTCCATTAAAACTAAAATTGCTTTCTAGACATCTCCTTTTTAAAAAACAAATGGAGACGCCTGAGTGGCTCAGCGATTGAGCATCTGCCTTTGGCTCAGGGTGTGATCCCAGAGTCCTTGGATCAAATCCCACATCATGGTTCCTGCGTGTAGCCTGCTTCTCCCTCTGCCTGCGTCTCTCTCTCTCCCTCTCTCTCTCTCTGTTTCTCATGAATAAATAAATAAAATCTTTTTTTAAAAAAATAAATAGAAAACAAATGCAAAAAAGAAATTGAAGTGCTGTCTCTGTGGTGATAAAATTAATTCTCAGAAGCCATTATGTGCTAAAAAGTGACTAAGCCTTTTTAATGAACACAGTATTTCTGTTCTTCGGGGGTCTGTTTACCATCAGAATCTCAGTTGAGCAGTGATTTTGATAATAGGAGTGCAAGTGAAACTTGCCATAGGGCTCACATTGCAAGAATTAACAAGTTCCACTTCTGTCCATAGAATTCCTAGAATTGAAATATAAAACTGGAATCCTAAGACGTGGGGAATACGTAATGCAGTAGTTCTCCAAATGCTTTCCACAGAGGTAATGCTAGGGCCACCGCAGTAAAGAGAGAACCAAAAAGGTACACAGGAAGATGGGGAAGAGCACGGGAGGGTAGGATCTCCTGCCAGGGGAGCTTTGCCTTTTCTCTTAATTCCTCATAAGCTATTGAGAGAAAGGGCACGTTTAGTGATTTTAAGAGACCAACCTCCACATCCTATAGCTGAAGACATTGAAGCTAGGAAGGTGAAGATGTAATTATCCCTTCCTGAGCTGGTTTATAAACTGGCTAGAACCCGACTCTCCATCTAGCTCTGTCTCTACTGTCTTGCATTGCCTGCTGTGAAAGTGTTCACTCTCTTTGCCTCCAGCTTCCAGAGCTAAACTCAGCATGATCAACACCATGTCGAAAATCCGCGGCCAGGAGAAAGGACCAGGCTATCCGCAGGCAGAAGCGCTGTTGGCAGAGGCCATGCTCAAGTTCGGAAGAGAGCTTGGAGATGATTGCAACTTTGGTAATGAGTGCTTTCTCACACTTCAGTTCTTTCATTTGTCCATAGAGATTTCATGCCAGTGAGACACTCCACAGGAGATTACTCAAACTGTTTTATATTTTGATTCTCAATTTTAATGTTTTAGATACATGGGCCAAAAATTTATCTTCAGAGTCATTTCATCATTTTTAGTATGATTTGTCATAGGAATTTTGTTTCTTTTCTTTTCCCCTGATGCAATACCAGTCTTTATGGTAGCCGGTGGACATTTCCAGATGCCTGGAAACTTACTGTGCAGTGTGTCTGGCCTAATTAAGTGTTGGGGCAGAGGGAACAAACAGTCAGGGTGATGTGACGCCCTGTCCCATGAGCTTTCTCTTAGATCTCTGCCTTTGTGTGTATGATCCCCAGTTCTCCTGCCGCCAGTGCATTCCTTCAGTCCTCTCTCCTCCGACACTCAGTCACCATACTAAAGACCTTTGTTTTTACTCCTTCGTGATGAGAGGTCTCAGATAATGACCATCCTTCCTGTTTGAATACTGGTATTTGCTTCTACAAATGCATTGGCCTTAAACACATTTCCTATTAGGGAAAACCAGTACTGGCAAGGGAGGACAGGGAGCTTCCCCAATTGCCTTTTAAAGGAAAATTTATGTTCAGTTGCTTAATAAGGGATACCATTCCCCTGGTAGTTATACTATATGAACTGTCTTCAGTGGAAAATACACTGTTTTCTGGAAGGCATTCTATATCACCTGTCCTCTTGGCTGTTCTTCACAAGACCAGCAGTAGTCCCCAGATTCTCACTTGTGGTGGCCCTAGAACTGCAAATACATTTAACCTTTGTGCTTTAACATGCAAGAGACTCATTCTTCCCTTCCAGGCCCAGCACTTGGTGAGGTGGGGGAGGCCATGCGAGAGCTCTCAGAGGTGAAAGACTCTCTGGACATGGAAGTGAAGCAGAACTTCATTGACCCCCTTCAGAACCTTCATGACAAAGATTTGAGAGAAATTCAGGTATTTGCACTGGTCCTTTGGGAAGTCAGTGGTTTGTACAGATGGAGGTGCCATTTTTCCCTCAGAAAATATTTTCTTAAGCTTATCTTGTGCAATGAGGTTTGAATTGCAAAACAACCAACAAGATAAATTGAGAGAAACCAGAAATGCAATACTTTTGCCCCACTATTATGACTGTGCCTCTTATGAATACTATTACATTTGACCTCTCTACATTCAGTTTCAGGTTATCAAGCTTTTTTTTCTCCATAAAAATAGTATCTTTCCCTGATACTGTGCAATTTTATTAATTATGGCTTTCAGGGCTGATTTCACCCTCTGAAATGCTAGCTGTTTCAGTTGTTAGCTTAGATAAATAGTTATACTATCACTCTATAAACATATGTTTTTATATTTTTATAATAATTGTTAGGACTGAATAAGAATAACCAACTATTCTTTTTCTAAAACATGTAGAGCTGTTCCAAATAAAGTTCAGCTGGCTTTATCTCCAACTAGGTGTGTAATGTTTTCTCATTCATTCCTTCAACAAGATCTCCTAGAGATCCCCTAGATCTCTTTATTCTAGTATGAGTCTCCACCCTATCCCTTGCTCAAGATTGAAGTGACAGACTCACTGTAAATCTGCAATATTAACCCTGGCTTGAATACTCTACACTACAGCTGACTGCAAATTCAGATGTGTTACAAGACTATCCCATCCAAAGGAACAAACATTTAACTTGGGTCAAGACATGGATAGGAGGCAGAGTGTACAGTGAGAGGGAAGGTCTAGGATACTTTTCTTCCTCTTTTCCTTTTCATTTCTTCACCACTCCCAACTCTGTTTTCATTTCTTTCCATACACACCCAAGATTGGGGAAATCTAATGTTTTCTCCCATTCTTTAGTAATGGAATACTGCAGCCCTTAGTAATAAGATAATTTGTAGCTTTGGGAAACGACTTTCCTGCTTTGTGGCTAGAGGTTTTGGACAGAGAGGCTGTGTGGCCAGGCGGTGAGGAGTATACAAGGAGGGACTGAAGACCACTGTGAGGTATTAGATCCTGTATAAGTGTCCCTTCTGAGTTACACTTTTCCAAGTTCCATCATCTACCCACTGAGAGACTTAACCTTATCAGTGATTCCCTGAAAGCTGCATTAGTCAATAAGGGTAAGTGTTAAGATAGAGATTCCTAGACCCTGGCCCTGGACATTTCAGTATAGGTGATCAGTAATCCGTATTTCTGATAAGCAACTTAGGTAATTCTCACAGACTAGTTTCCTCAAAAATAATACTTTCCAGTGTTAGTGTCTAGGACTCAAAAAGCAAGAATGCCAGTCTTTCCCACCTCTTTTTTAAGGAAAGAATTTTTCCCCTACCTTCTCCTGAGACATAATTTCTTTTGAAGATGGGAATTTGTGGGTTCTCTGTAGCAGTGTTTTCCAAACGTGGGTAGCCATATGCATACATTCCCAGCTTCTGTCACGGGATGGAAAGACATGTTCTAGTTTGTGTTTGGCCCAGCAAGGGTAGAAAATAAAGGGCACTGGTAATTCCCACAATTTCTTTCTTGCTTTTATTTTCTTTTTTTTGGGGGGGGAGGGGTGCTTTTAATTATTTTTAAAGATGCTTCTCCACAGTTAGTCTTTGGAAGCATTTGCCTCACTGATGCAGGTTTATTTATTTTCTGGTGATGTGATATTTTAGAACTTAGCCTGTCTTATTTTGGAAGCTAATAGGCATGATGGAAAAGTGAGCTATAAATAAGCCTCTTCCATGAACGCTTTTAAAGCATATTCCTGCCCTTGACTTTTTTAGCATCATCTAAAGAAGTTGGAGGGTCGACGCCTGGACTTTGATTATAAGAAGAAACGACAAGGCAAGATTCCAGATGAAGAGCTCCGTCAGGCTCTGGAGAAATTTGATGAATCTAAAGAAATTGCTGAGTCAAGCATGTTCAATCTCTTGGAGATGGATGTGAGTGACTTCTGTGGTTTCGAATTTAATCTTGCCATTGAGGCCCAAGATTATATTAAAGGATTATGTAATTTAAAATGTTCATATCTTATTGTGAGAACTTTGGTAGATAGTTATTTCTTTAAAATAAAATGAAATTCAAAAATAAATAAATAAATAAAATAAAATGAAATTCTAAAGTAGATCAAGAAGTGGTACGTTTTTTTCCCCTGCGTTTCCATGGTTTGATTTAATTAAATATTTCTCTACTAATGATCTTAAAGAATTACCAATAGTCAGAAGATGAAGAATGTTTCTGGTGATCCATATAAAAGTTCAGTTGCTTAAAGTACTTTGTCAAAATATAGGTCAGACTGATTTCAGATTATAAAAGAATATCACCTAAAATACATTTAGAATTGAGGGTTCAGTGTAGGTTAAGGTGTTCTATATTTTTTTATTTTTTTTATTTTTTTTTTGGTGTTCTATATTTTGAAGTAAAGGTGATACTTTCAAAAACTAATTTCAACTGAGATTGATAATTATAGCATAAGTACTGTATTTGGGCATAGATAATGTAGTTTAAAAGCTGCTTGTACATTTCCAGTACATTATTATTATTATTAATTTTAGGGAGGACAGAGGGGCAGAGGGAGAAAGACAGAGAGAGAAACTTAAGCAGGCTCCATGCCCAGTGTGGAGTCCAGCATGAGGCTCGATCTCATGACCCTGAGTTTATGACCTGAGCCAAAATCAAGAGTCCGATGCTTAACTGACTGAGCCACCCAGGCACCCCCTCTAGTATGCTAAATTATCATTTGTGGCTTTAGAAGTTATATTCTTTTGAGTTCTTTCAGCATCATAGTCATGAGGACTTCTGACCACTCATGTAATAAAGTCTGCTAACTGGTTTTGAAGTTCTTGCTCAGTCCCACCTCTGGCCCTATCAGTTGATGACCACCTTCTTCCAAGGTGTTTACAGAGCCTTTATGTGCTTATCACTTAACTGCTTTGCACTGACAGGGAAGATCTGTTGGGTATATCTGGACTTTCCCACCACCTAGAGACTGTAGGTTTGTGTTTAGGTAGAACAACTGGTATCCCACCTACCTACTGAAGAGGAATGCTATAGGCACCAGAGGTGACCTGAATCACAGTGCTCCTTGCCTACAAATAGGGCCCCATTCCACCCCCAAAACTCATGGGACAGCATTGCCTTTGCCGACGTGGAGGACAATATTCAGTGAGATAACAACCTAAGACACAAAATGAAGAGTAACTAAGGATGCCTAGAAGACTAGAACTGAAATGAACCCAGTATGTCACTTGACCGAACCCCTTTACATTACAGATGAGGCTGAGTGGGGACAAAAGATTTTCCATGCTACCAAACTGCCTCCATGCTGCCTTATGTGAAAAATCAATATTCACTTTTTTATTAACAACACTAATATATTGACAGCATGGAAAGCATAGGGAGCAAAGACTCCTTTGGTCAGTGTCCCTTTTTTCCTATAAGAAATCAATAAAAGTAGCCAAATCCTACCTGGAAATTTGTAGCCAAGAATGAGATTGTTCAGTGAGAGGGGTGTGATCTTTAGAAGGATTCCTGATAATGTGGCTTCTTCTCATGGTACTGGCATTTTCAAGCATATGGATGCTTTTTATCCTTAACTGGTGTGGAATCTACAAAATCAAGCTCTGAGCTGTGCATCAGGGGAAGCTCTGTCATATGTGCTGGGGCAGTAGTAGTTGCCTAAGGATGGTGACCTGGTAACTAAGGTGTGATTCCCCCCCTATTGGCCTGCAGATCGAACAGGTGAGCCAACTGTCTGCGCTTGTCCAAGCCCAGCTGGAGTACCACAAGCAGGCCGTCCAGATCCTGCAGCAAGTCACCGTCAGACTGGAAGAAAGGTATTTCAGTTCCTGAATTTTATATTCCCATTTTCTTCCTCTGGAATTATGGGTAAAGAAACAGAAATAACAGCAAATTTGAAGAAAAACTTCTGCCAAAATTCCTGCTGACCCTACATTGGCATCTTGTGGATTGTTTGTTTTGATTTTATTGTGTCTTGTGCTTTGTTTTGCCTTGTTCCATGGAATTTATTCTTATGTTTATGAGAGGTCAGTACTTGGAATGTGTGTTGGCTGCCACAGATTGGGAAACTAGGATGCTACCAAGGATAATGCATGTGATTTACTGAGTGGATATTCTCTGTAGGCACTGAAGGCTTATCATCATCAGTCATCTAACAATCCTATAAACGAAGTATGATTAGCCTTACCTACAGGTGGAAAGGCCCAGCGAGATAAAGTAACTAGCCTCAGGTCACACAGTGGTACAACTGGGGTTTGCCAGGCAAGCATAGCCTATTTGAAAGCCTGTTATCTTTTCACACCATTTCCCTGAATGGTGAGCAGGTCCTCCAGCATCAGAGAGACAGCTTTCCTATGCCTGTTCCTCCTCTTCAGAAGCACCCCGCAGCCGGGCATAGATGTGTTCCTTGTGATTAGGCCTCCCCATAGTTGCAGGCCACTGCCTGACACCTGTAGGCAGAGGCCCTACACTGTAGTACATGTCACTTTGTGCATCTTTGGTCGATGCACCCTTGTGGGAATGTGTGTCCCACTCTGAAGCTTCTAGAAAGATTTAAACCGTGCACTTCAACATACTAAAGATATATTATTATTTGCCTTTATGACATCTGTTGAGCAAAAAAGGCCATTTTCTCTTTTTCCCCTGAAACATGTTAAAAGTCCGTATCATTCTGTAATCACCATACTTTAACCTCTCCCCATCCTTGCAAATCTGCTGGACACTCTACTTCATGAACATGAGACTGTGAATGGTAGTTGGGGTGCGTGGAGTACATTAGTTGGCCATACCTTTCCACTTTCCTCCTGTCTTCCCTCATTTCTTTCCAATTTCTTGCATCTTAAACCGCTCACTGTTCTCAGGACACATGGTATTTCCTCCTTCCAGACCTTCTCAAGCTATTAAACTCTTTCTTCTGGAAAGGACTGTTCATCTGGAAATGACTATAAGCTGTCTTTTCTCCCTCTCCATAGGCCTTTCTTTTTTTTTTTTTTTTTTTTTTTTGTTCTCAGGTTTTCTTTCTTTTTATTTTTTTTTTATTTTTTTTATTTTTTTTTATAAATTAATTTTTATTGGGGCTCAATTTACCAACATACAGAATAACACCCAGTGCTCATCCCGTCAAGTGTCCCCCTCCGTGCCCGTCACCCATTCACCCCCACCCCCCGCCCTCCTCCCCTTCCACCACCCCTAGTTCATTTCCCAGAGTTAGAAGTCTTTATGTTCTGTGTCCCTTTCTGATATCTCCCACACATTTCTTCTCCCTTCCCTTATATTCCCCTTCACTATTATTCATATTCCCCAAATAAGTGAGAACATACACTGTTTGTCCTTCTCCGATTGACTTACTTCACTCAGCATAATACCCTCCAGTTCCATCCACGTTGAAGCAAATGGTGGGTATTTGTTGTTTCTAATGGCTGAGTAATATTCCATTGTATACATAAACCACATCTTCTTTATCCATTCATCTTTCGATGGGCACCGAGGCTCCTTCCACAGTTTGGCTATTGTGGACATGGCTGCTAGAAACATCGGGGTGCAGGTGCCCCGGCGTTTCATTGCATCTGAATCTTCGGGGTAAATCCCTAACAGTGCAATTGCTGGGTCGTAGGGCAGGTCTATTTTTAATTCTTTGAGGAACCTCCACACAGTTTTCCAGAGTGGCTGCACCAGTTCACATTCCCACCAACAGTGTAAGAGGGTTCCCTTTTCTCCGCATCCTCTCCAACATTTGTTGTTTCCTGCCTTGTTAATTTTCCCCATTCTCACTGGTGTGAGGTGGTATCTCATTGTGGTTTTGATTTGTATTTCCCTGATGGCAAGTGATGCAGAGCATTTTCTCATGTGCATGTTGGCCATGTCTATGTCTTCCTCTGTGAGATTTCTCTTCATGTCTTTTGCCCATTTCATGATTGGATTGTTTGTTTCTTTGGTGCTGAGTTTAATAAGTTCTTTATAGATTTTGGAAACTAGCCCTTTATCTGATATGTTATTTGCAAATATCTTCTCCCATTCTGTAGGTTGTCTTTGAGTTTTGTTGACTGTATCCTTTGCTGTGCAAAAGCTTCTTATCTTGATGAAGTCCCAATAGTTCATTTTTGCTTTTGTTTCTTTTGTTTTCGTGGATGTATCTTGCAAGAAGTTACTGTGGCCAAGTTCAAAAAGGGTGTTGCCTGTGTTCTCCTCTAGGATTTTGATGGAGTCTTGTCTCACATTTAAATCTTTCATCCATTTTGAGTTTATCTTTGTGTATGGTGCAAGAGAGTGGTCTAGTTTCATTCTTCTGCATGTGGATGACCAATTTTCCCAGCACCATTTATTGAAGAGACTGTCTTTCTTCCAGTGGATCGTCTTTCCTCCTTTGTCGAATATTAGTTGACCATAAAGTTCAGGGTCCATTTCTGGATTCTCTATTCTGTTCCATTGGTCTATGTGTCTGTTTTTGTGCCAGTACCACACTGTCTTGATGACCACAGCTTTGTAGTACAACCTGAAATCTGGCATTGTGATGCCCCCAGCTATGGTTTTCTTTTTTAAAATTCCCCTGGCTATTCGGGGTCTTTTCTGATTCCACACAAATCTTAAAATAATTTGTTCTAAGTCTCTGAAAAAAGTCCATGGTATTTTGATAGGGATTGCATTGAACGTGTAAATTGCCCTGGGTAGCATTGACATTTTCACAATATTAATTCTGCCAATCCATGAGCATGGAATATTTTTCCATCTCTTTGTGTCTTCCTCAATTTCTTTCAGAAGTGTTCTATAGTTTTTAGGGTATAGATCCTTTACCTCTTTGGTTAGGTTTATTCCTAGGTATCTTATGCTTTTGGGTGCAATTGTAAATGGGATTGACTCCTTAATTTCTCTTTCTTCAGTCTCATTGTTAGTGTATAGGAATGCCATTGATTTCTGGGCATTGATTTTGTATCCTGCCACGCTACCAAATTGCTGTATGAGTTCTAGCAATCTTGGGGTGGAGGCTTTTGGGTTTTCTATGTAGAGTATCATGTCATCGGCGAAGAGGGAGAGTTTGACTTCTTCTTTGCCAATTCGAATGCCTTTAATGTCTTTTTGTTGTCTGATTGCTGAGGCTAGGACTTCCAATACTATGTTGAATAGCAGTGGTGAGAGTGGACATCCCTGTCTGGTTCCTGATCTTAGGGGAAAGGCTCCCAGTGCTTCCCCATTGAGAATGATATTTGCTGTGGGCTTTTCGTAGATGGCTTTTAAGATATCGAGGAAAGTTCCCTCTATCCCTACACTCTGAAGAGTTTTAATCAGGAATGGATGCTGTATTTTGTCAAATGCTTTCTCTGCATCTAATGAGAGGATCATATGGTTCTTGGTTTTTCTCTTGCTGATATGATGAATCACATTGATTGTTTTACGAGTGTTGAACCAGCCTTGCATCCCGGGGATAAATCCTACTTGGTCATGGTGAATAATTTTCTTAATGTGTTGTTGGATCCTATTGGCTAGTATCTTGTTGAGAATTTTTGCATCCATGTTCATCAGGGATATTGGTCTGTAATTCTCCTTTTTGGTGGGGTCTTTGTCTGGTTTTGGAATTAAGGTGATGCTGGCCTCATAGAATGAGTTTGGAAGTACTCCATCTCTTTCTATCTTTCCAAACAGCTTTAGTAGAATAGGTATGATTTCTTCTTTAAACGTTTGATAGAATTCCCCTGGGAAGCCATCTGGCCCTGGACTCTTGTGTCTTGGGAGGTTTTTGATGACTGCTTCAATTTCCTCCCTGGTTATTGGCCTGTTCAGGTTTTCTATTTCTTCCTGCTCCAGTTTTGGTAGTTTGTGGCTTTCCAGGAATGCGTCCATTTCTTCTAGATTGCCTAATTTATTGGCGTAGAGCTGTTCATAATATGTTTTTAAAATCGTTTGTATTTCCTTGGTGTTGGTAGTGATCTCTCCTTTCTCATTCATGATTTTATTAATTTGAGTCTTCTCTCTCTTCTTTTTAATAAGGTTGGCTAATGGTTTATCTATCTTATTAATTCTTTCAAAGAACCAACTCCTGGTTCTATTGATCTGTTCCACAGTTCTTCTGGTCTCAATTTCGTTGAGTTCTGCTCGAATTTTAATTAACTCTCTTCTTCTGCTGGGCGTCGGGTCAATTTGCTGCTTCTTCTCTAGCTCCTTTATGTGTAAGGTTAGCTTTTGTATTTGAGTTCTTTCCAGTTTTTGAATGGATGCTTGTATTGCGATGTATTTCCCCCTCAGGACTGCTTTTGCTGCATCCCAAAGATTTTGAACAGTTGTATCTTCATTCTCATTAGTTTCCATGAATCTTTTTAATTCTTCCTTAATTTCCTGGTTGACCCTTTTATCTTTTAGCAGGATGGTCCTTAACCTCCACGTGTTTGAGGTCCTTCCAAACTTCTTCTTGTGATTGAGTTCTAATTTCAAGGCGTTATGGTCTGAGAATATGCAGGGGACGATCCCAATCTTTTGGTATCGGTTCAGACCCGATTTGTGACCCAGTATGTGGTCTATTCTGGAAAAAGTTCCATGTGCACTTGAGAAGAATGTGTATTCAGTTGAGTTTGGATGTAAAGTTCTGTAGATATCTGTGAAATCTATCTGGTCCAGTGTATCATTTAAAGCTCTCGTTTCTTTGGAGATGTTGTGTTTAGAAGACCTATCAAGGGTAGAGAGAGCTAGATTGAAGTCACCAAGTATAAGTGTATTATTATCTAAGTATTTCTTTACTTTGGTTAATAATTCGTTTAAGTATTTGGCAGCTCCCACATTCGGGGCATATATATTGAGGATTGTTAAGTCCTCTTGTTGGATAGATCCTTTAAGTATGATATATCCATAGGCCTTTCTGTGGGCAGGTAGACTCCTCCCCACTCCCCCCCTCTATCCCCATGTCCCCGTAGCATTCTGTGTGTCTCCATAACAACATTCACCATGGTTTATGGTTTACGATCCTCAGTTTACCTTCTGTCTCCCAACTATAAGCTGCTTGAGGGCAAGAATGGTGTCGTATGCATCTTCATGTTCAAGAGTGCACATTTGCAAAGCGAGCTCTGAATAAATAAGGAAGACGTGAGGGATGGAGACAGGATGAAGAGGGCAAGGATCTGACCACAGAGGGACATCACAGAAAGTAGAGACATACACAGAGAAGGTGGCTTTGCATTAGGAGCTTTCCTGGATGTTATTGCTTTTCTGTTTGCTTCTTAATTGGCTCCATGCTCATATTCCTACCTTCCTTGTCTTTTTAACACAGAATAAGACAAGCTTCATCTCAGCCTAGAAGGGAATATCAGCCTAAACCGCGAATGAGCCTGGAGTTTACAACTGGAGACAGTACTCAGCCCAACGGGGGCCTCTCCCACACGGGCACACCCAAACCTGCAGGTAAGTTGCTGAGACCTGCAGACCCCATTACACAGGCTGTGGGCACATGCCGTCGATACTTTTCCAGAAATTCTAGGTGTAGCCCGGGCTGGCTGCACAAGAACTATACAGTGATACATTTCTTACAGGATGGTTTTGTCACATAGAAGCTCTTTTAAAGCACTCCATCCTTATTTTCCCATTGATCATTTCTTTGCCTTCTTTTCCCCCTTCTCTCCTCTAGAAATGTCCCTTTTTCTCTCACCATTATCAGCACACATTAACCTTCTAAGTAACACAATTGATTTTGACCTCTCTTTGTGGTTTTAATTCACCATAGGTATCAGGAGTGTCATCTTTCTTTTCTGTTTCCCCTGTGTTCCAGCCTGCTTGAGGGTGAATGCCCTGGGGTGTGCCCACATGCACTCACATATAACCCATAGACAGCAACTCCAGGAACATATCAAACTGGATTTCTTAAGTAACTGGAGCCTATGGGTGACTGTACTTGTAGACAATATATTTTGAATATCAACATCAGCTAGCTTTCCCTCCTTCCTCCACCTTCAACCAGTTCACTGTACCCTGGCAACTGAGGTTGGTATAGTAAAAGCTAAAATTGATTTTCTATCAATATCAATAATATTGATGCATACCCAATAATACGTTTTTTTAGTTGACACCATTGCTCTCTACCCCGTATAATACAGATTAAGGAAAAGCTTGTGCTTGAGACATTTTCAACCTTAACAATTTGCTTGGTTGAAGAAGTGGAAACTGTCTTACGCTGGGCATGGACTTCAAAGAAATAAGAGTGTCTCCTATTTTCCCTGTGACCCACTGCTTGATGTTTGTAGTAGGTAATGTTTTATGAAATGCTCTCTGGAGACCAGGAAAGAAAATCGTGAGCTCTGTGGTGGTAGTTGGCACTCTCCACCCTTTGTGTTCACCTAACTGCTTGAAGCTGCCCAGGGTAGGGTATAATCAGCAGTGACTCTTGCAAGTTAGCTGGCTACAAGGACTAATCTTGTAAATTGGGATTAGTTTGTTTCTCCCTATTTCGAAACCAACCACATATTTCACTCTTCTTTTGGAGACTTGGTCATTTTCTGCTTTCTTAAAGTAAAAAAAGAAAACAGATTTCAATTTAAAGTCATCAGACATGGGGGCGATATGTACTTGTCTGAGTTTACGTGCCCATGTGGATGCATGCTTTATTAAATATAGATGGTCATTTAAAATAGATCAATTTTAAGATACAATTCCATTCCTCATTATCTTACTGAAGGCAGAGCGTGTTATTTTTTTGTCCCAGAACTCCCATGTACTCATCTTTATATATGCAAATGTTTACAAAGAGTAAGTTATATAATTTTTACGTAATTTCTCTTGATAGCCACAATAGTATTACGGTGTAGATCCTATTAGTTATAATGCTAGGCAAAGAAACTTGAAAGGGAAGTATCTTGTATAAAGTCACCCAGAGTATGAACTCGAACCCAGTGTCTTATATTGTTTTGTTTTCACCACATTACAGCAGTTTTCCAGAGGCTGGAGTCTTTACTTTTGAAAAATGAGGACACACAGTTATTCTGAGGTTGCTAATAAGCATTGTCCATGTAATGAACTTGACTCTTTCACATGTACAGAGATTTTAAAATGCTAACATGAAAAGCATTCTCACCATGTTCTAGTAACCTAAATTCCATCAAAATTCCTTAAGTCACTGGGTCTCCCATCTCTGGACATTGTCAGGAAGGCAAACCTTGGTGGACTGTGTTGCATGTGTCACCAGCATAGATGAGGCCGTTATTCATACTGGAAATGGAAGCACATATCCAGCCACTTCCAGGAATCTGAGAAAACTTCCAAAGACTCGCGAAGAGCAGATGCCATGCAGTGGACTGGGGACTAGCCTCAAGAGGAAACTTCAGCAGGAAGAGGAGTGAGGGAGGAAGCAAGGAGGATGGCGGGCTGGAAAGGTTAAGCAGGTGGTAGACTTGTGAGTTAAATGCCCCTTGTCTTTCTGTATTCTTCTCTCCTGCTTTCACTTCCAGGTGCCCCAATGGATCAGCCCTGCTGCCGAGCTCTGTACGACTTTGAACCTGAAAATGAAGGGGAGTTGGGTTTTAAAGAGGGTGATATCATCACACTCACTAACCAAATTGATGAGAACTGGTATGAGGGAATGCTTCATGGCCAGTCAGGCTTCTTCCCCATCAACTATGTGGAGATTCTGGTTGCCCTGCCCCATTAGGATGTTAGGCTGGCAGGCTTACCTCCTCTTGACCCAGATAGTTAAGTTTAACCACTGCTTTGGTAATGCTGCTTACAACACATCCCAAATGCAGGCCGCAGTGGTCCAAGTCATCAAGCCCCACTGAGTTATCTTTGGTTGACTTGTGTGATCCCACAAGAGTCATGGTGATGGGTGGTATCTTCTTAGGCTGGCGGGCATGGCATGTGCTTTTTAAACACCATCTGAGGCCAGCCAGTAATCACTGAACTGTTTACACGGTTCTCAGGAGACTGTGGCTTCTTAGAATATGACCATGAGCCACATCACAGTAAAACCATGCTACTGAAGATATTATCTATCACCCAGGGGCCATCTCAAGGTCTCAGGTTCTCCATTTCAATAGGAGAAAGGTCTTGCTTTCCCATAGTCCCCTCCCAAATATACAAGTCACAGAATTTTGGAAGAAAGCCTCCCTCACCAGCAACTTGTCTTCTGGTCTGAGTTGGTCCCTTGATGCTATCAGTAGGAAAATGTTGAATGTGAATTGAAAATCTTTTCTGGAAAAAAGTCACCTTTCTTCCTCCCACTTATGCCTTTTCCTAAGGGACAGCCAGTTTTCTTCCCTCCCTGCTAATAAAACCAGAGGGGGACTCCCGCTATATTTCTAAGTAAGACAGTTAGCAGTCAGCATATGGTAGGAGGGGCTGAAGAGAAGAGATTCTCCATTATGAGGAAATGGGAAAACATCTGGTTTCCAAGCTTGCATTTCCTGCTGCAGAGAATTCACATATGTAGTTAGGATATTTCTGAAGGTACAGGGAAGTGGGAACAAATACCTTCACTTCAGATTTATTTATGAATTACATGCTTCATGAGTCCATTTGGCACAGAGACACAAGGATAAAAACACAAGAAACCATTTTTTCACTAGTTCATAGACCAAGTAACAGTAACTATCTTTCCTTTCCAATTCCACCTTGTGTTCTTCGAACATCATTTATGCAGATTCTGCCCTCAATGAGGACCAAATAAAGATAATTTTTGTGCTTAGCAGTTTAAGATGTATGGCTGCATATGCAAAAGTTTTTCCCAACTCAGTCATTATTACTTTTCTTTCTGTCCTTTTATTCCATCTTCATGTTGTATGTACAGTGCTATGTGTAAGCTTATGAGTGGTTTTCTGTTTTGGGGGTTGTTTTCCTTCCTTCCTTCCTTCCTTCCTTCCTTCCTTCCTTCCTTCCTTCCTTCCTTCCTTCCTTCCTTCCTTCCTTCCTTCCTTTTTTTTGTATCAGTTCTGAAGTCTTGTTAGGTATGCAGAGTTCTATTTATCTAGCTGTACAGATTCCTTCCGAGGTTTCATGTGCTGCTTCGGACGTGCCACCTGCGGTAGTGGGTCATGTGGAGTGAAAGGCAAATCTTACCGCTTAATGTATAAACCTCTTACCATGGGAAGCATCGCCGTTTCCAATAAATATTGCTGAAGACAGAACCAAAGGCTCTGGACCTTTATTTTGCGTCAGTTTTTTGGTGATCTCATTTCAGTCTCTGTTGCCTTCTGATGCAGCCAAACCAGACCTCGTTCCTACCTCAGATGTCCCTCTTTGTCACCAAGGGAAGATTTGTTAGCAAGAAGGCAACTAGCCTGGACACCAGTAATTCCTTGGTAATCCTAGGAAGAGGGTGATTTGGGAGACAGGATAAAAGAGGTGGGAATGGAAGTCTTCTAGAAGTTACATGAGATATAATCAGTGGCGATATCAAAAGGATATAATGTTCAGAGGCACAAATAAAATATGCCATTTCAAACAGTCTTTTGTTATTTTTCATGATTAAAGAGAAAGAAATAGGGAAATATAGATTGGCCAAAGCTAGCATTCTTTTCTCTGTGTGTGGCGAGTGGAGAGGTGGGAGTGGGGATACATGCCTACAGAATATGTATTTCCTGAGCTTCTGAGAAAATAAACATGTTTTTTATGTATTGGGTACCCTTTGTGTTCTTCCATTCTGAGGCTAACAGTCCAGATGTTCTGATCTAACATGAACAGTTTTAATCTAATATACAAAGTTCTATATGTGAGCTGCTCTAACATGAAAATGATATTTTTGCCAGCTACATTAGTTAGATTGTTACAGATAAATTCTTAACACCAGTTTTAAAAAGAAATTACTGGTGACATTGTAAATGGAGAAAATACAGAAAAAATTACAGATAAAATACTAGAATCTATAGTTAGTAGAGTTATTGAATGTAAGATCAACATTTAAAAGTTACTTTATATACCAGTAACAATTAGAAAAAAAAGGAATTTGAAAAGTCATTTGCAAAAATTCAAACCGATAGGTATAAATCTAATAAGCATTATATAATATCTCTACATAGAAAATTATGAAACATGTTTGAGAAAAAAATAAAGACATTAATAAGTAAAGAGACATTCTGTGTTTATGGATTGGAGAATCCAGCAATTTAGATGTTGTTTCTCCCTAAATGGACCTATAGATTTAGTGCAATTTCAACCCAAAATCTCAGGAAGTTTTTTTTTTATGTGTGAAAATCAGCAAATGTCAAATGTACAGGGAAATGCAAAGGGATATTCTTGAAGAACAACAACAAAGTTGGAAGACTCTTTCTAGATATAAAACAAACTTAGAGTAATTGAAATAGTGTGATACTGCTGCCATGACAGGAAAAAAGATGATCTGTCCAGAACAGTGAGTCCAGAAAGAGATGTGTGCATTCAGCCATATTTGAACCACTCCATTGTTTATAATAAATGTTACATATTCAGATAGCACCGTACCTGTGTAATAGTAGTTCTATAAATTCAAAGGGAAACCAATACCAAGACCCTGCACCAAATAGAGTAATCTCATTATGAGTCCACATCAAATAAAGCAAAAATATCATGACTATTAAGTTTCTTCCAGGAAGAACTTAATAATTATTTGAGTTCACCAGGTTCAGAACTATGTGAATTCCTGGTTTTTATTGAAGGACAGGAAATACCTTTTTACTTTACAAAAAGTTTAAATACTGAAATGAGCAGGCAGTTCAGTGGATCACCACTAGGGAAGTTGTACCCAACCCAAATCCTAAGACTAATCACAGAATAAACTGTCAGAAGTGGAGACAGAAGCAGAACTAAACTAAAATGAACTAAAATGGAAAACAAGTTCAGTGAGGCAATTGTCCTTATTTTTCCTATAGGTCTGACAGATCTTAGAAGAATGTCTCTTTGCTATAAATAAATAGACAGAATGACATGACAAAGAATTGAAATTTCCTTAAGACCACATAGTATATAACAAATATCCTGAAATGTGCTGAGTCCTAGTCTGCGTAGGCTTAGTAGAGATTTAGGCAACCAGGATTATCCTGAGACTGTTTTCAAGACAGCCTTTCTCTAGTGGTCTGGATCAAACTATAGGGGCACTTTTAAGGCTTCTATTTTAAGACTCTCTTATTAGGCAAATTAAGAACAATGCAGACTGCCTTTCATCCCATGGAGATGGTGATGATGACATAAGAAGGATTTAATGCTGAACTAAGTGGCAGCCCAAGGCCTCTACTTGGAACTCTGGGTGATGGTGGGTGAAGACTTGCAGGGAAACATGAGTTGTTGAGTAAGAGAATGCTAGGAACCTAAAGGGCAGGCCATTGAATGTCACTCAGCTATCATGTATACCTAAGCCATGGTGGCCTTCCACTTGAGACAAGAAGAGGTGTGATTCTGGACAGGAGTGGAGCAGGTGGTCAGCCTTGGAAGCAGAAGAATGAAGAACAACATCAATGACAAGACCATTTTCTTGAAAAGGAACCCTGAATCTTTTTGTACCACCCTATGTGACTATGTGCTGACATTCACCCAAGGCTAAGATTATGGTGACTTCCTTTGAACAAGAAATGAAAGTGTCTACCACAGGGAGTGGTGAATAAAGTTTAAATATCCAGAAAATGCAATGGTATTTGGAGGCTTCTTTGTAACCTGGGTTATTTTTTCCTCATGGCAAATGTAGTCTGAAACAAGGGTTTCATATACTCAATTGTGTGTTGCCTGAAAAAAATGTTTGCAGCATTCACTAAATCAGGAATTTTTCTTTCTTTATATTTTAGGGAGGCTTTACCTGGCAGAGTTTATCCTGATTATAGGCTTTTAATGGTTTTAGGCAGTAAAAATGTTCATATTTATAGCTGTGTTTGAATTTCCTACCATTCTTTTCACACCAGGAAATCAGGCACATTCAACATTTTTGTAAGATGATACTTGTAATTGAAGGGGGAGGAAATAGAAATGATCATTATTTATTACTCCCTATCAAGGACTTTGTTAAGCTATATACATATATATATAAACATATATGTCTGATTTTGATTGAAGACTAAGGTTTTAAACCTTAAACTTCTAGCTCTTTGGGGTTGATATACTGGGAGAAAGCTCTGTAAATAGGATGGTGTTTACCCAAAGTAGTATCTGATACTTACTGGATTTAGAGCACAGAAAAGAAAAATAAGAATTTACCAACATTATGGATTATCTTAGCAAGACAAATAGCTGCTTGATGGTGAAATAAAGAAACTATAGGGTCATGTAAGAGGCTTACTTTATAGAATTTGAGATGTAGGAGATAAAGCAGAAAATAGAAGCAACATTTTAAAAGCAACATTTTTCACACTTTATTTCCCTGCTAGTGTGTCAGTTTTCTTAAAATCCTTCCATGTGTGCCTGGTAAAAGAAACATCACATTCCTTTTTAAAAAAAAACAAGGTAAATATGGGTACTGTCCTGGCTCCCATCACAAGTGGCAGGCACTGCTCTCTCAGTTCTGTCTGTGGGGAAGGGCCTCTGATTCCAGACCAAAGGTGGTGCCACCACCACCAAGTTTTCTGGAGCAAGCACCTGTGCTCTGCCAGAAAGTCTTGCTGCAGCCCTCTGTGCCTGAGCTGGATTCTAGGTCTTTGCTGAGGACCCCAAACTGCAACACCAGCATTCTACACCCCTAGGCAAAGAGCCTTTTCCACTGGCATTACCCCTTGTTCATTTAAGTCACTTGACTACAAGAGAACAGGATATTTACTTATCTATACCACCTGTCCCGGATACAGTGATTGACTAGAGTTTCAGAAAAGCCTCAAGTTTAGCAGAAGCCTATCCAGTGATTCTTACATGTATCCTATCAAACAGCCTCTGACAGGACTCAATGGAGGTAAAAAATCCAAAAGGTACCTACAGTCTCCTAAACTTGTAGATGATAAGAGTTGCCTGGGGCTGCTTACACAAATGGCACTTCCAGTTCTCATTCTAGCTATTCAGAATCAGACTGCCCAGAGAGGGGCCTAGGAAGGTGTATCTCCCACCAGAAAGGCTTAGAGAACAGTCTACTAAGGTGCTTCTAAAACTCACATGTGTCAGAATCACCCGGAGCTCGTTAAAACAGATGCCAGTGCCCTCCCTGCCCACAGAGGTCTGGGATGGACCCCGGGAATTTTCATTTCTATTAAGTTCCTGGTTCCTGGATCACATTTGGAGTAGTACTGGTCCACTAGAAAAAACTTAAGAAGAGCCAGCCACTTCCTGATATTTAGGCCTTTGGTATTGAGAATAATGACAAAACATAGATGCATTCATCAGTTATTTTCCCCAGTGAAATTGTTCTTTGTGCTCATTCACTGAATAGAACTTTCTGTGGAGAAGGATAGCTGGGAAGTTCAGGCATTTTGCTGCAGACCTAAGAAGTCCCATTTCATTTGTGTGAAAGTAGCTGCATAAACATGCCCTGGAAAGTCCGTGTCAGCTTTTTTCACAAGCTTCCCAAGTGGTTCTCAGATTCAGGCAAGTTTGGGGAGTGCTAGTCCCTGTAAAAATGTTTTAAATATGAAACCAGCTGTTTGTTTTTTTTGAGACATTCACATTTATCTGTTGTTAGGTAAATTTGATGTGTGCATTTCCCCTATCACTCACAGTGGTGTTGCAAATCCACATAAGCTGATCATAGAAAAGACACACTGGGTCTGAGTCTGCACTGACTTGGAATTCCCACCTTCTTCCTGGTCATTCTTTCATGATTTACTGCTCACTTCATGTCTTGTGAGGGAGTTGGAGAAAGGTATGTCTACCTTGAGACATAACTATCTCAGTTGGAATTAATGTCAGATATCATGCTTTTCTTATTTAGATAGGTGAGTCACACATGTCAATCCCTATCAGAATGACCAAGAGGTGCCACCTGGGTGTCTCAGTGGTTGAGCATCTGCCTTTGGCTCAGGTCATAGGGTGGTGGGATCCCATAGGTGGTGGCTCAGTGGTTGAGCATCTGCCCCACAGGGAGTCTGCTTCTCCCTCTGCCTATGTCTCTGCCTCTCTCTGTGTGTCTCTCATGAATAAATAAATAAAAACTTAAAAAAAAAATAACCAAGAGGTGCATGATGAAATGCAGAGTCTTGTGTCCTGACACAGAGATTCTGGTTCAGTTGTCTAGAGTGGGGCACAGTATCTACAGGCATAAATGGCATCCTGCCCCACACCACTGTTGTTCTGCAGGCAGTCTTCGGGCCACATTCTAAGAAATCCCAGGTCAGACTTGGAACCCTTAGATTTGTGAGTGCCATGAAAGAGATTCGGTTAGTAGACATGGGTTGACAGCTAAGAAGGGAAGAGGAAGAATGAGCTTACTCTCACCTTGTAGTGCTAAGGTGTCCCAATGAAAAGAGTTGAAAATATTGCAGAACACACAGATCAATTCCTGAGCAATAAGCACCTTTTCTCTTGCCTTGGTTTTTCTTTATAGGAACAGCAAGGGATCTGAATTTATTATGTAGGAAAGAGATGGGAGGATGAACTTAACATACCCAGTCACAGAGATTTTGATGCCATCTGATTAGCATATGTTTTCTGTTCTTTTTTCCTTTGTTTCCTCCCCCAAAGTAGTTTCATGGGACCTAGATTGCCCTCTGCTGGCCAATAATAATAATAATTAAAAATTTTTAAAAAAGTGATGTATATTTTAACCAGTTAAAAATCTGACAAATTTCTGATAGTTTTTTATTATTAGCATAAACAGAGCTTAAGTTCCCCTCTTTCCAATGGCATAATGCTTAAGCAACTGATCTGTTTTTCAAAGTTTTTTTTTTTTTTTTCAAAATTTTATTTCTTCATGAGGGACAGAGAGAGAGAGGCAGAGACACAGGCAGAGGGAGAAGCAGGCTCCATGCAGGGAGCCTGACGTGGAACTCAATCCCGAGACCCCAGGATCACGCCCTGGGCTGAAGGCAGCACTAAACTGCTGAGCCACCCAGGCTGCCTGCAACTGATCTTTTAATGAGTGAGTCATCTGGGACACATCTGAGTCACACACATCACATTGATACCCAGTGAAATAATGTGTAGATGATCTTCAGGAAGGGAATAGAGTTCCAGCTCTTCTAACAAAAAGCATGGTTGGGAGATCACACGTCATAGTTACCCAGCTAGGACACGACTGACTGGCCATTTACAATGGCCACATACTTGTAGTATAGGAACAACACTATAGTCTCATGGCACCTTTCTGAGGCTAAAGGCTGGAAAGAAGTAGATCACAGCATTTCACTTGGACAGTCACCTTCAAGAAATGCCATCTTTAGAGACAATAATTAAAGTTGCAAAGTATAAATCATACTTGGATTTGTAAAGCAGCTTACTGAAGCATGATTTACCTAAAGTATAAAATTTAAGACATTTTGGTTAAGTGGAAAAGCTAATAGTTTAATTGATAAATGGTACTATATAATTGGCCACTGTCTGGAAAAAATATCCCATCTAACATGCTCACCTCTCTGAATCTTCTCACCTCTTCCTTAATATTATGCCAAGCAGCTTCAGCATCCCCACCTCGTTTACTCCAGGCTATCATCACATCCAAGCTGCAAGGAGCTATCCCAGTGACATCTTAGGGTGGCTCTAGGTGTTGATGCTGAGTCACAGGAGGGTCCTCCTACACCAATAAATACTCCCCTTTTCCAGCCTTATATTTGCACACCTGTTTCAGCACTCCTGAGATCACTCCCACGAGTCTTCCCCTAATTCCTGCCAGTGTATGCTAGCCTCCTCTTTTCTCAGTGTGTAGACTGTTTCTCCCAGAGTAGGAGCTGCATTCTTCTGCTGTCAGTCTGCTGAGCTATGACACTGCTTATCAGCCCAGTGGCAGTGAGAAGCAGCAGGCAGCGCTCATGAAGCAGTAGTAGCCTCGGGTGACAGTCTTTGCAGGGTCTCCGAGCAGGGGAAGTAGAGAGAGGATTGATTGCTTTTAGATGGGATGACTTAGGGGGACCTGGAAGTTCAGAATTCTGAGCCTTGTCCACCGAGATGGCTCCACCCCAATTCTCTGGCCCCCACTTTTCCTGACTTTGACATAATGAAATTATCAAGACTGTTTAATTTTCTTTGTGACTTTGCCTCCTTGATGGATTTTGAGCTTGATTTCCAGCACAGTATACCCTATAGCTGCAAGAGATACAGATCTCCTAAATGCTGCCCTGGAGTCTCTCTGGTTCTCACAGTTTATGGTTGGCAGACCTGGAGCTATCTTTTTTTTTTTTTTTTTCAGGATATTCAAAACAGTTGCCAAAGCCAGTGAATGTCACAATCCTCATAATTACCATTTCCATATACTGCTCAAGTGCCACTCTTCACCTGCACCTAATCCTAATCCCCAACAGATAAGAACTCATTGTGGTGTTCTGTCCCTCAATGACCACTGTAAATGGGGTCCTTGCCTTCGGACTTGTGGGTAGTCAACTCCAAAATCCCATTCTGAAATTTCGTGTTCTAGGGCCATTTCCGGTACTAGCTTTCTTAGCCTGATACCAACAACAGGAAGAACCTGGGACAAAGACTTACATGTAGGTAGGTTTTTTTTGTTTGTTTTTGTTTTTTGTTTTTGAGAACTGTGATCCCAATAAGCAGGAAATTAGGACAGAAAAGCAGAAAAAAACAGTGCAAAGGTATATTACCGAGGTGTCCTCCTGCTTGGCAACTAGTGCTTGAGCCTGCTGGAATCGGCCAATGAGAAATACTCATTTGGGGAATAAAAGAGGGAAGTGCTTATCTATTGGCTCCTGTCCCCTACACTTCTGGGTTTTGCAGGGCCAGATGCAAAAGTGAGTTTACAGGAAGTGAGAGGCAGCCTTCACCGAAAGGTGAGTCTCTGTCCACTTGATCTGTGCAAAGCCAGCCAAAGCTTGCATGGAAGTAGATGCTGTGTTTTGGCTAGAATTAAGAAGTAGGACCAGGAGGATTTTGAAGTGGTGTGCACTATGCCCACCCTCACTCCCTATGTAGCTTCTGCTCAATCCATTTCTTATCTCTCCTGAGATCTTGCAACTGTTATTATATTCAAGGGATATTTATCACATCACGATAAGCCTCGTACCCAGAGGCAGTGTATTCCTGCTCACATCTTGTGAGCCCAGGCCAGGTTCTTAAGCATCCCTCACCCCCTTTGCAGAGGCAAAGCTTCTTCCTAAGTAGCTTCTTCACCTGACTTGGACAGTCCTTAGATGAGGCTAAGGATTATATATCCACCCTAGTTTTGTTCAAAATGGCATTACCCATACTGATATTGTTTCCATTAATCTTTTTTTGTATGACATCCTGGAGGAGAACTGGAACATTTCTGTCTCATGCTGTCATTCTTATACTGGAATTCTGACACTGATTCTTTTAATCACAAGGCAATGGAAATGTCAGGTCCTTGAGTGAGAGAGGAGTCTAAAGGTTGCACTCTCTCCAGGTTACTTCCACATGGGGCCAAATACTATACAGACTCAAATGGTGTCAATTTTAGCCCCTGCTGAAGGCAGGATGTTTCTGTTGTTTCCATAGTCCTGTCTCCAAAACTGGAGGTGGCTTACCCAGTGAGGATTGAAGACTGAGAAGAGCTCTGTCTACACACACAGCCCAGCCTCTGTGGTGGCCACAAGGCAAGCATTCCCTGGGTGAGGGAGGACCTGTTCTGACACATTATTTTCCCTCAGGGCAGAAAATCTCAGCTCATGGTGGTATCTTATTGCAGCTCATATCTCATTTATGGCAGATCTCTCCCTGTGCTTTTATAAAAACATAGAACCAAACAAGCACAATTTCTAACCAAAGAGGGACATTTTAACACTTTGTTCCTTGCATCACTGTATATGAGTGGCTGTTTCCTAGGAAAAGACTCAAGTGCTTCAAGTATCTTGTTTAAAAATCCATTGTAATAGTGTTAATCTCTCCTGCTTTGCAGGAAGAAGGATTTTTCCAAGTGTTTCCCATAGCCACTGACATATATGACTGCAGTCAATCCATGCAACAAACCCAAGAGAAAGGCAGTGGTAGTCTTACATATAAAAGAACTGAGGCTCAGAATTCTAACTCAAGTTTTTCTGTATCTAAAACTCAGTCTCTCCTAGCACCATGCACACAGCTTTTCAAATAACTGGTATTTTGTGGATGAGGGACACAAGTTTCCAAGTCCAAAGCACATGACTGTCCCCCCACACCACTTACTAGCTTCATTATGTTGAATAGATTTCTTAAATACCCTGTGCCTCAGTTTCTTTGTTTGTAACATGAGCATATAATATTACCTACTTCATTGGTGTGATAGATGGTTGAGGACTGAATGAATTTACATAGTGAAGTATTTTTTTTTCATAGTGAAGTATTTAAAATAGTGTTTAGCACGGGGCGCCTGGTGGCTCAGTCGGTTAAGCATCTGTCTGCCTTCTGTTCAGTTTGTGCTCTCAGGGTCCTGGGATGGAGCCCCATGTTGGGCTCCCTGCTCAGAGGGGAACCTGCTTCTCTCTCTCCTTCTGTCCCTTCCTCCCACCACTTGTGGTTGCACTCTCTCTCTCAAATAAATAAATAAATAAAATCTTTTAAAAAATTAAAAATAGTGCTTGAGAGTGGGCATACCATATAGTTTAATAAAATCAAACCAAAGTTCTCAGATTCTCGGACTAGGATCAGTTCTTCTTTTTCTCCAAAGTCTTCCTCTATGAAACATTTCTGAAATGGTAAAGTTGATGGGAAAATGAATTGTATTTTCCAAATGCTCTATGCGTCTCTTTTTATAACATGAAACAGTGACATTTGGTTATTTGAAGACTGCATCCAATTTAGAATAATTAAAATGCATTCACTAAGAGACTATTCATTGTTCGTGTCAGAGAGAGAGCAGGAGATCATAAGGTTGGAGCCAACGGGGCTTTAAAGAATGGAGGTGGCAAGGTTGGGGAGATCAGATACGTGAAGGCTGAGCAGGCAGGACAAGACATGTTCTGTGAGGCTTTGGAATGGTTATAGCTCATGCTTGTTCTACACAATTATAGTAGTAAAATGCTTGATTGCAAATGACAGTAACCTAATATGTACTAAAACAAAAACAAAAAAAGAAATTAATTTGTACATATAATTGGTAAGTTCCAGGACACATTTCAGGCACGACTAGATCTAGGAGCTCAAGCAATGTCATTGGGGTTTATCACTTTCTCTATCTTAAATTTCTCAGCTCTTATTTCTACTCCTATTTAAATGTTGGCTTTATTCTATCCTGCCATGGGAAACTCTTGGCACATTGTGGGAAGATGATTGCTGACAGAGCCAAGTATTTATCCTTCCAGGAAGAGGGGTCCTTTCTTTCCAGTATCTAAGTAGAAAAATCCAATAGAAGAACTCTGGCCTTACTTGGATCTTGTCCACTGTTAGACCAGTCACTGTGGTCTAATGACTATGATTAGGTGGATAGAGTCCCATGAGTGTCCTAGCCACAGTCCTTGCCATCCCTTGTGGAGTGGGAGAGGCAAAGCTCTGCATCACAGATTAAACAATTCTCCAACTGAGGAAAATGCCGGCCAAACAAAACCCCATAGTTTTTTTAAGTACTATAATGAACTTATGGATCTAAACATATTTAATGTTTCAGCCATTAAAGTTATCCTTACTGATACTCAAATTGCCCCCATTTTAGCCAGTTGGAATCCCATCAGCTTGGCTTCTGAGTCCTTTTGGTGCAACTCTAGGATTCTCTACTAGCATCCTTGCTTTCTGGTAGGTAATATACAGGCTCATCCAGTAGGTTCCTTGCCCCAGCACTGAAATTGGCCATTGCCTTTAAGCAATCCTGGTTTCTTTGAGCAGGAGATAGAATATCAACACTACAGCCTAGGTGGCTGGGAGTTATTTTATCTTCTGAATTAACAAGAATGCCAAGTTATTCAATTACAATTTACATAAGTAATATGTAGGCTCTGATAATTACTAATTATGTGAAAAGGCTCTACAGATTTTTATAAATTTTGTAGGGTATATTAGTTAGGGTTCTCCAGAGAAACAGAACCCAATAGTTTATCTATCCATCATATATATATATATATATATATATATATATATATATATATATATATAAAGGAGATTTTTTTATGAGGAATTAGCTTATGTGATTATGGAGGCTGAGAAGTCCCACAATCTGCTGTCTGCAAGCTGGAGACCTAGGAAAGTCAGTGATGTAGTTCTAGTCTAAATCTGAAGGACTCAAAACCAGGAAAACTGATATTGTAGATCCCTGTCCAAGGAAAGGAGAAGACTGATGTCCCAGCTTGAGCAGATAGGCAGGAAGGAGGTGAATCCTACTTCCTCTGCTTTTTGTTCTATTCAGGCCCTCAGTGGATTAGATGATGCCCATCCACAGTGGGGAGGGTAGGCTACTATAAAGAACCCACAGATTCAAATGTTGCTCTCTTCCAGAAACACCCTTGCACACACACCAGAAATAATGTTTAATCTGGTTGGGTGGCCCAGGCAAGTTGACACATAAAATTGACATCATAAAGGGTATGTTTGACAGTATGAGTATGTTCACATAGTTTTGTGGAATGCCCCCTAATGATCTAAGGAAGGTCCTCAGGGACTTCTTCAAAACACAGGCCGTTATCCTACAAGAGGGCTGAAGTTGAGGTAATGATGAGAGACCTATGGGGCTGCTGAATTGGTGGGACATATTAAATGAACAGAGAAATTGAACCATGCTTTCAAATATAAGCCTAGAATTGAAGTCATTGGGCCTGATGCTCAGATTTCAGGCATTGATTGGTATGAGCAAGCTGTTTCTCAGATGGGCAGCCCTATGTAGTAGGCCTCAGGAGGACTGGCACTTAGGATTTATTGATTTAACAATGGTTCAACATTCACTCAAGTAATTTGGGATGCCAGCTGGTGGGAAACTGTCACACAAGCTGAAAAGACCCTATCATCTGGTCTGTATGGTTATTGTGTAGGTGAGCTATACAGGAAGCTAAATTTTAATCTCAGTGTGCTTAATCTGAGTTCAGTCAGTTATTGATTGTAAATTCAGATTCACCATACTGTGATGACCTGATGCAATAATTTCCACCTTAGGGCCATTCCTACCAGGAGGTCGAAATACAACTTTGTGCTGGCCAAGTTCTCTTTTCCCTGGACATTGCAAGAGATTGTTCAAGTTGTACAAAAAGCAAGACTCGTCTTTATTAAATGATCACACCCCCTCCTCCCGTTTTCTCTTAAAGATATGGCATTTTATGTGCTTTCTAATGCAGGTCAACTAGAGGACTCTGGAATCTTTAGCTGGGGAATCCTAGGTCTGGCACTAAGCATTTGTCCAATCTTATCACAGTTTCATTAAGTTGGCAGAAGGGATGGGCATGAATCCCATACATGATGGCTCCACCCTCATGATCTAATGACATCCCCAAGGCCCCCCACCTCCTAATATTATTACATTGAAAGTTGGGATTTCAGCCTATGATTTTGGTGGGGGACACAAACATTCAATCCATAATAATGTCCATTTTACAGCTTAGGAAACAGACCCAGACAGATTAAGTTAATTGAATGAACATTATGTGCCAGAAACTGTGCTAAGCATTTTACTTGGATTATTTTCCATACTTCCTCATGATGACCTGATGGTTTAAGACCTATTGGTAATCCCCATTTTTTGTACGAGAAATCTGAGGCCTAGAGATTTGACAGACCATGCAACAGTGAATAGCAGAGTTAGACTTTGAACCATAGAGAGTTCAACTCTTTTTGAAGGGCCTTTTTGCCTTGGGCTTGATTAGCCTCTTGAAGCTTATCTCCCACGAAGCATTATATAAGCTGTAAATTGTGTTTGGGAGGAGAGGACATCATCTTAAGAAGCCATATAAAACAATGGCTTCAGGAGAAAGGAAGAATGGCACCTGTTCTGCCTTTGCCCCTGGCCCAGGCAGTGTCCTCAGCTCCCTCTGTGGCTGGGAGCTCTTCCGAGGGAGGGTGAGAGGGCCACGCGGAGAACCCCAGTTCTAGGTTCAAGCCTCATGGGTGGTTTCCATGCAACAAATCCTTTCAAAACCCATAACCCAGAAAGGCTGCACTGCTTCTTGCTTCTGACAGCCTACTATTATTCCAGTAGCAATTTGTAACTGAGTATGTTTTTAAAAGAAGTCTTCTTTCCTCCTCCTCCTCCTCCTCCTCCTCCTCCTCCTCCTCTTCTTCTTCCTTCTTTCTTCTTTCTTCTTTCTTCTTTCTTCTTCTTCTTCCTTAGTGTTAAGGCATCTATAAATTAGGGGAGTCCAAACTGAGCATCAGGGAGGCATTGTGGAAAGACCACTGATGGAAGTCTCCATCAGATGGAAGGACCCCACATGTCACTTCTTTTTTCTTTGATCTTGGTTTCCTCATCCAAAATGATGTGTTAGGCTAGACCAGAGTTCCCGTCAGAACCTCTGGCTGTGGTCCTGAGATCACCTATAGCTACTCCATGGGTGAGAGGCAGCGCTGAGGGTGGCTTACTGAGACGTAGGTCAGTGCTCTTCGAGTTTTCCTTTGATGCTTCCAAACCACAACTTCCGTCCTTTTGTAACCATTTCTTTCACTGGGAGGCTCATGCTGGCTGGTTCTCCCCATCTTTATTGTTCCTTTCTGCCATTCACCACCCACCTCAGTCACTGATGATGTTGAGAGGTAGCTCAGAGACTTCCTTGCCACAATGTCATTGTCATCCTCATTACCTTCACTGTCTGCATAATAGCTAGTCAACTTCCTAGGCTCTTGATCTCTGGTATTTTCACCTCCACAACCACCACTCAGACTGCAGTAGCCTGTCTCTGCCTCCATTCCATGGTCCCTCACTCTAACCAACCTCTAGCCAATACCCTTTGTTTTCCTGACGTATCTCTGGCAGCTTCCCATCCTATCCTGCCCCACGATTCATCCACTTGTGTGTTTTCTTCTTTCCTGCCCTAAATTTGCCAACCATGCTGGAGAAAATCACACAGTAATGTGGATGTGTGCCATAAGAATGTGTTTTCTAACTCCAGCCAAGGACTTAACGTTGCCCAGCAATACTTCTGTGTTCTCCTCCCCTTCCTCATGCCAGCTGTTTTGGACTTGTATGACAATCCTTAGTGCACCTGTCCCTCCCCTATGCCATCTCAATCACTTTCAGTAGATGCCCTCTCCTGTACGCTGGAAAATTCCTAAATTCCAGTCCTCCCCCCACCTGCCAACTTGGAAATTTCCTGTGAAAGAGATTTTCTCCTCTTGTGAAGGATTCATTTCTCCACTTGAAAGTTGGATTCTATCCCCTGTGACAGAATAACTTCCTGTGATATTAATTTGTGCTTGTTTTATGTTGCTTCCCTATCCCCACTCCCACCACTCTACCTTAGAGATATTTTATGGTCGGTGAAAAAAAGAGGTTGCAGGAGGTCCTGTTCTCTGCAGATACCCAAGCTTATTGAAAGGAGGAAGGTAGAGAAGGTTATATCCTGTAAAGGCAGGAAAAGGGGAGACTCATTTTCTGCATATCCAAAGGAGTGCAGAGATGGAGAGGAGAGAGAAATCCCTGCCAGTAATGGGGACTCAGTGGCAGTATGTAGGGAATGTTGGGTTGTCTATGTGATAAATCTAAGAATGTTGACCACTGGCCTCTGGGCTCCAAGTCTACTTCAAAGCACATTGAGCCCCGTAGTCCTGAAGAGTGAGCATCTCTGTGCTCTCTGCTAACCACTGTAATTAACCAGAGAGGCCATCCAGATGTTTTGATGCTGTGCTAGGACCCTTGCAGAGGTATGAGGGAGGTGAGAGAGCCCCAGTATTGACTGGGGCTGAATTTTTTGCTCAAGAGTTAATTTGCTAAGGATCTATGAACTGAGTTGGTTTGCAAGTTTATGCCTCAACTCCCCTCTTAGACCTCAAGGACCTCACTCCCTCAATTATTGCCTCTCTCCCCTCTCTCATACCTCTGCTGCACCTCCTCTGCTGCTTCCTTTCCCTCGTAAGCACATTCAAACCTCCCTCATCTTGAGAAGATTCCCTTCCCTGGTCCCCATGCCTTCCCTAACTATCTTTCCAACTCTGTCCTTCTTTTCATAGGCACCTTCTTGAAATAAAGGTCTACTTGGATCAGATCCATTTCATTCCTTCCACTATGCTGACTCTGGCTTCTTCACTCAGCACTCTATGGAACCACTCTGGCTAAGGTTACCAACGGTATCCTTTTTTGACCCTATTTCCAATTGCATCCTCTGTAGTAGGAAGTTGCCTTCTGGAACCTTCCTGTTTCTTTGTCATTTGTGACACTTCGTTCTCTTTGCTTTCTTCCTTTGGTGTTGCCTAGAATCAGTGTAACTTTTCTTCCTATCTGTCTTAGAATGTTGGTCATCACAAGGTCCTTCCCTGATTCTCTTACCTCCCATGCTCTATATATGCTCCAAAAAGAGTGACCACTTCTATAGCCATGGTTTCAATGACCATGTCCATGTGGATATGTCAAAAAATATTTATCTTAAATCCAGATTTTTCTGAGCTTCAGATATAAAATTCAGTGGATTCCTGGACTCTACTTTGCTCCTCAGACCTAGAGAATTAATTACTTTCATCCCATCCTTGATGTGTTCCTTCTCCTAAATTCTATATACCAAAGAGTGACCTATCCATCTATTTTATTTTCCAAGCCCCAAAGTTGGAATTCACTCTTGACTCCTCCCTTCATCTCATCTTCTAGCTCCCCCGATGAATGATCATATCCTGTCCATTTTATTTTCTAAATATTTTTTAATACCTCCCTTATATTCCATTCCTAGCAGCTCAGAGATTAGACCCTAATCTCTGCCTCCTTTTCCCATTCACACTTAAACTTTTGCAAGTATTTCAATTGGCCTTCTGGCCCCTTATCTTATCCTTTCCTATTAATTATTTGCTTGTTATCAGTGTGATCTTTCTGAAATGCAATTTTTATTGTGTTACAGCCTTCCTAACACCTTCCACTATTCCTCAAGTCACAGAATAGGGTTATATCAATGAGCATACTTTGGGTATAAATAACAGGGTATGTAACTAAGAATGGCTTAAGTCATAAAGGTTATTTTTTTTCCTTTCATAGTAAGTCCAGAGATGTGTGGTCCCAGGGGTGGTTCAACAGCTCTGTAATGTCATCCTTACTGCTGGTGATATCACCATTCGTAACCACTAGATGGCTGCTACAGCTCTGACAATCACACTTTTAGAAGACAACTTCTACACACAGATTGAGAGCCCCGCGCTCTCTTCCTGAGTGTCTCTTATTTTATCATGAAATGAATGATATATTCCAGTACATGATCCCTTTCATCTCATTGGCCAGGATTGGGTCACATGGCCATGTCTGACCATTAGAGAAGTCAGAAATGTCAGCATCTGGTACTTTCTACCAGCAAAGGAAAACAGACGAGGTTGGCTGGTAAGTAGACAACCAATAGTAACTGTCACAGCTTTCAACTCCTGGAGTCCTTAAATATGTTCTCTCTTACCTTTATACCTCTGTACATGTGGCTCCATCATCTGGAATATAACTCTGCATGTTCACACTACCCCCTTCATCTGGCTAATTCCCACCCCTTTACAGACTTCAGTTTAGGAATCACCCCACACCCCTGCATGATGGATTATATGCACATCTTGTCTTCTAGATTACATTTACCTTACCTTGTCATTCCAAATTTTGGTTCCTCCTAGTAATCTGCAAGCCCCTGAAAACAGTGACTGAACAGGACTTTCCCTCTATTATAGCCACAGTCCATTTTCTTTGATGAGACAGAAATATTTTTTAATAATCTCATTTATGAATTTAAATATAAAGCTGCTACCTCTATGATTTTTCACCCCCTCCCCCATGGTTTTGTTAGCTTCCAGTAGCCAGTAGAGGGCACCCTGGCCTTTGACTAAAGTTCTCTTTTGTGATCCTTGGATTCCTTTAGAATTAAGCTTGCTTTTATTTATTTTTATTTTTATTTTTATTTTTATTTTCCCCCAAAGAGGGACTGATTTTGAGCTTCTTGATAAAAAGACTGAAATCATGCATTAGTCATCTAAACCTACATTTTATTTGCAGAATAAAATGGGCATATAGCCCATATGTCTAGGACATTCAGAGTTAGGACATACCTTCACTTACCTTCTGAAGTTTATTGCCAAAATGATGCACATTCTAAATTCCCCTCCTTAGGCAGAGTTGACACAGCTGTTGAATTCTTGACAGTAGCTGAAGTGGTCTGAAGAGCATAATATGGTGTCTTGAAAATGTACTAACCATTCACCAGATCCAAAGGCTGCTCCAGCCCCTCACTTTGTGGGAAATCACTTAGGCTGGGTTAACCTACAGTGATTTTGATAAGTTCCAAGAGTAAAGGTAAATGTTATTTCAGGACTGGGGCAGGGGTGGGATGAGCCTAGGTTAGGAAGTGAGAATAGTGTATCATTCATTCAGTCAGTCAGTTTTTCCTAATATTTGAGAAACTTAATAAATATTTGAGAAACTACCATGTGCCTGACATTATTTCAGTCACAGGGATATAGCAGTAAATGAAATAGATTAAGCGCTCGACCTCAGGGAGTTTACATTCCAGGAAGGGAGATAAACAAATAAACAAATGCATAACAAAGTATCAGGGAAAAAAATCTCATAGAAAAAAATCAATTAAGCATGCTAAAGGGTTAGACAGAGGGAGAAGGTGCTATTTAGGTATATGCCTTGGAGGAAAGAACATTCTAGACAGACGATTCAGCAAGTGCCACCACCCCAGTGCAGGAGAGTGCCTGATGTATGCAAGGGATTGAAGAGGCCAAAGGGGCTGGGACAGAGTTTCAAAGGGAAGGTGGTAGGAGATAGGTCTGAAAAGCAGCAGGGAGGGGCAAGGATGTTTGGGACAGTAGAATTTCTCAGAGTGATGAGAAACCATGGGAGCAGAGAGACCAGCCAGGAGGTTATTGCAGAGTCCAGGACAGAGGGTCAGTGGCTGGACCATGGTGGCAGTGGCAGAGGTGGCATGCAGTGGTCAAATTAGGAAGTATTTGAAAGATTTTAAAGATAGAGTTTCTGGGATTGACAATGAATTGATTCCATAAAGGGTGTATATAAGAGAGAGAGTGTTTGGTCAAATCCAGGGTCTCATTTTTCTCTTTCTTTTTTGAGGATGCAGTTTAAACCAAGGTCAAACCAGTCATCTATCTTCAACTCTTCTAACTCTTTAACAGCAAGCTTAGCACCAGACAACTGTTGTTTATGCTACTGTTAACAGTGAGGACCTCTGATTTCAGATAACAAGACCATGGCATGGGGACTTCCTTCATTGTTCTATAATTGATGGCAGTCTTTTGGTCAGGTTTGGATAATCTGTAAGATGTAACACTAGAGGTCTTACCTTGAATGCTTCTGTTCACACCCTGCCCCCCAAAAAACACACTCTTTTCTGGAATGCAGCATTTCAGTTTGTTAGCTGAAGCAAGCCACTTTGGAAAGGTTCATCCCTATAACCCAAGAAAGAGCATTTTCTATCCCCTCCTAGAAAGTACACTGGAATCTCAGTATGGCATTGTCATGATCTCAAGACAGGTTGGCAGAAAGCCTTGGTCAGGACTGATTATACTTTTGGGTCCTGTGCCTGTAATTCAGGGAGCTGCCACCAAGTGGCGCCCACAACGTCTAACAGGGTGGGCCTCCTCAGGCACCTGTAACACAGGAATAGAGAGGGCAAAATACAGTCTCTCAATCTCTCTCTCTCTCTCTCTCTCTCTCTCTCTCTCTCTCTCTCTCTCCCCGCCCCCCAACAAAGAACTTGCAGTTTATAGAAATGAACCTCATTAAAAACCATACTCAATAACTTGGAAAAAATAATAGCATAGTAACTCACAATGAAAATACCTGTCTTTTATACGCTTCCCAATCTCTGCTGCTCACTGCCTGTTTTAGATCCCTCCTGCTCAAGCCTCCCCTATTCTCACCAGAGCCTCCCAAATGCATCCCTGCCACTCGCCAGCCATACCCGTTTATTTTTTTACCCCACAGTGATCTCTCCAAATTATAAGTTTGATCAAGTCACTTCCTCCCTAAATATGTTGCTCCCCTTGTCTATAAAATAAGCCCTGGGCTTTTAAGTCCTTCCTAATCTGGACCAAATTTACCTGTACCTTTGCATCTTCTCCTACCCCATTGTTTTGACTCTGTTCTATTGATAGTGGCCACCCTTGGAGTTCCTTTAGTAAGATTAGGATGTAAATTCAAGCCTTTGATTTTCTCTGTACTGTTCCTTTGCTTTGAATGCTCTTTCCTTTTTCCCTGAAAACTCCATATTGATCTTCCAGTGCTTGGCTCAAAGCACCTCCTCTGGAAGACTTTACACAGCTAGCTCCCTCCCGACAGATCCTCTCAGTGCTGTCATAGCAATTTTTAAAACCTCATGTGATTTTATTACAGTGCAGAAGCTAACAACCAAAGTCAGTATTTGTTAGGAGATTTCTGTGTGCAAGGGACTCCATGAAACCCTTTTCCCTGACAATAAAATGAATATATGTCTCCCATATGAGACCACTTGAGCATCAGGTTTTGTTTACATCCTGTAACCTCTCAGTCTTTAGTAATATATCAGAGATGCTTATAGTAGATATAGTATATATAATATATAGTAGATACTTACGAGGTGTCCATTGATAAGAGACCCAAAGAGATTTTGGTTTTGACCTTGTTGGTTCTCAAGCACCTCCTGATAATTGTAAGAATACTGGTAAGATTTTATATGAGTCACTATTAAAATTCTGAAAAGACTAAAATATGCCCCTTTGCACTGGGATGAGGTTCGGGGGAGCCTCATTCCCCATCGGCTATACCACAGTTTACCACAGAGGGAAAACCAACTCACTCCTCGCTCATATTAAGAGCATTTCCAGTTTCTTGGCATTGATTTTATTTTATTTTATTTTTTTTTAATTTTATTTATTTATGATAGTCACAGAGAGAGAGAGAGAGAGGCAGAGACACAGGCAGAGGGAGAAGCAGGCTCCACGCACCGGGAGCCTGACGTGGGATTGGATCCCAGGTCTCCAGGATCGCGCCCTGGGCCAAAGGCAGGCGCTAAACCGCTGCACCACCCAGGGATCCCTTGGCATTGATTTTAGATCTAACATGTTTTGGGTAAGAAGATGAAATGTAATCGAGTTACTCAGTGTGTTGTGAGGGCATATTTGCATATATACTAAATAAATAGCTCAATTATTTTCCCTTCTCTTTCTCCCTTGTGCAATTTAAAATGTTTTAAGGAGTTCAGGTATAAAAATAGAGTACAAGTAAAAAAGTTTTTCTTTACTCTGAAAAGTTGCAAGGGATGCTAGGAGTTTTTATTCAGTTTGTTGGAATTAAGAATGTCACAAATATAGGGAATTATGTGGATTCAGCTTTCTTTTTAAGCTTCTTTGGACCCAGAAGGATCAAACATCTGCAAACACCTGCTTTTTCTTGTAACTGCAGGGGAAAGTAGCTAATCTAAATTCCTACCATGGGAACTCTAGGATGTGAAAGAATAATTTTTCCATGATGAGAAAAAGTTAAAAAAAAAAAGGAGATACTTACATGACAGGCTGATTGATAAATGTGTAGTCAGGCCCTTAGAAACCTGGATTAAGACTCTTAAACAGGGACGCCTGGGTGGCTCAGCAGTTGAGCATCTGTCTTTGGCTCAGGGTGTGATCCTCAGCCCTGGGCTGAGTCCTGCATCGGGCTCCCTGCAGGAAGCCTGCTTCTCCCTCGCTTTTGTCTCTGACTCTCTCTCTTTGTCTCTCATGAATAAATACATAAAATCTTTTTTTAAAAGACTCTTAAACAATGTAGGGAGACCAAAATTAATGCCTGTGAAAGGATGGGAAACATTTACCCTTCTTCTGTTCTAGGTTCTTTGGCTGGTCTAATCATGAAATTGATATAAGATTAACTAATATAAGAAAAACAAGTACATTTCATAGCCTAGGAGCCACATCAAACTATGACAGTGGTAGTAGTCCAGGAATACAAAAGGAAAGGCCTTTTGAGAGGACTTGTTTGGAAAACAAAAGTTGCCCTGTTATGCAAGATTATCTCTGGCAATAGCTCTCTTCCTGGTGCAGGCCCCTTTTCCAAAGTAAATTGAGGAGTTGAGTGGGAAGTAAAGAATTTTCCTTGGATCTGCTAGGTTTTGGTTGCCTTTAGCTCAAAATAATGCTCAAGCCAAAATGACAGATTTTGGGGTGACAAATTCTGCTCCACATCACCTGCCTCTGGGATGAGTGCCTTAATATGCAGAGACCCATAGCAGTATAGCCTAGCACAGGGCCAGAGGGGAATGTTTAGTATAAAACTAGGCCATACCATTCAAATGTCCTTCAAACAGAACCAGGAATCTTGGACCTAAATTTCTCAAGACAGGAGACTAAAAATACTAGCAGGCCATGTTCCTGTCCAGGAGCCTAACAAGGACCCACAAATATCCATGTGAAATGAAGCTTTTCCCATCAATTCCAGAATCTGTAGAATCGATAGCAGCTACCAAAGGAAGCCGCTATTGGGCAAGCAAAGAGTACCCCTAGTGGTGGTGGGAGCACCTCAGAGGCCACTGCAGGGGAAGTGAAACATATGACCAACCTGGGAAGAGAAAAACTTCAGGAGACTTGGATTTCCACTCATTTTACTGGATGTCCAAGGGAAGCTGCAGTTAGGTTCCTCATTTAGGGATCAAGGAAGCATAAGAAATGTAGAAAAACACAAAACACTGAAAAAATCATCTTTAAGGTGTACAGCCCAGCCATTATCAATAGCCATGACGGGGTTCATAGCGACTAAGCTGATGTGTGTGTGCATTGAGGGGAAGTGTAGCTAAGCTTTTCACTACAGTTCTTGCTATGGTGTCCTATAATTTACTGTCTGCATGTCTGTCTCTCTTGCCAGATTATGAACTATTTGGGAGAAAGAAGCAAACATTATTTTTGTATCTCTAGAACCTAACCAAGAATTTAGACTGGTAGTTGATTAACAAATCTTAGTGAGGGGCATCTGGGTGGCAGAGTCGGTTAAGCACCCGACTCTTGGTTTCTGCTCCAGTTGGGATCTCTGGGTTGTGTCTGTGATCAGTGACGAGTCTGCTTGAGATTATCTGCCTCTGTTCCTCTCCCCACTTGCATATTCTCTATCAAATAAATAAAAGCTTAATAAATAAAATCTTAAAACAAAAACCAAAAAAATCTTGAATGAATCAATGAGTGCATGAATGAGGACATGGTTTGGCTCTCTCTGCCCCTGAAGTCTGACTCCACATGCAGCTTTTGTTGCCAGCGTGGGTCTTTGAGCTCTCCAAGCAAAGAAGTTCACTGGGGCCAAACAGGAATTTCAGGGAAGACTTTTACTGGGGCTTATGCTCCAGGACCAGGGAGATAGGACAAAAGAAAGGGTCCTTCAGGCTGACTCCCCAGGCAAATGCCAGAGAAAGTTTTAAAAGAAGCTAAAGCAGGAAAGGAGTAACTTCTAGGTATATAGGGGCAAGGAGAGACACAGAAAGTTGTGCATGCAAATGCAGTAGACAGTATGCTTCATCATGCATGGCATGTCTCCTTAGCATGTTGAATCTCCATCCTGGGTGTGATTTTTAGTAATATAATGGAGGAAAAGGTCAGTGCTGGGTTCCACCTTGGCACAGACTGGTTTGTCTGGGTCTTAGCATCTTTGTAGTCAAGTTTCTCCTTTGGTAAGCATTCTGCTTCTGCATTCCTGCAAGATAGGCTATTCCAGGGGCATAGGGTTTCTGCTGTCAAAGAATGAGGGGTTTCATGGTCAGGGCTGAAGGGACCAGAGTTCAGTCACTGCTGTATCTCAGTTCTAAAAAGTATTTCTGTAAAAGCTGAGAACGTTTACCACTAGCAGAGTCTTTTACACTTTAAAGGTGCAGGATTGAAAAACTATTGCTTATCTGTGCAGGTGGAGCTGGAAAAGACTGATTTATGATTGACAGGTCCTTTTGATGGGCAGAAGACAAAGACTTTTTTGACATGTGCCTTCAGATCCTTTCTGAAGGCAGCCCCAGCCTCCTATGATGGAAGGACCAAAGCACCACTCACCTCTAATTCAACATTTTTATACAACAGTTCGTGTGATTTTCAGTCTCTGGGAATGGAAGTGCCAAGGGTTGCTGAGGAGGAATGCATGTATGGCAACCCTGCAACAGCTTCCCTTGTGGAACCATGCATATCTATATGAAGTTCAGTATAGGCTAAGTAGGTTAACAATATATTTTTATTTTGTTTTTGTTTGTTTGCCTTGCTTTATTATAAGCTTGTTATCAATATTATTATCATCATCACCATCATCACTACCATCAAAACATGGGTGAGGGCAATTTAGGTTTCAAATAAGCAAAACATAAATTCAGGCAAGCCTATAAGCCTATTCAAGAACAGTTAGTAGAGGTAGTTTACACTCTTGAACCCAATCTCTGTGAGGATAGACATCAAATGGAGAGCTTGGGAGAGGTATCTTTTCATGATGAACATCTTTGTCTTTCATGAGGAACTCGGACACAACTAGCCCTATGGATCAGCTATGGAGACTCCCTGAATGGGACCTCTGTTAGCAAAAAACCCACTCTTGTTTCTGGGACAATTATAAATTAGTTGACAAGTTTCTGTGATTCCCAAATGATGAGAACATTTTATCATGCTGCAGTTATTTTAGCCTGTGCTAGGGTAGAATTGTTTCCGTCCACAGCTGGTTTTCAGCACTTCACAATTCCCTACTCTGCTAAATTGCTTTAAAAGTAATTAGATTTGAATGATTTAATTATGGTCATTATGATTTCTGTAAGGTTTGCAAGTCTCTAACATTTAAGCTTCTACAAGACATTGTGACACTTGCATCTCATAGAAGGAGATGAATAGGTATCTGGGTGGCCCAGGGAGCTTTGAACCTGTCTTACCCCAGTCTCTTTCCTCTGGATCTGGAAGGAGAACAGGATGAATAGAGGTAGAGGGCCTGCTGGGGCCTAACCTGTTTTCTGAGTTGGCCAGCTTGCAGACTCAGATGGTTTCTCTCACCTGGAGTGTGCTGGCCTAAAGTTCAGCTCCCAGCAGAAGGAAGACATCCTGGGTTCCATTTTTTCCTTCAGTCCAAGGCAAGCCCAAGGAAGTGTCCCAAAAACAGAAGGGGCCAAATGCTGCAGGCAGCTTTGTAAGTAGGAGGTTATTGTTTACCTGAAGGAACCTGTTGAGTCAGATCACCAGGCCACCAGTGTGGTGGAGCTAACAGCAACAAAAAAGGAAGCATATGCTGCCACCAGAAAACAATACCCCAAAACTATGGCTTCCTATAAAGCCTTTCCATAAGAATCATATTGTCCCTGGATTTATTCTTCTGTAAACAGAGAAATGATGTGTATCATTAAATCAGTTCTGTCCAAAGTTAGTGTTATATTAATGATAGACCTTATAGTCTTTGGACTAAATCTGCTTTGTAGGAATCAAATAATTATATGGAAACATTCAAATGCTGTCTCAGTTATTGAAGCAGTGAACATGTGTTAAACATGTTTTTGTTTTTTTTTTTGTTTTGTTTTGTTTTTTACTGTGGCTGTGCAAATCTGGCTAGTTATTGTAAACACCTGGGGAGCTTTTAGTTGGGCCCTTAGAAATCTGTATTTTTCAAAGTTAGCAGGTCTTTGCTGTGACTGTGTCATGCTGCCTCTGTAAATAGGTGTTTTGTTTATGTTCCTAATTTAAGCACTTTTCTCTGTGTTTTTCTTCTAAATCCCAACTATCTTTAGGTCCAGTTCATGTCTCTTATATCTGATGAGACCTTCTCTGAGTACCTGATTGAGCAAAGTGCTCTATTATCTGAATACTTACGGAATCAATTTCCTGTCTTCCATCATTCATCATCCTTTGAGGTCTGTAAATCTGGTTCCCTCAGATCTGGGGACAATCAAGTGTAAAACTCTTTAAGATCTCCAAGAGATTAATGGCCATACAAGTAGATGTTCAATATACATTTACTACTTTTTTTAAAAACAGAATTCTAAACCTAAATTGATTAATGTTAAACACTTCAGCTTTGAGCTTGCTTAGAAATTTGCTAAGGAGAACTTGAAATTACTGTGAAATTAGTGGTCTAAGTGGCAGTGGTGGGGGTTCTTTTACAGAAGAAGCTTTCTAAGCCTAAGGCTGGGTAACACTAAAAGGGATTGGAGGCTCTTTCTGTGCAGATCTCAAAGGTAAGCCAGGCTTTAGGGTAGCTAAATAGATTAAGGGGCTGAATGAGAAGGTCCATATTTAGATTCTTACATGAAGTAGTGTAGTACAGGCAGTCTTCCCTTGCATGGCTCCAATATGCATAAATTTCAGTTACCAAAATTTAGTTAAATAACACCAGTCCTGCAAAAATATTTAAAAATTACCATAGTGTACTAAGTAATTGCAAAATAATTTACCATTCTGTCCAGGTGACAAATAACTATGTAAATAACATGCACATCATGATCAGTAACCAATCATGTCATGTATTTCAAAGTCTGCCAATGATTTGTCAATACACACCTGGTTTTCAGTTTGCACAGGCAGCAAAGCATATAGTTATGTTGCTTCCTCATCTCCCTGTGATAAACCCACATGACATTTTATAAAAATGGATAATTAAGAGAGATTTAACCAACAAAAATGAAAGGGCAACAAAGAAATAAAAAATGATAACCCTAGCAGTGAAATTTGAATCCAACACAAATGGAGCCACAGAAGGATTATTGACTGTGGGAAGGTTGACACCACTGAGAGATTTTAAATGGGCAGCTGGAAGAACTTAAGAAAGATAAAATTATGGA